>NC_088359.1:12891250-13195833 GCF_036884655.1 Musa acuminata AAA Group
CCAGTCAGGAGGTGTAACCGCCTGAGCTCGGTCTTCGAGCTCTGGCAGAGAGGTGCAACCGCCCCTGATAGAGGTGGCACCGCCGAGAGGCTCAGTGTTCGAGCTCTGCCAGGCGGTGCAACCGCTCTAGTCAGGAGGTGCAACTGCCTGATCCCAGAATTCCGGGAATTGACAGTTTTGAGCTCCAAATTTGAACTGGGTTGGGGCCTATAAATACCCCACCCATTCAGCACTGAAAGCAGCAACTAACACTCGAAATCTTGACATCTTTTTGTGATTATTAGAGCTCAAAATTGTTGTAAAGGCCAAAAGTTCTCCTCCCTCTGTTCTTCAAAGTTTTGAGTTGTAAAGAGAGGAGAGAAAATTTCTATAAGGGTTGTCTCCTAAGCCCGTTAAAAGGAGTGAAGCTGTAAAAGGGTGGTTGGCCTTCGCCTATTGAAGGAAGGCCTCTAGTTGACGTCGGTGACCTCGTCGGTGGAGGAAGCCAAAAGTGGAGTAGGTCAAGATTGACCGAACCACTCTAAATCTCAGTTTGTATTTACTTTGAGCATTTTATCTTTACTGCAAACCTCCTAAATAGCTACTGCCTTCTGCGCTTTTACGAACGAGTTTCTAAGTTCAGAACTTTCCTGTAACACCCCTCATTTCCGAATGTTCGTATGAATTTTTGGTGATAATGTAAGCATCTATTTTAATTGACAAAAGAAATAGAGTATGAATTAGAGGTAACCTATTTGTAAGATTTGGGAGATCTGTTCAAAAAAAAAAAAGAAGAAAGAATCTGAGGACCTATATGTAAACCCTAAGGACCTAATCGTGAATATGATAAAAACAAGGACTAAACTGCAAAATGCACCAAATGACAAATTCCACCGCTTAAGCCTCTCTGCCTTCGTTGTTAAGGAAGCAGAGGAGGCAGCTCGTGGGTGATCAGGGAAAGAAAAGAAGAAGAAGAAGAAGAAGAAGAAGAAGAAGGAGAAGAGAAAGAAAATTTGGGGCTTTTAGGGTTTTTGCTTTAATCTTGTTACTTCGGGTCAAAATTTGCAAAGGCAAGTGTTCTAACCCCATCCTACAGAAGTATTTGACTCTGTTTTTATGTTGATTCAAAATAAATTGGAAGATTTTTATTTAGAAACTGATACGTTTTTCTTTGGACATAGAACTATGGATTCTGAAAGTTTTCGGTAAACTGACCCCTAAGCACTGTTTCGGCCCTAAGTTTTAGTACAGATTGAGAATTCAGGCAGGAACTATTTTTGTTTGAAATTAGACTCGTATGTCTTTCTTTTGACACCGATTTTGTAGATTTTGGACACTGAATACTTACCCAAAAATTTGTTTCAAAAGAGCCTATAGACGCTGTAAAACAGAGTTCAAGATTTCTGACCTTTCGATACTAAAACGCCTATAACTCCCTGTTGAAAATTCTGATTTGTACCAAACTGATTTTATTTGAAACTAGACTTGAAATTCTCTCTTTTGACATATAGTTTGAAAATTTTGGAGTTCAATTGCTCACCCTATCGTCTGTTGAATCCGATCCTATAAAGGCTGCAAACCAGTGATTGTGATTTTGACCTTATGTTACCAAATCAGAGGTAACTCTGTGTTGGGAGCCCTGTTTCATATGAAATCTGTTCCATCCGAATATAGACTGATATATGGTTCAACCATAGCCTTCTTATGGGTATTGGAGCATATTTGTTATTCTGAAATATTTGTTTGATGTGCCACTGGAATTCTGTCCGAAATCGAGCTTTGGTCGATTTCGCGTATTCTGTTCCATTTCCTTTGGATACTTGAATTCGCCTAACCTTCTTATTGGAATTGAGCTGGTTATGATTGCTTGGAATCCCTGTACACTCTTGCTTTCAATTCTTTCCCTAAAATGAATACTTTTGTGAGAGATTTGTTCCTTGCAATCACATTGTTTTTGAAAAGGCACATGTACGTTTGGTTGTTCCGCGTGTGCTTCCGTTATATGCTGTATTTTGTTGAAACTGCCTTCTTGTACTCTGGTGTGTGGGATTGTCTGGACCTTTGCCAGAAATGGTAAAGGGTATGCGCTGATTTGCCCGCTATGTGGGGTCCCGCTATGTGGGATATTCTGGTATGCGCTTATTTGCCCGCTATGTGGGGTCCCGCTATGTGGGATATTGCTTAGAGCCTGCGATGCTCTGCCGGCCCCCTTTGACTTCACCTAGACGTGGGTGGATGGAGCTCCCAGACGTGGGAGACTTTTGTCAGGTGGTCATTCAGAAATGGATGAATCACATTCTGACTGAGATCCCACTACACCCTCTATATGTTTGATATGACATCCAGAGTCTTGGTGAGTTATTTCTGTTCCTGCTCTGGATAAGTATGATATGATTGCAACGTCAAGGATGACATTTGAGCTTCTGTACGACATATGAGTTTGATATGCTCTGAAATGCTTCCTTCACTGTTGAGTTTGCTTCGTAATGTTTCATATGTCGTTGATGTGTTTTGGAACATTTTATATGCCATTGATAAGCTCCGATATGTTTCCTTTGTTTCTGATATGCTCCAATTACTCTATGCCCCATCTGTCAGGAACCAAATATGTATGATTAAAAGGACAATTGTGATTCTGCTCCTAATGATATTATGTCTACGAAATCGTATATTCTGCTTTGTGTTTTGAAACTGTATCTCTTTGGAAATTGTACTATTTTGATATGGATATGTTAGTCACTTGCTGAGCTCTTTATGCTCACCCCGTTTGTTGATAAATTTTTCAGGATAGCGTATCGCTTGCTTAAATGTTAAGAATGGGCTGAGGCAGTGGAAAGTTTAGAAGACGTTGGGCAGAACTTTTGTTAGCATATATGTAGTTGTGTATAAGCTACCTTGCATCTAATGAAATGTGACTATGAATCTAAACCTGTGGATTTTGTGTAAGTTAAAGGATCCCTCATGTATAGGGTTTTGGAATGTTAAATTAAATTTGTGTAATGATATGAACTTATGGTAAATCGATGATTGTGGTAACTGCATAGATTTCCCCACTTGTGGATTTATATTGTGGTTTTTATTTTGATGAGTCGAGTTCAGATTGTATGAATTATCGAGTGATGTGTGCTATGTTTATGAATTGCACAGGGTTATGAATTGGTAGATTATAGAAGTGAAATTTTTGATCTGAATGTTTTCTTAGTGACCTCAAATGTGTGTTTGGATCCTGGGTTAGTTATGATGAAAAATTTTTAATATCATGGATATTTTTTTTTAGGGGCGTGACATTTCCGAATCTACATTTAGACGTAAATCAACTTTTTCGTACGATCATTACATTTCAGTTTACGTTTACATTTTGATTTCAATCATAACTGCAAACTGCCTTCTGCGCATTTATAAAACGTATCTCAAAGTTCAGGATCCTCAAAATTGGCATTTAGACGTAAACCGGTTTTATCGTACGAACGTCGCATTTCAGTTTGCGCTTGCATTCTGATTTTTATCATAAACTGTAAACTGCCTTCGTAGATTTACTTTAACGTCATCTCGCTTAATCTTAAGTTAAAGTAATCTTAGAATCCACTTTTACATCGAAATCGTTTTTATCAAACGAACGCAGCATTCGATTTTAATAGTGAAAGATTTCCGCTGCACTAATTCACCCCCCCCCCCCCCCTCTTAGTGCTTTTGACCCTAACAATCTTGAACATCACAAGAGTGCCTATCTTAAGAAACAAAAATTGCAAAAGTGCTATCTTGCCTATCTCAAGAAGCAAAACTTGCAACTTGCACATTGCAATAGGAAGCAAGAATCATGAGTTTACACAAGAAAGTTTTCATGCATTTGCTTTCTGTTAGGATCGGAGCGGCACTAAGAGGGGGGGGTGAATTAGTGCAGCAGTAAAGTACGATAAACTTTTGACGATTTAAACACTTTCGGAAACTTTGTACGATAAAAGCAATGTTTCGTTTGAAACCGTTTCGATTGCGTTTTAACTTGAAGGGATACGTAAGGAGACAAAGAAGTAAAGCATCAAAGTGAAGATGGTTTGCAGTAATATAAATGACAATAAGATAAACGCAAACCGATTTATAGTGGTTCGGTCATACGACCTACATCCACTTGAGAAGCCTTCTTCGATGAGGCTCCCAACTTCCACTAACAAATCACTTAGAAGGGGAAGGACAAATACCCCTCTTACAACCTTTTACAAGTGGTTCACTCTCTTACAAATTTTCAAAGAGAAAGAAGGAGGTGAACACTCAAGCAATTGAAAATAAAAACTTGCTAAAGACTTTGCTAAGACTTTTATCTCAATCTCTTGCTTCTCAAAGGTTGTTTTCTCTGCTGAGAATTGAGGGGTATTTATAGGCCCCAAGAGGATTCAAATTTGGGCTCCACCGCTCGGGTGCTGGGCGGTGCCACCGCTCAGTCCAGCAGTGCCACCGCTTGGTTCTCGGGTTCTAGATGATGCCACTGCCTACACTATTTCAGCTCACTAGTTGGGCTCCAAACTTAGCCCAAACCAGTCCGAACTCGGGCCCAATTGGCCCCTACTTAGGTTATAGGATTAACACCTAATCCTAACCCTAATTAATGTGCTAAATACGAATTTAAAGACATTTCCTAAGCTATTACAAAGTCCACAAGTCAAGACTTCTTCCGGCGAGCTTCCGGCTAACTTTCGGTGGTCTTCCGATAAACTCTCGGAAACCATTCTGCGGACTCCCGGCAAGTTCCTAGACTTCACGATTTGATCTTGGCGAGTTCCAACGAGCTTCTTCGGTAAGCTCTGATCTTTCTCGGTGAGCTCCGCGAACTTCCAACGAACCTTCCGGCGAGCTTTCGAAAAACCCTTCAGCAAGCTCCCTACTCATTCTCGGCTAGTTCCGGCAGCATTCCCGACAAACTATCGGACTTCCGTCGAACTCTCGAACTCGCAACAAATCCTTCGTGCTTGACTCCGACACTTTGTTTCGCTTTATTTCTTCATTGTTATCGCAGTTAATCCTGCACACACAAGCCAAAACTCTACTCCGATCTAGACAATTATTACTACGCGAATTGACATTCTATTGCCCGGCACGTCATTGGTTGGCGCTTCGTCCGATTCTTCAGCGCATCATCCTCTCTTGCGGCTTGTTGCCCAATCGGCGGTTGACCTCTGCAACCCCGATATCCTTGCCGTAATTCCACTCTTGGCCCGATGCCCGATGTCCGAAGCCTTCTTCCATCAATATCCTAACATGATCTCCTCTGGCGCAACGTTAATTCCTCCTGCGTTAACTGTCTAATCCTGATCGAGTAGACCCGCACCACTCAAAATGTAGTTAAACATCTAAACACTATTAAATCTCGGATTTTGATGATGAAGTCAATTGTCATTTATTATCTAATCTATATGTTGAGATAAGTGTGCAGGATTAACTACGATGAAAGTGAGACATGCAGCAGGAGTTGCGCTGGAGTCAAGACAATGATCACGTTGGGAGTTCGAGAGTTCGACGGAAGTTCGGACGGTCGTCAGAAGTTCTACGGGAACAAATCCGAGAAGTCCATAAGCTTGCCAAAGAAGCTCGTCGGGACTCGCCAAGTGAATCGTCGCAAGTCCAGGAGTATGCCGGAAGTCCGCAGGAGCATCACCGAGGGTTCATCGAATGATCGACGGAAGTTCGCCGGAAGCTCGCCGGAAGAAGCGATTGACGCACCGGAGCAAGTTGCAGTAAATGTCTTAGAAAAATCGTTGTTAGCACATTGATTAAGTTGGAAATGGGAGGTGATCGCATTAACTTAATCTTGGGGCAATTGGGCCCTTGAAAAACCCAAATTGGGCCAAATGGATCAACCCATTCGGACCCTGATTTCTGCCAGGCGGTTGAACCGCCCAAGGTAGGAGGTTGCACTGCCTGGGCTCAGTCTCCGAGCGAGACTGGGAGGTGCAACCGCTCCAGCCAGGCAGTGGCACCACCTGGGGCTCAGTATCCGAGCGAGACTGGGCGGTGCAACCTCCCTTGACAAGAGGTGGCACCGCTTGAGCTCAGTCTTCGAGCTCTGCCAGGCGGTGCAACCGCCTCAGTCAGGAGGTGCAACCGCCTGAGCTCGGTCTTCGAGCTCTGTCAGGAGGTGCAACCGCCCCTGACAGGAGGTAGCACCGCCCAGAGGCTCAGTCTTCGAGCTCTGCCAGGCGGTGCAACCGCTCCAGTCAGGAGGTGCAATCGCCTGATCCAGGAATTCCGGGAATTGATAGTTTTGAGCTCCAAATTTGAACTGGGTTGGGGCCTATAAATACCCCACCCATTCAACACTGAAAGCATAGAACTTACACCGAAATCTTGATCTTTTTTTGTGATTCTTAGAGCTCAAAATTGTTGCAAAGGCTAAAAGTTCTTCTCCCTCTGTTCTTCCAAGTTCTGAGTTGTAAAGAGAGGAGAGAAAATTCTGTAATAGTTGTCTCCTAAGCCAGTCAAAAGGAGTGAAACTGTAAAAGGGTGGTTGGCCTTCGCCTATTGAAGGAAGGCTTCTAGTTGACGTCGGTGACCTCGTCGGTGGAGGAAGCCAAAAGTGGAGTAGGTCAAGATTGACCGAACCACTCTAAATCTCGATTTGCATTTACTTTGAGCATATTATCTTTACTGCAAACCTCCTCTAAAGCTTACTGCTTTCTGCGCATATACGATCGGGTTTCAAGCTTTGCACTTTCCGAATCAGCGTTTAGACGTAAATATGTTTTTTCGTACGATCATCATATTTCAGTTTGCGTTTACGTTTTGATTTCTATCTTAACTGCAAACTGCCTTAATATCCTTGTTTAAGCTATATCTCGTCTAATCAAGTGATTTACAAATCAGCATTTAGACGTAAATCAGTTTCTTCGTACGAACGTCATATTTCAGTTTGCGCTCGTATGCTGGTTTTCATCATAACTGCAAACTGCCTTCATAGATTGATTTTAACGTCATCTCGCTTGATCTTAAGTTAAAGTAATCTTAGAATCAGCTTTCACACCGAAATCATTTTTATCGTTCGAACGCAGTTTTTATCGTTGAAAGATTTCCGCTGCACTAATTCACCCCCCCCCCTCTTAGTGCTCTTGATCCTAACAAACACAATCAATTAGTTTCATCATAAAAATCCGAGATTCAACAATCTCCCCCTTTTTGAAGATGACAACTAATTGATGACTAACGGAGTTAACCTTAACTCCCCGGAGTTTAACCAAACTCCTCCTATCAATATGCCATTGATAGAACACTTGGATTATCCCAAATCCAAGTAACATTCATCACATGTTATGAAAAGCATTTAAACCATCATGCAAATATATATAAAATATTCAATTCAATGCATGAAGTCATCAATATACTTCTCCCCCTATGTCATCAACAAAAAGGAGAAGTAGCTCTAGCTATTTTAAAATATTTAAGTTTTTATAACATGAAGCTAGATTTTCATCACAACTTATAAGCACAAAAGCATACCAAGATTCTTAAGTTCAATCATGGCAATTCAACACTTGAATTTTTGTACAATATTGCACTTTGCTTTTCTTTACAAGTAACAATATTTATGATTTTTGATATAGCAAATTTCTTCATTACAATTATCGAGCTAGCAAATTCTTCATTCAAGTGTGCAAACTAGCAATAACTTTCTCCCCCTTTGTCAATGTCAAAAAGAAGGAGAGGAACCAATGATTTAGACTTTTACATCAACTTTGCATCAATCAATATTTCAATCATCACATGATGCATACAAGACAATAATGCAAAGAAATCATTTCATGAAGGATATCAATGTAAAAATTCACCATGGATCACATGATACAATCGCAAATCATGATATCATTATGCGATACATCATGAGATTGATAATTTATTATATCTATGAAAGATATCAATTGTTAAACATGATATGATAATAGTTTCAAAATTTTCAATTTGCGATACATGTGATACATTGCGATACAGTAAAAAATTTAATGTGATGCTTTTAAGGATATCAACCTATTTTTGATACAAAGCATGGCAAGAGCAATTTTGTTGCAAGTTTTCTAAGTTTTGCACTTTTTGCTTCTTTCGATAGGCAAGATCTTTCTTCTCTTTTTGAGAAGTGCAAGCTTGCAAGTTTTACTACATCCAAGCTAGCAAATTTAAAGATTTACAAGTTAGCATATTTGCTTTTCTTTGCGATGTGCATGATAGCATTTCTTTGTAATGTTCAAGATAGCAAATTGTACATTATGCTAGCTAGCAAATTAAAGATGTTCAAGAAAGCAAGCTCTTTCTTCTCTTTTTAGAAGTGTCATTTTTGCTTCCTTAGTAAAATGCCAACCTAGCAAGGGACAATGTATTACATGAGGCAAGCAAGCAATTTGGCAAGTGTTACATTTGCATCTTCTCTTTAGATGTGCAAGAAAGTAAGCAAGTTTTTGCATTTTCTTGACTTGTGCAAGCTAGCTAATTTCTTTTTGAGATGACCCTTTACATCAATTCAAGATAGCACATTAGCAACTCTTTCTCCCCCTTTGTCATTGGCAAAAGGAAAGGAAGATTCAAGTCATGAATATCAAAATAATAATTTTATCATGAATATTTCATCATTGCGTGCATCATTATCATACATTAAAGTATTGCATACATAATACCAAATCATCATATATATTTTTAAAATATATAAACTCATTATTATATACATGATTCCAAATCATTATTTATATTATTTCAATCATTTTTTCAATCATTACTATAACTCATCATGCACAAAATGTAAAATTATCTAACATTATACAAACATTTATTTTCAAAATATTTATCACTATTTTCATGTATGATAATAAAGTATTCATGATACCGGACATTAAATCAACATTTTTAAGTATTTATCACTTTATGATTGTTGGTACCAAACATTTATCATTTAAAGCATTCATGATACACATCATATGCAATACATCACATACATCATCATAATAAAAAACATATGCATCATTCCAAATCATAAACATTTCAAATCATCATGGTATTAATCTATCAAATTGCATCATGCCATGCATGATCATAACTTGTTCCCATTTTATCATTGTAAACAAGAAAGAATAAGGGAAGAACAAAATAGTGCATAATATTTCAATTATTTCAAGGCATACAAGCCATAAATCTAATGGCATCATGTCATGAAAGATAAGACCTCTTGAATTACAAAAGAAATGATTCATTTTATCAAATATCTTCTTTAAATAAAATATCAAGAAAAATCATAGGAGTACAAAGAAGAGATCTTGTTTTAAAAGAAAATCAAGTAATAAATCCAAGAAATCAAGATCATAATTTGAATACAAACTCATTCAAATTTATCAAAATCTCAACATTACTTTCAAGAGATTCAAAATGGTATATATAGATTTATCATAATAAACATCAAGATCAATAGGATAGAGAAAAATAATTTTTCAAGGAAAAAATATTTTCCTCTTTTTAGTTGTTTCAATTCATATGATTTTATTTCACTTATACCAAATAAAAATATTTATCATGTTTAAAACCGAAAGTGTAAGATTTATTATAACAAAGATTAATAAGGCACTTTCATTATGGTAAAAATCAATAATCCATAAATCACAAGATTCATCATGCATAATTTCGAAATTTATTAAGCATGATCATTATGCATGACACTAAAACATAGTTTCAAAATGTTTAATATTTTCATTACATCATTATGCAATGGTTTCATTGAACATAATTTTGAATGATTCTTATAGATAACTAAAACTTTTTTAGTTTTAATTTATATGATTGACTTTATATTAGCATACTCAAGTTTTGTTCTTATGTAAAAAACATACATCATGTTTGAAAACCAAAGACAAGATTCATAAAAAAATCATCAAGCCTTCCATATAAAAACCATACATTATCATTGAAAGTCAATATGGAAATCATCAAAATACACATTCTTGCTTCTCAAGCACATATATATATATATATATATATATATATATATATATATATATATATATATATATATATATATATATATATATATATATATATATATACGATCATTTAAATCTAACATTTTATTTTATTAACATAAAACACATAATTTTCAAGAAAAATAATTATTCAAAAAAAAAGAAAAGAGAAAATGCATCATGGAAAACATCAAGTAATTTCAAAATAATTCAAGAGAGTTGAGTTACTTACCTTGTAGTCGAAGCCCGTCAAAGCCCAATTCGTCGTTTCACCTTTGGAAGATTTTGTTGCTAGTCATAGGTGCCCAGCAAGCCAATCACGTGAGTGATGGCACGTGTGACTTGATACAGAATCTTTTTGCTTATTATATTTTGGCGTATATCACTTTATAACTATTGCATATGTGCATATATATATTGTGATGTCCTTGGATTTGTGCAATGGGAATCGGATCGTGATGAGATCACGATAATGAGATCGATTCACCTTTAAACACATATCCTAAATAATCCCGGTCATAGGTTACTTGAGAGGGACATCGTGATAACCGGACAGACTGGTGTGCTGTATACCCGTCCATATGATGGATGCAGTTGGTCTCATAGCTGCTCGTATAGGGACACTAGGGATACAGTACAGGTGCTCATTGGAGAATGAGTTCACTGATTGATCAGCTTACGGAATGCTGGATGGTTGATGATGCCTTATTGTCAGACAGCGATTCCGTAGTCCTAGTGTTGTATCTGGTCCTTAGACTTGAGACACCAAGGATGTCCTGTATGAGTGCTCCACTCTTTGATACCAGACTTATAGGTTTGGCTGTCCCATATCTAGTACAGCTGGTTATTGGGAGTGGTAGTCGACCTTAAGAGGGCTATTGAGTGTCGATAGAGGATCATCCACTCTCGGCGTCATAAGAGGAATATCCCATGTGTTCTTGCTCAGACAAACCCCTAACCAGGGTCATTCAGGTTGAGAGAGAAAGAGTTCTCCAGGAGAATCCGATTAGAGCGAGACTCGAGTAGAAACCGTATGGGTCTGACAACACCATGGTCGATATACGGTCTCTGGGATATTAGATGGATGAGGGACTATAGGTACACGGTAACTAAGGACAAACAAGTCCAATGGATTAGATTCCCCTGTATCGTCTAGGGACTACGGCGTAGTGGCCTAGTAAGTCCGTAGTCGATGAGTCAAGTGAATTATTACAAAGATAATAATTCACTGAGTTAGAAGGAGTTCTGATGGGTATGACTCACGGCTAGTTCGATATTGGGCCTAGAGGGTCACACACATATGGTAGGCATTGCAATGAGTAGAGGTTCGGATATGAGATATCCGACGGAGCCCTTGTCTTATTAGGGGAGGACCCATTACAGTTTGATAGGGGACCTCTATAAATATGAGGGATTCAGAGCCTCAAAGGCTAGAGTCTTTGCTTGCCTTTCCTATTCTCCTCTCCCTTTGTCACGCCCCTCAAAATATCCATGATTTTTTAAAATTTTCATCACGGATCAATCCAGGATCCAAACTAACGTTTGAGGACACTGAAAAACATTCTATTCAAATTCACATCCATAAAACCTGTGCATTTTAAAATCATATATCACATCACTCGATAATTTACATTTATGACAACCCAAGCCAACTTGACAAACATGAACAACATTTATAAATCCACAAGCTAAATAAATTATACAATTAGAACTCCAACTATTCACCACAAGTTCATATCGTCATAAATTAGACTTAACATTCCGAAATTCCAAATAAGAGAGATCTTCTAACACTTTTACACAGTATATCCATTTCGATTCATCGACAATATTTCATTACATACAAAACATACTTATACAACAATATCATAATAACCACCCAGACTTGCCCATAATTCTGAATAGCTATCCACTGCCTCAGCCCAAATCAACATCTCGAAGAGTGACAAGCTGACCTGAAAGATTTATATAACAACGGAGTGAGCCAAAAACGGCTCAGCAAGTGACAAAGCATATTCAGAACAAAAGGAACGGTTTCAAACGAGTAAGGTATCATAATGCAAGGCAGAATACAAGAATTCTCAAGGATACCATCTCAATAGATACCAAATCATACGTATCATGTCATTCAAAACATATTTGATCCATAACGAATGGAGCATAGAGTAATTGGAACATATCAATGGCAGATAGGACATTTCAGAACATATCAGTTCATAGCAAATGGAGCACAGGGTAATTGGAGTATATCAGTAACAAAGGAAACATATCGGAGCTTATCAATGGCAGATAGGACATTTCAGAACATATCAGTTCATAGCAAATGGAGCACAGGGTAATTGGAGCATATCAATGGCAGATGAAATGTTCCGGAGCATATCAACGACATATGGAACATTTCGAAGCATATTATCAGTGAATGAAGCATTTCAGAGCATAACAAAAACAAATATCGTACAGAAGCTTAAACGTCGTCTTTGACGTTGCAAACATATCAATCTTATCCAAAGCATGTACAGAAACACATAACCAAAGCTCTGGATATCATATCAAACATACAGAAGGTGTAGTGGGATCTCAGTCAGAATGTGATTCATCCATTTCTGAATGACCACCTGACAAAAGTCTCCCACGTCTGGGAGCTCCATCCACCCACGTCTAGGTGAAGTCAAAGGGGGCCGACAGAGCATCGCAGGCTCTAAGCAATATCCCACAAAGCGGGACCCCACAAAGCGGGCAAATAAGCGCATACCAGAATATCCCACAAAGCGGGACCCCACAAAGCGGGCAAATCAACGCATACCCTTTACCATTTCTGGCAAAGGTCCAGACAATCCCACACACCAGAGTACAAAAGGACAGTTTCAACAATAAGTAGCATATATCGGAAGCACATGCGGAACAACGAAGCGTACATGTGCCTTTACGAGTCAATTCGAAGTAAGCAATAATCTTTCACAAGTATATTCAGATTTGAAAGGAATTGAAAGCAAGGGCACATATGGAATCCAAGCAATCACATATAACTCAATTCAATAAGAAGATTTGATGAATTCAATGTCCAAAGGAATGAAACTGGAATAGGCACATATCGAAAGCAAATGCGGAACAATAGGATATACATGTGCCTATATGAGTCAATACGATATAGCATAAATGTTACACAACAGTTTTCAAGAATGCAATAATTTTAAGGACAAGAGCATACAAGAATTCAAAGCAGTAATATAAAGCTCAATTGAATGAGAAAGCTAAAGGATATCAATTTCCAAAGGAATGAAACCAGAATATGAGAAATCGACCAAAGCTCGATTTCTGGCAGAATACAGAAGGCACATTGAACAAATGATTCAAACTATCAATCGTGCTCCAATTTACTCAGAAATAATCATTGGATAATACTTTCAGATAAGATAGGCTTCATATGAATTGAACTGTCCAACAGAGAGAGTTACAAATAATTTGGTAAGCAAGTGTCGTAGAACAAAATCTCTGTTGGCAGAATTCATAATGTCATATTCAACAGATAACTGGACAGGTGTTTGGATTCCAAATCTTTCAATCCATATATCAAGGAAAGGTCTACGAGTTTAGTTTCCAATGAAATCAGTTTTGAACAAATCAGAGTTTCCAACAAAGATTAATAGGCAGCTCGGTATCAAAAGGTCAGAATCTCAGAAGTTGCACAGATTCGAATCGTTACGTCTAAACAGGAGATATATCAAATGCAAGGCTAGAACAATTTAAAGTTCCTCATATTCAAAGCAAATGTAGAGATAAAAATGACAGTGAGGAACGATCAGGATACTTGCAATAGGAAAGATTAGAACAATTACAGGAGGAACGAATCGGGAACTTGCAATAAGAAATATCAGAGCAATTATAGGAGAAACGATCAAGGAACTTGCAATAGAAAGGATCGAAACAAGCGGGAAACTTGCCTTTCAATGATTTCGATCCGAAGATCCAAAGAAGGTGCCAGCCCAAATCCTTCTACTTTTTCTCCGTGTCCTCTCTCTGTTTCGTTTTGTGCTCCCGTTTTCTTCCTTTCTTCGCAACTACACCACGTGTCGAACATCGAGGCACAGTCACCTGCTCTCTCTTACTCTCATTCCTTCTTTTTCTTTCCCAAACGCAGCTGCCACAACCGCCGCCGCTGCCGCTGCCACAATCGCAGCCCCTTTTTCCCCCTTTCCTTTCTTTTCTTTCCCAGCTGCAACTGCCGC
Organism: Musa acuminata AAA Group; assembly: GCF_036884655.1. Classification (NCBI taxonomy): domain Eukaryota; kingdom Viridiplantae; phylum Streptophyta; class Magnoliopsida; order Zingiberales; family Musaceae; genus Musa; species Musa acuminata. Next base: position 12,905,433 of record NC_088359.1, read on the forward strand.
AGTCGCAGTCGCAACCATGGCCGCAGCCACCTCAACCGCAGCCTTTTCTTTCTCCCCTGCTCTATTTCCTCTCCTTCTCTTCCAGCTGCAGCTGCCACTGCCACAGCTGCCTCTCCTTCTCCTCTTCCTCTCTTCTTCCCTTTTACTTTCTCTTCTTCTTCCTTTCCTTCTCTTCTTTCCCAGCTGCACTGCTGCAGTCGCAGCCTCAGCCACGGCCACAGCCTCTTCTTCCTCCCCTGCTCATCTTCCTCTCCTTCTTCTCTTCCAACTGCAGCTGCCATCGCCGCAGCCGCAGCCCCTTCTTTCCCTTCTCTTCTTCCTCTCCTTCCCTTCTCTTCCTTCCTCTTACTCTTTCCCTGCCATAGCTGCAGCTGCCACAGCCGCAGCCGCAGCTACTTCTTTCCCTTCTCCTCTTCCTTCTCCTTCCTTTCTTCTTCTTCTCTTCTTCTCCTTCCTCCCCTTCTTCTTCCCGGCGTCACACACACCCTCTCCTCTGTTTCCTCTGCAGGGAACAGAGGTATCACAACCTCTTCTCCTGCTTCCCCTTCTTCTTCTCTTCCTCTTCTTCTTCTTCTGCTCTTCTCCTACTCGACACCCCACACGTCTCCTCTGTTTCCACCTGCAGGAAACAGAGGTGCTGCAGCCCTAGCTGCTGCCACCTCTCGCTCCACTCCGTCTTCCCTCTCTTTTCCCTCTTCTTCTCCTTCTCTTCTTCTCCTCTTCCCTTTTCCTCCCCAAGGCCACACACCTCCTCGCTGCAGCCTTGCCGCAGCTATCCTCCTCTCTTCTTCTTCTTCTTCTTCTTCTTCTTCTTCTTCTTCTTCTTCCCTTTTCATCCTCAACGCCCCACACATCCTCTCCTCTGTTTCCACCTGCGGGAAACAGAGGTGCTGCAGCCCTAGCTGCTGCAGCTGCCTCTCTTTCTCCTCTCCATCTTCCCTCTCTTCTACTTCTTCTTTTCTTCTCTTCTCCCTCTTCTTCCTCTCTTCTTTTCCCTCTTCTTCTCTTCTCCATCTACTTCTCTTCTTCTTCTCCCCACACCCCACCGCTTCTCTCTGTTTCTCGAAAGAAACAGAGAGAGCGTGGGAGGCGGTGGGATAAAACCGAAGTTTTCGGTTTTCTTTATTTTCTTCTTTTTACAACTTAACAGTTTAGTCCTTGAAATTTCCATATTTACATATAGGTCCTCCGATTTATAAATAAATCTTTATTAATAAGTTTCAAAAGTGAGGGATATTACACCCTCTCCACCTCAGAGCAGGCCTGGAGTTTTGAGGAGCGTCGTTGCAACCCTGCTATGTGGATCACCGCTAGAGAGGAGGACGCTTAACCTCCTTCACCCTCTCCTAAGGATTTGCAAGGAAACAGGGATATACGATCTCCCTAGGTAACACAATCTACTCTATACGCAGTTTTAAGTTTCGCGGATTTTGCGCACCAATCTTCGCACGACGACGAACATCTCTTTGGGAATCGGGGATTTTGTTTTCTTGTTCTTCCGCTGCGCATTTGATGTCGCCCCCAAGATTTCCAAACAGTGGTATCAGAGCCAGGTTGTTCGTGCGAATGATTGGTTTTGAACTGTGTGTCTTGTGTTTAGGAAGAATTTTGACGTCAAAATCGTTGACGCAAAAACAAGGAAGGGCAGCAATAGTTGCTGCCCTCGATCTGCGTACGTGCAGCGCAGCCGAAGGCGGGCAGAACAGGGGCTGCGTTTGCCTCTGTAGTAGCCTGCCGCCGCTGCTCTCGCGGGCGAAACACCCCCCCCATAGGGGCGGCCGCCCGGCGGGACAACACCGCCTGCGGGCGTTGCCCCATTGGCAGAACCGCCCGCGGAGGCGGCGGCACCTGCGGGGGCGCCCACCTATAGCGGCAACACCGCCAGTAGGCGTGCCGCCTGCAAGCGAGGGCAGCGCCCTCACCCCGCCGCATAGGCCGTCGCCAGCATGGTGGCGGCGGCGATAGCAGTAAGAGGGAATTAGGGTTTTGGACAAAAAGACAATTTTGCCCTAGTGAATTTAAGAAATTACAGTTTCTATCTTTTGTCAAAATTATGAAAATACCCTTCGGAATTGAGAAATTCCCTACATGTCCCTGATTTTAGAAAATATTAATTAATTAAAAGGTTTAGTTGATTATTATTTTTATTATTATCTAGTAGTCCTACATGATGATGATTATTTATACATGTGATGTATGATGTGTGGACGGATGACCATGGACCGTGTGATGTGTGTACTTGTGATTATTATTATTGAGGTCTGCATACCTCCATTATATTTCTCGTTTATTGTCGGGCCTACGTGCCCATGATTAAGTTGTAATCACATGAGGAGGCGCAGCGGGAGCGTGGATGCGATAGTGGGACCAACGAGACGGACGATCGTGATGCATGAAGATGCATCAAGATGTCGACGGAACCGACGAGGACGAGATGGACGATCACAAGGCATGGAGATGCACTGTTACACACATAGATCTTGATGTGAGTGATTAGGCCTATTGGCTCGGGAGAATCCGATTAGAGCGAGACTCGAGTAGAAACCGTATGGGTCTGACAACACCATGCTCGATATACGGTCTCTGAGATATTAGATGGATGAGGGACTATAGGTACACGGTAACTGAGGACAGACATGTCCAATGGATTGGATTCTCCTGTATCGTTTGGGGACTACGGCGTAGTGGCCTAGTACGTCCGTAGTCGATGAGTCAAGTGAATTATTACAGAGATAATAATTCACTGAGTTAGAAGGAGTTCTGACGGGTATGACTCACGGCCAGCTCGATATTGGGCCTAGAGGGTTACACACATATGGTAGGCATTGCGATGAGTAGAGGTTCGAATATGAGATATCCGACGAAGCCCTTGTCTTATTGGATGCAGATCCAATACCCACTAGGGGAGGACCCATTAGGGTTTGATAGGAGACCTCTATAAATAGGAGGGATTCAGAGCCTCATAGGCTAGAGTCTTTGCTTGCCTTTCCTATTCTCCTCTCCCTCTCCACCTCAGAGCAGGCCTGGAGTTTTGAGGAGCGTCGTCGCAACCCTGCTGTGTGGATCACCGCTAGAGAGGAGGACGCTAGACCTCCTTCACCCTCTCCTAAGGATCTACAAGGAAACAGGGATATACGATCTCCCTAGGTAACACAATCTACTCTATACGCAGTTTTAAGTTTCACGGATTTTGCGCACCAATCTTCGCACGACGACGAACATCTCTTTAGGAATCGGGGATTTTGTTTTCTTGTTCTTCCGCTACGCATATGATGTCGCCCCCAAGATTTCCCAACACTTGATTCATCCTTGGGTGCCTTCCTCTTCTTTGGTCTCATCCTCCGTTCAGGTTCATTGTTTATTTTAGATTTTTGTTTAATGAACTTATTAAGATTTAGTGTTCGAAGTTCAAATTCATCATTGTCCTCATCACTTGAGTCAATGCTCAAGTGGTATTTATTTGTCCAGAGTTCCAAATCCTTCCTGTTCTTTGGAAGGTGGTTCAAGTGTTCATCGGGTTCAAAATGTTCCAAAAGTGTCATTTCATAGGTCATTAATGACCCGATTAATTCTTCTAATGGAAAATCATTTAAATTTTTTGTCTCTTGTATTGCAATTATTTTAGAATCCCAACTTTTTAGAAGGGATCTTATGATTTTAGTGACTAGTTCAAAATTAGAAAAACTTTTACCAAGAGCTTTGAGTCCATTGATGACATCCGTGAAACGGGTGTACATGTCTCCGATGGACTCACTTGGTTTCATCCGGAAAAGTTCATAAGAATGCACAAGAATATTGATTTTGGACTCTTTCACTCGACTAGTACCTTCATGAGTGACCTCTAAAGTTCTCCAAATATCAAAAGCTGAGTCACACATTGAAACGCGATTAAATTCATTTTTGTCAAATGCACAATATAAGGCATTCATAGCCTTTGCATTTAGAGAAAACATCTTCTTCTCCAAATCATTCCAATGATTCATTGGAAGAGAAGACATTTCAAATCCATTTTCGACTATGTGCCATAAATTCAAATCCAAAGAAAGTAAGAAAACTCTCATTCGAGTTTTCCAATAAGTGTAGTCCGTCCCGTTAAACAACAGTGGACGAACAACCGATAAGCCCTATTGAAAGCCATAAAGAGCCATTTCTCTTGGGTGTATATCCAAAATGAGAAATACCAAGCTCTGATACCAATTGTTAGGATCGGAGCGGCACTAAGGGGGGGGGGGGGGGGGGGGTGAATTAGTGCAGCAGTAAAGTACGATAAACTTTTGACGATTTAAACACTTTCGGAAACTTCGTACGATAAAAGCAATATTTCGTTTGAAATCATTTTGATTGCGTTTTAACTTGAAGGGATACGTAAGAAGGAGACAAAGAAGTAGAGCATCAAAGTGAAGATGGTTTGCAGTAATATAAATGACAATAAGATATACGCAAACCGATTTATAGTGGTTCGGTCATGCGACCTACATCCACTTGCGAAGCCTTCTTCGATGAGGCTCCCAACTTCCACTAACAAATCACTTTGAATGGGAAGGACAAATACCCCTCTTACAACCTTTTACAAGTGGTTCACTCTCTTACAAATTTTCAAAGAGAAAGAAGGAGGTGACCACTCAAGCAATTGAAAACAAAAACTTGCTAAAGACTTTGCTAAGACTTTTATCTCAATCTCTTACTTCTCAAAGGTTGTATTCTCTACTGAGAATTAAGGGGTATTTACAGGCCCCAAGAGGATTCAAATTTGGGCTCCAAATTTTGAATTCTTTTGGGTTCCCGACACTGGCGGGGCCACCGCCTGTCGGTGGCGGTGCCACCGCCTATCAGTGTCGGACACTGACAGTGTACTGGCGGTGCCAACGCCCAGTCCGGCGGTGCCACTGCCGGACCTCTCAGGTGTTGGGCGGTGCCACCGCTCAGTCCAGGGTGCCACCGCTTGGTTCTCGGGTTCTAGGTGGTGCCACCGCCTACACTATTTCAGCTCACTGGTTGGGCTCCAAACTTGGCCCAAACCAGTCCGAACTCGGGCCCAATTGGCCCCTACTTGGGTTATAGGATTAACACCTAATCCTAACCTTAATTAATGTGCTAAATATGAATTTAAAGACATTTCCTAAGCTATTACAAAGTCTACAAGTCAAGACTTCTTCCAGCGAGCTTCCGGCGAACTTCCGGCGGTCTTCCGATAAACTCTCGGAAACCATTCTGCGGACTCCCGACAAGCTCCTAGACTTCACGATTTGATCTTGGCGAGTTCCAACGAGCTTCTTCGACAAGCTCCGATCTTTCTCGGTGAGCTCTGCGAACTTCCAACGAACCTTCCGGCGAGTTTCCGAAAAACCCTTCGGCAAGCTCCCTACTCATTCTCGGCTAGTTCCAGCAGCATTCCCGATGAGCCTTCGGACTTCCGTCGAACTCTCGAACTCACAACAAATCCTTCGCTCTTGACTCCGGTACTTTGTTTCGCTTTATGTCTTCATCGTTATCGTAGTTAATCCTGCACACACAAGCCAAAACTCTACTCCGATCTAGACAATTATTACTACGCGAATTGACATTCTATTGCCCGGTACGTCATTGGTTGGCACTTCGTCCGATTCTTCAACGCATCGTCCTCTCTTGCGGCTTGTTGCCCAATCGGCGGTTGACCTCCGCAACCCCGATATCCTTAGCGCAATTCCGCTCTTGGCCCGATGCCCGACGTCCGAAGCCTTCTGCCATCCAATATCCTAACGTGATCTCCTCCGATACAACGTCAATTCCTCCTGCGTTAACTGTCTAATCTTGGTCGAGTAGACCTGCATCACTCAAAATGCAGTTATACATCTAAACACAATCAATTAGTTTTATCATCAAAATCCGAGATTCAACACTTTCGAAATTTTTGCTAGCTTGTATATTGTGAAACTTGCATATCTTTGAATTTGCTAGCTTGTAAAACTTGCATATTTTAAGAAGCAAGAGTTGCTTTCTTGAACATCTCTAAATTGCTAGCTTGCAAGTTCTAAAATATTGTAAAATTGCTAGATTGCATGATGATAAAAATTTAATATTATGTTTTTCATGCAATGAGTTGAACTTATATTACAAACACAAAGAATAGTTGTACTTCTCCTTTTTGTTGATGACAAAGGGGGAGAGTATGTTGATGACATGACATGTTAATGCATAAGTTCATGATGACGTGTTGTAAGTATTCATGATGAATATTGCAATAAATTGAATTCAGTTTGAATTCAAGGTTCTATCAATATGCCATATTGATAGGGGGAGTTTTTTAAAACTTCGGGAGTTAAGGTTAACTCCGTCATCAAGTGGTTGTCATCATCAAAAAGGGGGAGATTGTTGAATCTCGTATTTTGATGATGAAACCACTTGATATGTGTTTATGTTTTAATCTGCGTTTTGAGTGACGTAGGATGCTTCGATCAGGATGAGATAATTAAAGCAGGAAAAATCATGTTGTGCCGGAGGAACATGTCAGAAGATTGGACGTCAGGCCGATGGATCGATCGACGTATCGACAGAAGGCTTCGGGCCGTGGACTTGGGCATTGGGGAAAGAAGACCAGGTATTGCGCCAAGGATATCAGAGTTGTGGAGTCAACTGGCCGATTGGGCAATAGGCCGCAGGAGAGGACGATGCGCCGAAGAATCGGACGAAGCGTCGAGAGACCAATGATATGCCGGACAACTTAGTTAATTGCTTAGGATTAATTGTCTCGATCGAAGTTTTATTTTAAGTGTGCAGGATTAACTACGATGAAAGTAAGATATGCAGTAGGAGTTACGCTGGAGTCAAGACTATGATCACGTTGGGGGTTCGAGAATTCGACGGAAGTTCGGATGGTCGTCGGAGGTTCTGCGGGAATAAATCTGAGAAGTCCAAGAGCTTGCCAAAGAAGCTTGTCGGAACTTGCCAAGTGGATTGAAGTTTTATTGTCTCGATCGAAGTTTTATTTTAAGTGTGCAGGATTAACTACGATGAAAGTAAGATATGCAGTAGGAGTTGCGCTGGAGTCAAGACTATGATCACGTTGGGGGTTCGAGAATTCGACGGAAGTTCGGACGGTCGTCGGAGGTTCTGCGGGAACAAATCTGAGAAGTCCAGGAGCTTGCCAAAGAAGCTTGTCAGAACTTGCCAAGTGGATCGTCTCAAGTCCAGGAGTTTGCCGGAAGTCCACAGGAGCATCACCGAGGGTTCATCGGATGATCGACGGAAGCTCGCCGGAAGAAGCGATAGACGCACCGGAGCAAGTTGCAGTAAATGTCTTACGAAATTTATAGTTAGCATGATGATTAAGTTAGAAATGGGAGGTGATCCCTTTAACTTAATCTTGGGGCAATTGGGCCCTTGATAGACCCAAATTGGGCCGAATGGATCAGCCCATTCGGACCCAGATTACTTGGCCAGAGGTGGCACCGCCAGGGTCGGCGGTGGCACCGCCCAGGGCTCAGTCTCTGAGCTTTGGCTGGGCAGTGCAACCGCCTTTGACAGAGGTTCAACCACTTGAGCTCGGTCTCCGAGCTCTGGCTGGGCAGTGCAACCGCCCCAGTCAGGTAGTGGCACCGCCTGAGCTCAGTCCCCGAGTTCTGGCAGGAGGTGCAACCGCCCTGACAAGCGGTGGCACCGCCCAGAGGCTCAGTCTTCGAGCTCTGCCAGGCGGTGCAACCGCCAGACCCCGGAATTCCTGGAATTGACAGTTTTGAGCTCGAAATTCAAACTGGGTTGGGGCCTATAAATACCCTACTCTTTTAGCAATGAAAGAGTAACCAAAAACCACCGAAATCCTGATCTTACTCTGTGAATTTTAGAGCTCAAAAGTTTTGTATGAGTTAAAAGTTCTCCTTCCTCTTTTCTTCCAAGTTTTGATCTGTCAAGGGAGGAAAGAAAATTCTGTAAGGGTTGTCTCCTAAGCCCGTCAAAAGAAGTGAAACTGTAAAAAGGTGGTTGGCCTTCGCCTATTGAAGGAAGGCCTCTAGTGGACGTCGGTGACCTCGTCGGTGGAGGAAGCCAAAAGTGGATGTAGGTCAAGATTGACCGAACCACTCTAAATCTTGGTTTGCATTTACTTTTAGCATATTATCTTTACTGCAAACCTCCTCAATAGCTTACTACCTTCTGCGCATTTTCGATCGTGTTTCAAAGTTCAATATTTTCCGAATCGGCGTTTACACGTAAATCAGTTTTATCGTACGAACATCATATTTTAGTTTACGCTTACATTCTAATTTCCATCATAACTGCAAACTGCCTTCATAGACTTGCTTTAACTGCATCTTGCTTGATCACAAGTTAAAGTGATTTACGAATCGGCTTTTCTACTGAAATCGCTCTTATCGTACGAACGCAGTTTTAATCGTCGAAAGTTTTCCGCTGCACTAATTCACCCCCCCCGCTCTTAGTGCTCTTGATCCTAATAGCTCATTACACCTTAATGGACATCAGAGAAGAGGTAACAAATTTAATTGATGCAGATTTATCATTTGATGAATTATTAAATGCCTTACATGACTTATTTGATGAATGCAAAACAATTAGTAGAAAATATAAATTGCTGAAAAATAAGCATGATAGTCTTGTTAGAAATTTTAATAAATTAAAAACTGAGTATCATGATAGTTTAGCTCAATGTGAAAAATGTCATGATCTAGAAACTCTCTAAAAGGAAAATGTGCCACTTAATGACACCTTGAAGAAATTCGAGGTTGGTAGCAAGTCTTTGAACATGATCCTTGCAAACAAGGGTCATGTTCCCAAAAGAAGTGGAATCGGATTTGTAAGAAGTCCTCACCAAAATCCAACCACCTTCATAAAAGGCCTCATCTTACATGTTCGACACCAAAGCAAATGCAACTTTTGTTAAAAATATGGACACAAAAAGCATCAGTGTCCATTCAAGAAAATTAGTCCGAACAAATTAATTTGGGTTCCTAAAGAAACCATGATAAACTCTATGCAACATGATAAACAATGTAGATCAGATTTTGAGGCACCCAAAAGCAAATGGGTACCTAAAAATTATCCTTTCTTGTAGAGACATTCACGATCACAAGCTAGGAGCAAGAGATGGTACCTTGATAGTGGATGCTCAAGGCATATGACCGGAGATCCATCTCAATTCTCTAAGCTCACTAGCATAGACGAAGGCTATGTCACCTTCGGAGACAACAATAAGGGTAAAATCATTGGCAAAGGAACTATAGGTAACAAATCCAACTTCTTTATTGAAGATGTTTTGTTAGTTGATGGTTTAAAACATAACCTCTTAAGTATTAGTCAATTATGTGATAAAGGATATATCGTCAAATTCGAATCTAATGCTTGCATCATTGAAAAACCACACAAAAACACATCTATGATTGCATTAAAACATAATAACGTATACACCATTGACGTCAATGATCTTTGCAATGAAATGTGTTTCTCGGTTTCGAATGAGGATGCTTGGCTTTAGCATAGGAGATTAGGTCAAGCTAGCATGAAACTAATCACTCAAATATCATCCAAAGAACTTGTACGAGGAATTCCTTATATCAAGTTCATCAAAAATAATGTGTGTGATGCTTGTCAATTAGGAAAATAAATTAAGAGTAGTTTCAAATATAAGAATCAAATAAGCACCTCTAGGCCCTTACAATTGATCCATATGGACTTGTTCGGACCAATCTCTACATCAAGCCTAGGAGGTAGCAAATACGCCTTTGTCATTGTAGATTACTATAGTAGATACACATGGACTTATTTCTTGAAACATAAAAATGAATGCTTTAGATATTTCACCAAGTTTTGTAAACTTGTTCAAAATGAAAAGGGTTTTATGATTTCATCAATTCGAAGTAATCACGGTGGTGAATTTCAAAACCGCGATTTCCCAAAATTTTGTGAATCTAATGGATAAAACTATATCTTATCTACTCCAAGAAATCCTCAACAAAATGAAATAGTAGAAAGAAAGAAAAGAAATTTACAAGAAATGGCAAGAACCATATTGAATGAACATAGCCTACCCAAATACTTTTGGGCCAAAGCTATAAACACTGCATGCTATATTTTGAATAGAGTTCTAGTAAGACCCTTACTCACCAAAACTCCCTATGAGTGTGGAATAATAAAAAACCCGATGTTTCATTTTTTAAAGTTTTTGGGTGTAAGTGTTTTATCTTGAATGAAAAAGATGCCTTAGGAAAATTTGATGCTAAATCTGATGAAGGAATTTTCTTGGTTATTCTTTGGTTTCTAAAGCTTTTCGTATCTTCAATAAAAGAACTTTAATTATAGAAGAATCCATTCATGTTGTTTTCAATGAGATTTTCGAAATCAAGAAAAATGATTTTGATGATGATGTTAACTTCGATTCTTTGAAATTAAATGAAACCCCTTCTCCAACTAGTAACTTGGATGCATCCACTTCCGAAACATCCTTACCCAAGGATTGGAAGTATGTAGATGCTCATCCTAAGGAGTTAATCCTAGGAGACACATCTAAGGGGGTTCAAACATGTTCTTCTCTTAAAAAGTTTTGTGCCAACGTCGCTTTTATCTCCCAAATTGAACCTAAATGTATTGACGAAGTCATGAAAGATGATGCATGGATTATCGCAATGCAAGATGAGTTTAATCAATTTGAAAAAAATGAGGTGTGGAAGCTTGTTCCTAGGCCAAATGACCTTTTAGTTATTAGTACTAAATGGGTCTTTAGAAACAAGCAAGATGAATATGGTATCGTGGTTAGAAACAAGGCTAGATTAGTGGCCAAAGGTTTCAACCAAGAAGAAGGTATCGATTACGAAGAAACCTTCGCTCTTGTGGCTAGATTAGAAGCCATAAGGATGCTCCTTGCCTATGCTAGTAATAATAATTTTAAGTTGTTTCAAATGAATGTTAAAAGCGCTTTTCTTAATGGCTTTATTTCTGAAGAAGTTTATGTTGAACAACCTCTCGGATTTGAAAATACTAGCCTTCCTAATCATGTATTTAAATTAACCAAAGCTCTCTATGGTTTAAAACAAGCCCCAAGGGCTTGGTATAATAGACTAAGTACTTTTCTTATTGAAAATAATTTCACAAAAGGCAAGGTCGATACTACATTGTTTATCAAGAATTTTGAAAATAATTTTCTCATTGTTCAAACTTATGTTGATGATATTATTTTTGGTTCTACGAATGAATCCCTTTGTGAATTTTTTGCTAAAACCATGAGTCTCGAATTTGAAATGAGTTTGATGGGAGAATTAACCTTTTTCTTAGGCTTACAAATTAAGCAACTAAGCAATGGTATCTTTATTAGTCAAACTAAATATGCTTTAGATCTGCTGAAAAGATTTAATATGGATAGCTTAAAAGCTATTAACACTCCTACGAGCACCTCCACTAAGTTAAAAGTTGATGAAAGTGGAGAAAGCTTCGATCAAAAAACTTATAGGGGTATGATAGGAAGTTTACTTTACCTCACTACAACTAGACCAGACATCATGTTCAGTGTAGGACTTTGTGCTAGGTTTCAATCGAACCCTAAGATATCTCATCTCAAAGCGGTTAAAAGAATATTTAGATATCTTAAAGGTACCATAAATCTAGGATTATGGTATCCAAAATCCGAGAATTTTGTGTTAATTGCTTATGCTGATGCAGATTTTGCTGGGTGTAGACTAGATAGAAAAAGCACATCAGGAACATGTCAATTTTTGAGACATTCCCTTGTTTCCTGGTCATCTAAGAAACAAAACTCGGTTGCACTATCAATAACCGAAGCTGAGTATATTGCAGCTAGTGCATGCTGTGCACAAGTTGTGTGGATGAAAAACACCTTAGAAGATTATAAAGTCCATCTTAAAAACATTCCCATTAAATGTGATAACACAAGCGCAATATGTTTAACAAAGAATCCCAGTCAACACTCAAGAACAAAACATATTGATATTAGACATCACTTTATAAGAGATCATGTCATTAATCATGATGTAATCATAGAGTTCATTGATACTAAGTATCAACTAGCTGATATTTTTACAAAACCTCTAAGCGAAGAATAATTTGATTTTATTAGAAGAGAATTAGGAATGTTAATATGTCCAAATGCATGAACTTGTTAAAATTAATTTTCAGACTTTATTGATTGAATGATCAAATCACTTGATTGCCATTACATGCCTAAATTTACATGTTGGAAATTATGTGTTTTGGATACAAAAATTTTCATAACAATGAGCATGTTTTGTCTTCATGATTGTATTTGAAAATCTATAGTATAGTCTTGTCTGAATACATGAAAGTGTTAATTTCATTTTTGGATTCTCTTAACTATTGGTATCCTAACAATCGGATTTTCTCGATACATTATTCGCTTCCGAACTTAAGCATATATCATATCGAGTTTGATTCTCATCATTGATTTTTGACATATGAAATCAACTAGCAAATACATCTCTCATACACTTATCATGTGAAAAATATTTTTTTAGAAATGAATTTGATGAAATGATTCCTGCTTGTAAATTCCTTCTTATATGGATGATAGTATTTTTACTTGCAAGGATTTGTTTCACATATATATTTTGATCCTTGTAAAAATGAAGTATGATTTAATCTCTCATCGATTTTAACTTCATTCAAAGTAAACTCACAAATAGTTGGTATCACAAATAGCCTTCCTCTTTCATGCAAAATGATAATAACAAATAAAAAGGAAAAAGTATTCAAAGCTATCTCCATGTCATGATTTCCTTGAGATGTTTGCATAATTAGTATCCTATCACTCACTGTTGGAAAATGACATGAACCTAGTTATGGCATAATTACCGCACTTATGCTTAAAATTTGTTTATATCGTTCTCCTTTTTGTTGATGACAAAGGGGGAGAAATATATGAATTAATGCTATGAGTGCCATATTTGAATGTGAAATATATGAATTGATGCTATGAGTGCCATATTTGCACTATGATATTGCCATATTTGCACTATGTTATTACCATATCATGATAAAATATCAAGAACTTGCATAGCAACTTTACTTGTTGATATCTTGCCATGTGATGCTACGATTGCTAAACACTTGAAATGTTTGCTTTACGTTAAGATATCAAAAGCTTAAATTATAAATTTACATGTTGATATGTTATGTTGAACTGCTACCATCATTCATATTTAAAATGTAAAACTTGAGAATGGATGTCAAGTCTTGACATCATTTTTAGTAAGATACATCGTGATAGGAATCATGATGGGAGTAATTGATAAGGTTAAGAGTTCTTAACTTATCAATAAGTCTATTGAATTCAAAGGCCTTGAATTCAAGAATGACTTATCTCAAGTATGGCATATAGATAGGGGAAGTTAAGGTTAACTCCGTTATCAATTGATTGTCATCATAAAAAAGGGAGAGATTGTTGAATCTCAGATTTTGATGATGAAGTCAATTGTCATTTGTTATCTAATCCATATGTTGAGATAAGTGTGCAGGATTAACTACGATGAAAGTAAGACAAGCAACAGGAGTTGCACTGGAGTCAAGACTATGATCACGTTGGGAGTTCGAGAGTTTGACGGAAGTCCGGACGGTCGTCGGAGGTTCTGTGGGAACAAATCTGATAAGTCCAGGAGCTTGCCAAAAGAAGCTCGTCGGAACTCGCAAAGTGGATCGTCGCAAGTCCAGGAGTTTGCCGGAAGTCCGCAGGAGCATCACTGAAGGTTCATCGGATGATCGACGGAAGTTCGTCGGAAGCTCGCCGGAAGAAGCGATTGACGCACCGGAGCAAGTTGCAGTAAATGTCTTAAGAAATATCGTAGTTAGCACGATAATTAAGTTCGAAATGGGAGGTGATCCCATTAACTTAATCTTGGGGCAATTGGGCCCTTGATAGACCCAAATTGGGCCGAATGGATCAGCCCATTCGAACCCCAATTTCTTGGCCAGCGATGGCACCGCTTGGGTCGGCGGTGGCATCGCCCAGGGCTCAGTCTCCGAGCTAGGCTGGGCAGTGCAACCGCCCCTGACAGGCGGTGGAACTGCTTGAGCTCGGTCTCCGAGCTCTGCCAAGCGGTACAACCGCCACAATCAAGCGATGGCACCGCCTGGGTTCAGTCTCTGAGTGAGACTGGGCGGTGCAACCGCCCCTGTCAAGCGATGGCACCACCCAGAGGCTCAGTCTCTGAGCTGCTAGGCGGTTGTACCACCCCAGTCAGGAGGTAGTACCGCCAAGACCCCGAAAATCCGAGAAATAACATTTTTGAGCTCCAAATTCAAACTAGTTTGGGGCCTATATATACCCCACCCTTTTCTGCATGAAAGGGCGACGAAAATCCAATCTTACTCTGTGATTTTTAGAGCTCAAAAGTGTTGTATGAGTTAAAAGTTCTCCATCCTCTTTTCTTCCAAGTTTTGATCTATCATGAGAGGAAAGAAAATTCTGTAAGGGTTGTCTCCTAAGCTCGTCAAAATGAGTGAAAATGTAAAAGGATAGTTGGCCTTCGCCTATTAAAGGAAGGCCTCTAGTGGACTTCGGTGACCTCGTCGGTGGAGGAAGCCAAAAGTGGATGTAGGTCAAGATTGACCGAACCACTCTAAAATTGCGGTGCTCTCTGGTTTGCATTTATTCTTGCTGCTTACCTTACTGCAAACCTCCATATGTGCTTTATTTCCTCTTTACTTTTTCTGCACTCCTTTATGAACTCGCTTTCAAGTTAAGTTTCCAAAAATGGTTTTATGTCGGAAACGATTTAATCGTACGAACGCAGTTTTAAACGTCGAAAGTTTTCCGTTGCACTAATTCACCCCCCCCTCTTAGTGCTCTTGATACTAACACATTTGCAAGATCTTATAATCATAGTGTGCTACAATAGCCAATAGAATTACGATGGATTTTAGCATGGCTATGGGTAAAAAGATTTTATCATAATCAACACCTTACCTTTGATGATACCCCTTATCCACTAGCCTTGCTTTATAGGTCTTTACCTTTCCATCTACTTCGATCTTCTTCTTGAAGATCCACTTGCAACCAATAGGTATAATACCCTCGAGTGCATCAACTAGGTTTTAAACCTAGTTGGAGTATATGGAGTCAATCTTAGAATTCATGGCTTCTTGCCACTTCCCGGTGTTTATACTCGTAATAGCCTCCTCATAGGTCTAAGGATCAATATCATCAACATCCTCTCCTCTAATATGTCTCAAATATCTCTTAGGAGGATGGGATACTCTACCAGACCTTTGTAAAATTGGAACTTTTATGTTAGGTATCTGAAAAGACTCGGGTTGTGGAGTTATGCTTGAGCTAGGTTCTCCAACCTCACTCAACTCTATGACGCTCTCATTGTCTCCACCAAGAATGTATTCCTTCTCAAGTAACACCGTTTTCTTGGCTACAAAGACCTTTTGGTTCTCAAGGTGATAGAAATAATTCCCACAAGTTTTCTGATAAGACCCTAAAGGTCTTATCGTCGCTCTGATACCAAATGATAAGACCCTAAAATCTTATCGTAGAAGAAAGGGGAGAAATGGGGATGATAATGATCACTTCGAGGGGATCGGCCTCCTTGATCGCTTCGAGGGGATCGGCCCTCCTTGATCACTTCGAGGGGATCAGCCTCCTAGGGTTTGTCAAAAGACAAAATAGTATTTTTCATAGATTATTGAAAAGGAGCAGTTACATCCCTATTTATAGAGTTCCACCCAGAGTCCATCAGGACTTGAACTCTAATAATAAATAAATATTAAATAAACCTCTACTTGACTCTAACTGAACCAAACCGACTCAATAAACAATTGGACTAAACAGACTCAACAAACATTATTCAAAAGCTTAGAAAAAGGGTCCTAACAGTTCCTCCCTCTTCAAATCAGCCTTGTCCTCAAGGCTGAGCAGCATCAATCTCGGGGAGCTTGTCTTTTAGCACTTCAGTCATAGGCTATCTGCAACGCATTACAACCCATTGATCAATTAAGTACGGTCTCCACTTTTTGACAGTGTAAGCAATAGGTCGATCTTTTAGTGTAGTAATCGTTGTAAGAAATTCCTGGCCTTTTCTATCATAAGTTAAAATCTATCCATCAGCTTTGAATATATCATAGCCTTCAATGTGGTGGGCTAATTGGGCTGTAACTTTCCTATCCATAAAATTATTAGTGCTATCTGTATCAATCAAAATAGTGATAGGTTGATGCTTCAAAGTTCCTCCGATTTTCATAGTTTGTGGGTTAGCATAACTAGCCAATGCATGCACTGTATGTGTGATGACTTCGATATCTTCATCAGTTTTCATACCTTTATGATCGGAGTCCAACTCTTTTACTTCTGGTTCCTCTCTAATTGGCTCAATCATCAGAAGTTGCCCTTGTTTACATCGGTGCTCCATACTCCACTTTTCATCATAGTACAAACCCTTTGCTGATCTTTCCTGAAGTTTTTCTTGGGTTAGTCTTCGAGTGTCAAGGCTTTGGTTGGGAATAGATAGGGCTGGTGACTTACTGATCATCTGGTTATTGTCACTTCTATTTCCATGATTTTCCCTGTTGATTTTTTTCTCATGTAGATGTGCGAATGAGATCGCAGCTATCATAGTGCGAGGTTGACGAGCCTTAACTTCACACCGGATCTCTGGAATAAGACCTTCAATAAATGTATCCAGAAGTTGTTTCGACCAATCTCTAGCTGGATTTGATAATCTTTCAAACCTACTCTGATATTCCAACACTATAGAAGTCTGACAAATTTTTGAGAGCTGTCCATCCACCTTCATGTATGAGTAGATTGTGTCACAATCTTGGGGCCCTTTTCTAGTATTTTCAGATCCGTGCAATGTAGAACTTGAGTTCCCACCTTGTTGAAATTTACTAAAGCTCCCCAGTAAGTCCTTTTGGAAATCATTAAGTACTTCTTGTAACCGGTTCTCAATTCTAATTTCCAATGCTTCCATTTGTGCTTTCACCGAGTTATCAATGGCCATTGCGTAAGACTGCAAATCTGTAATCTCAACTCCTGTTTTTGGTGTCGGTCAAGGGCATCAACACTGCCCTATTCGGTGCTGCTGTTGTGACGCAGTCGGTGGCAACACTATGAGAATGAAGGGTTGCTGCGAGGATGCAAGGATGTAGCTGCGGTCGTCGCGTGGGAAGTAGAAATGCTTGTTGCGATCACTGCGTAGAGGGATCACTGTTGCTGAGGGCTTAGAGGCAACGATGGTGGCCCGGCTAGGGCAGCACCGCCAAGGGCTCACCGCTACGATGGCTGCGACAGCGCGGATGGAAGGCAGCTTTTCTCTGTTTCTGTCACACTACGAAAGGAGGCGTTGGTGAGAGGCAACGATGCTTGTTGCAGTCGCTGTGTGGAGGGATCGCTGCTGCTGAGGGCTGGGAGGCAGCGATGGTGATGTGGTTGGGGGCAGTGCCGGCAAGGACTCACCTCTGCGGTGGCTGCGATGGAGGAAGAGTTGCTGCCCTGTGTTTTTGTCACTGTGTGAGATGAGAGCACCGAGGCTGAAAGGTGACGATTGTGACTGCTGTGACCCAAGGAAGCAATCGCCAAGCAGCCGGGTTGAGGCTGTGGTGATGCCAACCAACAACTGCAGCAGTGGAGGCAGAACAAGAGGGAGGTGGCGTTGAAGCGGCCGGGGTTGAGGATGCAGTGGTGGCAACCGGCGGCTGCAGCAAAGATGCACAGCAAGGGGCCTACAGCAATGGTGCAGATCGAGGGGGTTGAGGTGAAGGCTGCGGTGGCTGGCAGAAGCAATCGTGGCAGGCTGGGCGGCGAGCGGCGTCGTCGCTGGCTGGGCAGCAGTGGCAACGGTGGTGGCAACCGACGTTCGCAACAGTAAGAGGATTGCCCTGTTTCTCGGTCACAAGGGGGCAGAGCAAGGGGGAGTGGCGGCGGTCGTTCTCGCCCGAGCCAGGGGGAGCGGCGGTTGGGAGGCGTGCAGTAGTCGCCGCACAGTGGCTGGTAGTGGTGGTGGGTCGGCTGGAAGGTGACGACGCTCGAGGCGTGGCTGTGATCGACGAGGGGCTGCGACAACAGAGGAAGCTCTGTTTCTGCAACCGCTGCAACGAGGGGCTGCGGCAACCGGCGTCTGCGACCCAAGGGGGGGGGGGGGGGGGGGCGCTCGGTTAGGGTTGCGGCTGAGAGGCAGGCGGTGGTGATGGAGCGGTTGGGAAGCAGCGGCGACGGTGGGGAAGAAGTTGCCTTGCAGCGGCAGTGGGGCAGAAGGGAAGCGGGGCTGCGGCAGGATGAGACGCTGGCAGTGTCGTCTCCTAGCAATGATGGTGGCTCGAGTGGGAGGCAATGACCACAGTGGACTCTGGCCGGAAGCGGGGCAGGGACGGTCGCTGGCCGGAGAGCAACGACGGCCGGTGGTGGGTGGCCGCAAGCAGGGGAAGCAGGGGTGTATGGCTGCGACTTCTTTTTCTTCTCTCTCTTCTTTCTCTTCTTTCTTTCTTTCTTTCTTTCTTTCTTTATGTCTTTCTTTGCTTTTTTTTTTTTTTACGTTGCAGCGAGAACGCCGAGGATCGCCGCTCTGATACCAAATGATAAGACTCTAAAGGTCTTATCGTCGCTCTGATACCAAATGATAAGACCCTAAAATCTTATTGTGGAAGAAAGGGGAGAAATGGGGATGATAATGATCACTTCGAGGGGATCGGCCTCCTTGATCGTTTCGAGGGGATCGGCCCTCCTTGATCGCTTCGAGGGGATCGGCCCTCCTTGATCACTTCGAGGGTATCGGCCTCCTAGGGTTTGTCAAAAGACATAATAGTATTTTTCATAGATTATTGAAAAGAAGCAGTTACATCCCTATTTATAGAGTTCCACCCAGAGTCCATCAGGACTTGAACTCTAATAATAAATAAATATTAAATAAACCTCTACTTGACTCTAACTGAACCAAACCGACTCAATAAACAATTGGAATAAACAGACTCAACAAACATTATTCAAAAGCTTAGAAAAAGGGTCCTAACATTTTCTTCGGGTATCCCTATAAGTCATAGGTGTCATGCAAGCCAATCACGTGAGTGATGGCATGTTTGACTTGACACGCAGTATTTTTGTTTATTATATTTTGACATTTATCACTTTAATTTGCTTGTTGCATATATGCATATATATTGAGATGTCCTTGGATCTGTGCAATGGGAATCAAATCATGATGAGATCACGATAATGAGATTGATTCGCCTTTCAACGTAGATCCTAAATAATCCCGGTCACAGGTTACTCGAGAGGGACATCGAGATAACCAGACAGATTGGTGTGTTATACACCCGTCCATATGATGGATGTAATTGGTCTCAAAACTGCTCGTGTGGGGACACTAGGGATACAATATAGGTGCTTATTGGGGAATGAGTTCAATGATTGATCCGCTTATGGAATGCTGAATGGTTGATGATACTTTTGTTAGGATCGGAGCGGCACTAAGAGGGGGGGGTGAATTAGTGCAGCGGTAAAGTGCGATAAACTTTTAACAATTTAAACACTTTCGGAAACTTCGTACGATAAAAGCAACGTTTTCGTCTGAAACCGTTTCGATTGCATTTTAACTTGAAGGGATAAGTAAGACGGAGATAAAGACATAGAGCATTAAAGTGCAAATGGTTTGCAGTAATATAAATGACAATAAGTAAATGCAAACCAGAGATCACGCAGATTTTACAGTGGTTCGGTCAAATGACCTACATCCACTTGCGAGGCCCCTCTTCAATGAGGCTCCCACCTTCCACTAGCAAATCTCTTGAAGGGGAAGGGTAAATACCCCTCTTACAACTTTTTACAAGCGGTTCACTCTCTTACAGATTTTCAACAAGAAAGAAGGAGGAGAACACTAGCAAATTGAAAGCAAGACTAGCAAAGACTTTTCTAAGACCTTTCTCTCAATCAATTGCTTCTCAAAAAGTTGTAATCTCAACTGAGATTTGAGGGGTATTTATAGGCCTCAAGAGGATTCAAATTTGGGCTCCAAAATTTGAATTCTCTTTGGGTTCCCGATGCTGGCGGTGCCACCGCCTATCAGTGGCGGTGCCACCGCCTGTCAGTGTCAGACATTAACAGTGCTGGGCGGTGCCACCGCCCAGCTCTCGGGTGCTGGGCGGTGCAACCACCCAGTCTGGCGGTGCCACCGCCAGTCCCTTCGGTTCACTGGTTGGGCTTCAAATTTAGCCCAAACCAAGTCTAATTTTGGCCCAGTTGGCCCCTAACCAGGATATAGGATTATCTCTTAATCCTAATCCTAATTACAAGTGAACTACATAACTAAAAATATCCTAAGCAAGTTTTCAACCGCGAACGTCGAGTCTTGTTCCGGCGAGCTTTCGACGAACTTCTTCCGACGGACTCCCAGCAAGCTCCCGATCTTGTGATGACTTTAACGAGTAGCCGCGCCTTCTTGGTGATCTCCGTGAACCTCCGACGATCTCTTCGGCGAACTTCCGAAAATTCTGAGAGGTTCTCGATTTCTTCTCGATTGGTTCCGGCAGCATCTCCGACGATTCTTCGGACTCTTAAACGTCTATCGAACTTGACTCTGGTATTCTTGCTTTGTGTTTTCTGGTTATCGTAGTTAATCCTGAACACTTAACTCAATAATATGGATTAGATCAATTAACCCATCAATTGATTTTATCATCAAAATCTGAGATTCAACAATCTCCCCCTTTTTTATGATGACAATCAATTGATGACGGAGTTAAACATAACTCCCCCTATCTATATGCCATATTATGAGAAGATAAAAACACTTGAATTCCATCCCATTGAATTCAAGTATAAACCGATAAGTTCTAACCGTAGAACTTATTGTTATTCTCATTAAGCATAAGTAAATGCGAAACTTCGATGAAAATAATTTGCAAGTCCAATGATATGAGACAATTTTTACTACGACAGGAGATAAAGATTTTCAACATGAATTTCATGATATAAATGTAAGGCATGCTTTCAATATGATCAATCAATGTTGCGATATTCTCAAAGATTTTGCAAGGTATATAAGATATTTATATCACACAAGCTTTTGTAATTCATATTAGTCATGTTATCGATGCGCATAAGATATTTTCATTAAGTCATGCTATCGAAATGGTATAAGTCATCACTTAGTCATCACTTCTCCCCCTTTGTCATCAACAAAAAGGGGATGAGACTTGAAGCACATAATTTATGATTTTAACATCAGGAATTCAGCATTGATCATACAAAAATTTATCATTCAAAATTAAGTATGCTAAAATATCTACGCAGAGTTCATCTTAAAGGAAAATTCAGCATTCATCCACTTTATCAAATCTCTTCTTTCTATAAATAACAAAAATTTTAGGTGTACAAGGAGGAGATTGTGATTAAAAAAATTTTGAGTAGTAACTCCAATAAGTCAATATCATAATTCGAATACAAACTCATTCAAATTCAAATCGTCAACTTGAAAGTCATAATCAAGCCATCAAAATCAATTTTGAGATTCGCAAAATGTCATTAATCTTGATCAGATGGAAGCAGTGTTTGACTCAAGATAGGATAAGGTAATTTAACGTGTCATTTAGAATCGAAAGAGAATGATCAAATTCACCGAGGAACGGAGAGAGGATGAAAAACTTTACGGAAAATCCATTCAAACAAGTTTATTCTTAGGGACAATTTAACATACCTAATTCCCTTCTAATGAATTCAAATTGGTCTTCATTCAAAGCTTTTGTAAATATATCTACTAATTGATGCTTTGTGTCAATGAATTCTAGAACAAAATCATTGTTAAGGACATGATCGCGTATAAAATGATGCCTAACGTCGATGTGCTTAGTTCTAGAGTGCTGAATTGGATTTTTAGTAAGACATATGGCACTAGTATTATCACATTTTATGAGAATATTTTTAAAGTGAATTCCATAGTCTTCTAAAGTATTTTTCATCCAAACAACTTGTGCATAGCATGCACTTGCAGCAATGTACTCGGCTTCCACCGTAGATAGTGCAACTGAATTTTGTTTCTTGGAAGTCCAAGAAACAAGTGCATGTCCTAAAAATTAGCATGTTCCGGATGTACTTTTTCTATCTATCCTGCATCCGCCAAAATCAGCATCTATATAAGCTATTAAATCGAATTTTTCTGATTTTGGATACCATAGTCCTAGATTTGGAGTTCCTTTAAGATACCTAAATATTCTTTTAACACTTTTAAGATGAGATAATTTAGGATTTGATTGAAACCTAGCGCAAAGTCCTACACTAAACATAATATCCGGTCTAGTCATGGTGAGGTAGAGTAGACTACCTATCATTCCCCTATATGTTTTTTTATCGAAATTTTCACTATTTTCATCCATATCTAGCTTAGTCGCGGTACTCATAGGGGTGTTTATTGCATTTGAATTATCCATGTTAAATCATTTTAACAATTCTAATGTATATTTAGGTTGGTTAAGAAATATACTATCACTAAGTTGTTTGATTTCTAATCCTAAAAAGAAAGTTAATTCACCCATTAAACTCATTTCAAATTCATGACTCATACATTTGGCAAATGATTCACATAGTGATTCATCCGAAGAGCCAAAAATAATATCGTCAACATAAATTTACACAATAAGAAAATTATTTTTAAAATGTTTAATAAACAATATAGTATCAACCTTTCCTTTGGTAAAATTATTTAAAATAAGAAAGGAACTAAGCCTTTCATACCAAGCTCTAGGAGCTTGTTTCAAGCCATAGAGAGCCTTAGTCAATTTGAATACATGATTAGGAAGAAGAGAATTTTCAAATCCGTGAGGTTGTTCGACATATACTTCTTCGGAAATAAAACCATTCAAGAAAGCACTTTTGACATCCATTTGAAATAGTTTAAAATTATTACTACTAGCATAGGCAAGGAGCATCCTTATGGCTTCTAATCGAGCCACAGGAGCGAAGGTTTCTTCGTAATCGATACCTTCTTCTTGGTTGAAACCTTTGGCCAATAATCTAGCCTTGTTTCTAACCACGATACCATTTTCGTCTTGCTTGTTTCTAAAGACCCATTTAGTACCAATAACTAAATGGTCACTAGGTCTAGGAATAAGCTTCCATACCTTATTCCTCTCAAATTTATTCAATTCCTCTTGCATTGCAATAACCCAAAAATCATCTTTTATGGTTTCGTCAATGCATTTAGGTTCGATTTGAGAAAGGAAGGCGGCATTAGCACAAAAATTCTTGAAAGAGGAACGAGTTTGAACCTCTTTTGATGTATCTCCTAGAATTAGCTCCTTTGGATGAGCATCTATATACTTCCATTCCTTGGGTAAGGAAATTTCGGAAGAAGGTGCATCCAAGTTGCTATTTGGAGGAGGGGGTTCATTTAAATTCAAATTATCAAAACCAACATCATCATCAAAATCATTTTTCTTTAAATTAGAAATTTCATTAAAAACTACATGAATAGACTCTTCTATTACTAAGGTTCTTTTGTTAAAAACCCGAAAAGCCTTAGAAACGGAAGAGTAACCAAGAAAGATGCCTTCATTGGATTTAGCATCAAATTTTCCTAAGGCATCCTTTTCATTCAAAATAAAGCACTTACAACCGAAAACTTTAAAATAGGAAATATTTGGTTTTTTGTAATTCCATAATTCAAAGGGAGTTTTTGATAGAGATGGTCTTATTAGGACCCTATTCATGATGTAGCAAGCCGTATTTACGGCTTCGGCCCAAAAATACTTGAGTAGACTATGTTCATTTAACATCGTTCTTGTCATTTCTTGTAGGTTTCTATTTTTTCTTTCAACTACTCCATTTTGTTGGGGATTCCTCAGAGTGGAGAAGTTGTGATTGTATCCATTAACTTCACAAAAATTTTGAAAGACACGGTTTTAAAATTCACCACCGTGATCACTCTGAATTGATGAAATCATGAAACCTTTTTCGTTTTGAGTGAGTTTACAAAATTTAGAGAAACACTTGAAACAATCACTTTTGTGAGCTAAGAAATATGTCCAAGTGTATCTAGTATAGTCATCCACAATTACAAACGCATATTTGCTTCCTCCTAGACTTGTCATGTCAATTGGTCCAAATAAGTCCAAATGAATCAATTGTAATGGTCTAGTGGTGCTAATTTGAGTTTTTGATTTGAAACTAGTTTTTATTTGTTTACCTAGTTGACATGCATCGCATACTTTGACCTTAATAAACTTTATATTTGGAATTCCTCGCACTAATTCTCTAGATGAGATCTTAGATATTAGTTTCATGCTTGCATGGCCTAGTCTCCTATGCCAAAGCCAAGCATCATCATTTAAAGCGGAGAAGCACATTTCATTACTTAGTTCATCAAGGTTGATGGTGTAGACATTATTTTGTTTTAATGCAATCATAGTTTTGTTATGGTTTGGTTTTTCAATAATACACACGTTTGATTCAAATCTAACGATATAACCTTTATCGCATAATTGACTAACACTCAAGAGATTATGTTTCAATCCATCAACTAGTAAGACATCATCAATAGAAAATTTTAACTTGTTACCTATGGTTCCCTTGCCAATGATTTTGCCTTGGTTGTTGTCTCCGAAGGTGACGTACCCTTCTTCTTTGCTAGTGAGCATAGAGAAATGAGATGGATCTCCAGTCATATGTCTTGAGCATCCACTATCTAGTTACCATCTCTTGCTCCTAGCTTGTGATGGTGTATGTTTCTACAAGAATGGATTATTTTTAGGTACCCATTTTCTTTTGGGTGCCTTAAAAACTTGTTCATCATATTGCATAGAATTGATCATGGTTCCTTTAGGAACCCAAATTAGTTTGTTCGGACTAATTTTCTTGAATGGACATTTATAAGTTTTATGTCCATATTTGCAACAAAAGTTGCAATTGCTTTGGTGCCGAACATGTAAGACGGGGCCTTTAATGAAAGTGGTTGGATTTTGGTGAGGACTTCTCACAAATCCGATTCCACTTCTTTTAGGAACGTGACCCTTATTTGTAAGGATCATGTTCAAAGATTTGCTACCAACCTCGAATTTCTTCAAGGTGTCCTTAAGTAGCAAGTTCTCCTTTTGGAGAGATTCTAGATTATGACATTTTATACATGGAGCTAAACTATCATGATATTCAGTTTTTAATTTATCGATATCACAAGTGAGACTATCATGCTCCTTTTTTAGCAATTTGTATTTTCTACTAATTGTCTTACATTCATTAAACAACTTATGGAAAGCATTTAATAATTCATGATAAGGTAAATCTGCATTAATTAAATCCGTTACCTCTTCTCCGATGGCCATTAGGGCGTAATGAGCAACTTGCTCGGTGTTGGACTCCTCTTCTTCGGACGCGCTTGAATCATCCCACGTTGCCTTGAGCGCCTTCTTCTTTGATGTTCTCTTTTTGGCTTGAGGACAATCGTTCTTGTAGTGTCCCGGTTTTTTGCACTCATAGCAAATTACTTGGTCCTTATTGTGTTCAAATTTATTTTTTGTATTATTTTTAAATTTGTTCTTTCTTAAATATTTTTTAAATTTTTGAGTCAAAAGTGCAATGTCATTGTCACTGTCCTCATCACTTGATGTTCCTTTCAAGTGGTCTTCTTGTGATGTGAGTGCCATATCCTTCCTATTCTTTGGAACGGGGTTCTCAAGCTCGTCATGAACTTGACATGTCATTTCGTAGGTTATTGGAGACCCAATAAGTTCTTCAAGAGGGAATATTTTAAGGTCTTTGGCCTCTTGAATTGCCGTAACTTTTGGATCCCAACTTTTAGGGAGGGATCTTAAGATTTTAGTTACTAGTTCAAAGTTAGTAAAATCTTTACCAAGAGCTTTGAGTCCATTGATGACATCCGTGAACCGGGTGTACATGTCTCCGATGGACTCACTTGGTTTCATTCGGAAAAGTTTGTAAGAGTGCACAAGGATGTTGATTTTGGACTCTTTCACTCGGCTAGTGCCTTCATGAGTGACCTCAAGAGTTCTCCAAATATCAAAAGCCGAATCATAAATTGAAACACGATTAAATTCAATTTTGTCTAGTGCACAAAACAAGGCATTTATAGCCTTTGCGTTTAAAGCAAAAACCTTCTTCTCCGATTCATTCCATTCGCTCATCGGAAGAGAAGATTTTTGAAATCTGTTTTCAACAATAGTCCATAGCTCGAAATCCATAGAAATGAGGAAGATCCTCATACGAGTCTTCCAATAAGTATAATCCGACCCATTAAACAAGGGTGGACGTGTGATAGAATGACCCTCATGTTTGCTAGAGTAAGCCATCTCTCTTGGGTATCAAACCAAATGAGAGTGAGCCTAACTCTGATACCAATTGTTAGGATCGGAGCGGCACTAAGAGGGGGGGGTGAATTAGTGCAGCGGTAAAGTGCGATAAACTTTTAACAATTTAAACACTTTCGGAAACTTCGTATGATAAAAGCAACGTTTTCGTTTGAAACCGTTTCGATTGCGTTTTAACTTGAAGAGATAAGTAAGACGGAGACAAAGAAGTAGAGCATTAAAGTGCAAATGGTTTGCAGTAATATAAATGACAATAAGTAAATGCAAACCAGAGATCACACCGAGTTTACAATGGTTCGGTCAAATGACCTACATCCACTTGCGAGGCCCCTCTTCGATGAGGCTCCCACCTTCCACTAGCAAATCTCTTTAAGGGGAAGGGTAAATACCCCTCTTACAACTTTTTACAAGCGGTTCACTCTCTTACAGATTTTCAGCAAGAAAGAAGGAGGTGAACACTACCAAATTGAAAACAAGGCTAGCAAAGACTTTTCTAAGACCTTTCTCTCAATCAATTGCTTCTCAAAAAGTTGTAATCTCAGCTGAGATTTGAGGGGTATTTATAGGCCTCAAGAGGATTCAAATTTGGGCATCAAAATTTAAATTCTCTTTGGGTTCCCAATGCTGGCGGTGCCACCGCCTGTCAGTGTCAGACACTGACAGTGCTGGGTGGTGCCACCGCCCAGTCTAGCGGTGCCACCGCCAGACCCTTCGGTTCACTGGTTGGGCTTCAAATTTAGCCCAAATCAAGTCTAATTTTGGCCCAGTTGGCCCCTAACCAGGATATAGGATTATCTCTTAATCCTAATCCTAATTACAAGTGAACTACATAACTAAAAACATCCTAAGCAAGTTTTAAACCGCGAACGTCGAGTCTTGTTCCGGTGAGCTTTCCAACGAACTTCTTCCGACGGACTCCCAGCAAGCTCCCGATCTTGCGATGACTTTAACGAGTAGCCGAGCCTTCTCGGTGATC
Source organism: Musa acuminata AAA Group (assembly GCF_036884655.1). Lineage (NCBI taxonomy): Eukaryota > Viridiplantae > Streptophyta > Magnoliopsida > Zingiberales > Musaceae > Musa > Musa acuminata. Next base: position 12,932,668 of record NC_088359.1, read on the forward strand.
TCCGTGAACCTCCGACGATCTCTTCGGCGAACTTTCCAAAATTCCGACAGGTTCCCGATTTCTTCTCGGTTGGTTCCGGCAGCATCTCCGACGATTCTTCGGACTCTTAAACGTCCATCGAACTTGACTCCGGTATTCTTGCTTTGTGTTTTCTGGTTGTCGTAGTTAATCCTGCACACTTAACTCAATAATATGGATTAGATCAATTAATCCATCAATTGATTCTATCATCAAAATCCGATATTCAACAACTTTATTGTCAGACAACGGTTACGTAGTCCTAGTGGTGTATCTACTCCTTAGACCGAAAATAAACGAGAAATAAAATAGAGGCTCATAGGCCCAAATAATAATAATCACAAGTACATACATCACACGGTCCATGATCATCCGTACACACATCATACATCACATGTATTAATCATCATCATATAGGACTACTAGATAATAATAAATTAATAATCAATTAAATATTTTAATTAATTAATATTTTCTGAAATCAAGAACATGTAGGGAATTTTTTAAATTCTTAAGGGTATTTTTGTAATTTAGATAAAAGGATAGAATTGGAATTACTCAAATTCACAAGGTGCTACCTAGCCGGGCGGTCGCCCTTGCGGGGGGTTTTGCCCGCGGGAGTAGCAGCCGCAAGCGCCGCTGCCCTGCAGCGCCTCACCCCACAGGAGAAGCGGCCACAGGCATTGCTACCCCGCGATGCCTCTGCCCGTGGGTCCAACACCCGCAGGTGCCGCCCTTATGTGCGGGCGCATTGCCCTCGCGTAGGTGGCCGTCGTGCCTATGGCTGTAGTGGCCTTGCTTGCACGTGGCCGACCTTGCAATTGCCGCTGTAGGTGGCCTGCCTGCACATAGATGGCAGCGCTGCCATCTGCGACGGCAGCAAGGGCAGCAATAGTTGCTGCCCTTTCTCACGTTTGCGTCAATGATTTTGATGCCAAAAGCTTTTCCAAAGCATAACACACGTAGTTCATAACCAATCTATCGCACAAACAACCTAGCTCTAATACAACTGTTGGGAAATCTCGGGGGCGACATCATATGCGCAACGAAAGAATAGAAAAATAAAATCCTCAATTTCTCAAAAGATATTAGTCGTCATGCGAAGATTGGTGCGCAAAAATCCATGAAACTTAAAACTGCATATAGAGTAGATTATATTACCTAGGGAGATCGTATATCCCTAAATCCTTGCAGATCTCTAGGAGAGGGTGAAGGAGGTCAAGCGCCCTCCTCTTCTCTAGCGGTGATCCACACAGCAAGGGTGCGACGACTCTCCTCAAAAACTCCAAGCCTGCTTTGAGGTGGAGAGGGGGGAGGAGAATAGGAGAGGCAAGCAAAGGCTCTAGCCTATGAACCACTGAATCCCTCTTATTTATAGAGGTCCCCTATCAAACCCTAATGGATCCTCCCCTATTAGGTATTAGATCTACATCCAATTACCCAAACCTCTTAGATTAGTGGATCTCTATCCAATAATCTATCATGGGCTTTTATTGGATCTCATTCATAGGATCCAATAATTCAGGGGATTATTGGATATCCAATAAGATAAGGGCTCCGGCGGATATCTTATATCTGAACCTCTACTCATCGCAATGCCTACCATATGTATGTTACCCTCTAGGCCCAATATCGAGCTGGCCATGAGTCATACCTGTTAGAACTTCTTCTGCTTAGTGAATTATTATCTCCATAATAATTCACTCGACTCATCGATTGTGGACGTAATAGGCCACTATGCCATAGTCTCCAAACGATACAGGGGAATTCAATCCATTGGACTTGTTTATTCTCAGTTACCATGTACCTATAGCCCTTCATCTATCTAATATCCTAGAGACTGTATAATGGGCATGGTGCTGTCAGACTCATACGGTTTCTACTCGAGTCTCGCACTAATCGAATTCTCCCGGAGAACTCTTTCTCTCTCAATCCGAATGACCCTGACCATGGATTTGTTTGAGCAAGAATACATGGGATATTCCTCTCATGACACCGGGAGTGGATGATCCTCTATCGACACTCAATAGCCCTTGTAAGGTTGACTACCACTCCCAATGACCAATTGTACAAGATCTGGGACATCCAAACTTATAAGTCCGGCATCAAAGAATGGAGCGCTCATATAGGACATCCTTGGTGTCTAAAGTCTAAGGACCAGATACACCACTGGGACTACGAAATCACTATCTAACAATAAGGTATCATCAACCATCCAGCATTCCGTAAGCGGATCAATCAGTGAACTCATTCTCCAATAAACACATGTAATGTATCCATAATGTCCCCACACGAGCAGCTATGAGACCAGTTGCATCCATCATACGGGCGGGTATACAGCACACCAGTCTGTCTGATTATTTCGATGTCCCTCTTGAGTAACCTATGACTAGGATTGTTTAGGATCTGTGTTTAAAGGTGAATCAGTCTCATTATCATGATCTTATCACAATCTGATTCCCATTGCACGGATCCAAGGACATCACTATATATATATATATATATATATATATATATATATATATATATATATATATATATATATATATATATATATATATATATATATATATGCAACAAGTAATATAAAGTGATAAATGACATAAATATAATAAACAAAAAGACTGCATGTCAAGTCACACGTGCCATCACTCACGTGATTGGTTTGCTAGAACCTATGACTAGCAATGATCATTGATGTAAATTTTTGTACCTCCCCTCTTCATCTTTCTTGTTTCCAATGACAAATGGGAGAAAGAAAATTGTTAGCATCTCAAGAGATTTGTTAAAATAAATCATGTCTTTTAGTATTATAATGATCTTTGTTATTATATTTTTGTCATGATTTATTTATGATACTCCCTTGTATTCATAAATTGTATACATCATCATATTTGATTTAAATTAACTTTGTAATGATGTGAAAATTGATGTAAAGGGAAAACAATTATAACATTGAATTTTTCTCTTCTCTTTGACAATTACAAAGGAAGAGATAAAATTGCTAGCTTGCATGTTCTAAAATGATGTAAAACTTGTTAGTTTGTACATTTCAACGAAAAAAACTTGCTAGCTTACACATTTCAAGGAGAAGAATTTGCTAGCTTGCACATCTCAAGAGAAGCAAAAGTACAAACTTGCACATCTCAAGAAGCAAAATTTATAAACTTGCACAACTCAAAATTGTTGCTAGCTTTGAATGTTGTAAAACTTACATATCTCAAGAACTTGCTAGATGCATTTCTTCTTTTTGTTGATGACAAAGGAGGAGAAGATATGATGATCAATTGAATCATGCATATTATGATGTACTTTTATATTTTAAAACATTGCATGATTTTTTTAATTTAAAGGTTCTATCAATGTGGCATATTGATAGGGGGAGTTTAGTTTAAACTCCGTCAAAAATTGATTGTCATCATAAAAAAGGGAGAGATTGTTGAATCTCAGATTTTGATGATGAAATCAATTAATGAGTTTGTGATCTAATCTGTATTTTGAGTGCCGCGGGACTAGCTTCGATCAAGGAGAAGCAAATAGATTGAAGCATGAGGAATCGAACATTGGGTCGGAGTTGAACATGTTAGGAGATTGGATGTCAAGTCAGAGGATCGATCAACATGCAAGCAGAAGGACTTCTGCCATGAGTTCAGGTATCGGGCCAAAGGATCGGACATTGCGCTAAGGAGATCGGAAGTTACAAGAGTCACCATGCCGATTGTGTTAGGATCGAGTCTGCACTAAGAGGGGGGGGGGGGGGGGTGAATTAGTGCAGCGGATAAATTACGTCAATTTGAAAAATATTCAATTTGATTAAAATCGATCTCAGAAAGATAACTTTAAATCTCGTTCATAAGTGTCGTGAAAGCAGTAAGTAGGTAAGGTAGATTGTAGTAAAGATCAATTACGATAATGGAAATGCAAACCGAGTTATAGTGGTTCGATCGTCATGACCTACATCCACTTCGTTGATTCCCCATCCATCAAGGCCACTAGCATTCACTAACTATCTTCCTTCAATGGGCAAAGATCAACTACCCTTACAACTCGATTCTCCTTTTGACAAGTTCAGGAGATAACATTTACATCCCCACTTACTCCTCTCTTAGACCACACTAACACTTAGAGCTTGAGAGGAGTTCTAACAAGATTACAACAGCGTTTTTCTACTTTTTTGCTCTCAAATCTTATGTTTGTTAACCAGGGATGAGAGGGATATTTATAGGCCTCAAGTGGATTCAAACTCAGAGCCTAAAAAGGTCTCATCCCGAGTTTCCCGGGTCCTGGTGGTACCACCGCCTGCAGCACTAATATTGGGCGGAACCACCACCTGACACCTTGTCATTGGGCGGTACCACAGCCTGACATAATCTCAGAGACTATACCATGATGATTTCACCTATTGGGTCACTGTTTGGGTCTTTTCACTTGGCCCAACACAGCCCAAACTTGGGCCCAATTGGCCCCTAATTGAGTTAGCTCAATTTCAACCCAATTATGAACTAACTGCTAGTCATAGGTGCCCAACAAGCCAATCACGTGAGTGATGGCACGTGTGACTTGACATGGAATCTTTTTGCTTATTATATTTTGGCATTTATCACTTTATATTAACTATTGCATATATGCATGTATATATTGTGATGTCCTTGGATCCGAGCAATGGGAATCGGATCATGATGAGATCATGATAATGAGATCAATTCACCTTTAAACACAGATCCTAAATAATCCCGGTCATAAGTTACTCGAGAGGGACATCGTGATAACCGGACAGACTAGTGTGCTGTATACCTGTCCATATGATGGATGTAGATGGTCTCATAGCTGCTCGTGTGGGGACACTAGGGATATAGTACAGATGCTTATTGGAGAATGAGTTCACTAATTGATCCATTTACGGAGTACTAGATGGTTGATGATGCCATATTACCAGACAGCGATTCTGTAGTCCTAATGGTATATCTGGTCCTTAGACTTCAGACACCAAGGATGTCTTGTATGAGTGCTCCACTCTTTGATACCAGACTTATAGGTATGGATGTCCCAGATCTAGTACAGGTGGTCATGTTGAATCTCGGATTTTGATGATGAAACTAATTGATTTTGTTTAAATGTTTAACTGCATTTTGAGTGATGCAGGTCTACTCGATCAGGATTAGACAATTAACGCAGGAGGAATTGACGTTGCACCGAAGGAGATCAAGTTAGGATATTGGATGGCAGAAGGCTTCGGACGTCGGGCATCGGACTAAGAGTGGAATTGCGCCAAGGATATCGGGGTTGCGGAGGTCAACCGTCGATTGGGCAACAAGCCGCAAGAGAGGACGATGCGCTGAAGAATTGGACGAAGCGCCAACCAATGACGTGCCGGGCAATAGAATGTCAATTCGCTTTGTAATAATAGTCTAGATCAGAGTAGAGTTTTGGCTTGTGTGTGCAGGATTAACTACGATAACGATGAAGACATAAAGCGAAACAAAGTGTCGGAGTCAAGAGCGAAGGATTTGTTGTGAGTTCGAGAGTTCGACGAAAGTCCGAAGGTTCATCGGGAATGCTGCCGGAACTAGCCGAGAATGAGTAGGGAGCTTGCCGAAGGGTTTTTTGGAAGCTCGCCGGAAGGTTCGTTGGAAGTTCACGGAGCTCACCGAGAAAGATCGGAGCTTGCCGAAGAAGCTCATTGGAACTCGCCAAGATCAAATCGTGAAGTCTAGGAGCTTGCCGGGAGTCCGTAGAATGGTTTATGAGAGTTCGTCGAAAGACCGTCGGAAGTTCGCCGGAAGCTCGCCGGAAAAAGTCTTGACTTGCGGACTTTGTAATAGCTTAGAAAATATCTTTAAATTTGTAGTTAGCACGTTAATTAGGGTTAGGATTAAGTGTTAATCCTATAACTCAAGTAGGGGCCAATTGGGCCCGAGTTCGGACTAGTTTGGGCCAAGTTTGGAGCCCAACCAGTGAGCTGAAATAGTGTAGGCGGTGGCACCGCCTAGAACCTGAGAACCAAGCGGTGGCATCGCTGGACTGAGCGGTGGCACCGCCCAGCACCCGAGAGGTCCGACGGTGGCACCGCCGGACTGGGCGGTGGCACCGCCAGTACACTGTCAGTGTCAGACACTAACAAGCGGTGGCACCGCCAGCATCGGGAACCAAGGAGAATTCAAATTTTGGAGCCCAACTTTAAATCCTCTTGAGGCCTATAAATACCCCTCAATTCTCAGCTGAGATAACAACTTTTTGAGAAGCAATAGATTGAGAAAAAGGTAGCAAGTCTTGTTTTCAATTTGTTAGAGTGTTCACCTCCATCTTTCTTGCTGAAAATTTGTAAGAGTGTGAACTGCTTGTAAAAGGTTGTAAGAGGGGTATTTGTCCTTCCCCTTCAAGAGATTTGCTAGTGGAAGGTGGGAGCCTCATCGAAAAGGGCCTCGCAAGTGGATGTAGATCATTTGACCGAACCACTTTAAAATTGGCGTGATCTCTGGTTTGCATTTTCTTATTGCTATTTACATTACTGCAAACCTTCTTACGTTCTTTATTTCCTCATTACCTTTGCTGCACACCTTTACGAACACGCATTCAAGATAAGCTTTTCAAGTTTGATTTTTATCGTACGAAAGATTTTCCAAAACCGACGTTTTAATCCGCTGCACTAATTCACCCCCCCCCCCCTCTTAGTGCCGCTCCAATCATAACAATTGGTATCAGAGCCCGGTATTTCTCATTTCGGATTTACACCCGAGAGAAATGGCTCTTCATGGCTTTTAAGAGGGCTTATCGGTTTTTCATCCACCGTTGTTTAACGGATTGGACTACACTTATTGGAAAACTCGAATGAGAGTTTTCTTGATTTCTATGAATTTGGATTTATGGAATATTGTTGAAAACAGTTTTCAACTTCCCTCTAAACCGATGAACGAATGGTCGGATTTGGAGAAGAAGTATTTTTCTTTAAACGCAAAGGCTATGAATGCCTTATTTTGCGCTTTGGACAAAAATGAGTTCATTCGGGTTTCTTTGTGCGAAACAACTTTCGACATATGGCACACTCTTGAAATCACACACGAAGGCACTTCTAGAGTTAAATATTCGAAAATCAACATTTTAAAGCATGATTTCGAGCTTTTTCGAATGAAGCCGAGCGAAACCATTGTTACATGTACACCCGTTTTACGGATGTCATCATTGGTTTACAAACTCTTGGCAAATGTTTCTCGAATTTTGAACTTGTTAGTAAAGTTTTACGATCACTTTCTAAAGCTTGGGAATCAAAAGTAATGGCAATACAAGAAACAAAAGATTTAAATATTTTTCCACTTGAAGAACTTATCGGCTCATTGATGACATATGAAATAGTGTGCAATGCACATGATGAACACAATCAACACTTGAACCACCTTCCAAAGAATAGGAAGGATTTGGAACTCCGGACAATTGAATACCACTTGAGCGATGACTCAAGTGATGAGGACAATGATGAACTTGAACTTCGAACACTAACTCTTAATAAGTTCATTAAACAAAAATCTAAAATAAACAATGAACTTGAATGGAGGAAGAGGCCAAAGTAAAGGAAGGCACCCAAGGATGAATCAAGTGTTAGGATCGGAGCGGCACTAAGAGGGGGGGGGGGGTGAATTAGTGCAGCGGATTAAAACTTTGGTTTTGATAAATCTTTCGTACAATGAAATCGTAATATCAATGGAAACCGATTTTAGAAGCTTGATAACTTAGAAACGTATGGAAGCGTAGTAACAAAGTAGAGAAGTTTGCAGTATGTAAATGGAAAGAGAAGGATGCAAACCAGATAACGCAGCAGTTTTTAAAGTGGTTCGATCACAATGACCTACATCCACTGGCGAAGCCTTCTTCGAAGAGGCTTCCAACTTCCACTAGCAAATTTCTTGTAGGGGAAGGACTAATACCCCTCTTACAACCTTTACAAGTGGTTCACACAATTACAATTCTTTTCAACAAGATGGGAGGAGGTGAACACTTAAGCAATATGAAAAACAAGGCTTGCAAAGACTATTCTAAGGCTCTTAACTCAAACTATTGCTTTTCAAAAGGTTGTGATCTCAGTTGAGATTTGAGGGGTATTTATAGGCCTCAAGAGGATTCAAATTTGGGCTCCAAAATTTGAATTCTCTTTGGTTCCCGATGCTGGCGGTGCCACCGCCCAGCCAAGCGGTGCCACCGCCCAACCCAGGCGGTGCCACCACCTGGCTCTCGGGTGCTAGGCGGTGCCACCGCCAAATCTGGCGATGCCACCGCCTACACTATTTCAGCTCACTGGTTGGGCTCCAAAATCGGCCTAAACCAGTCCGAACTAGAGCCCAATTGGCCCCTACTTGGTTTATAGGATTAACACCTAATCCTAACCCTAAGTAACGTGCTAACTATGAATTTAAAGACATTTTCTAAGCTATTACAAAGTCCATAAGTCAAGACTTCTTCCAGCGAGCTTCCGGCGAACTTCCGACGGTTTTCCGATAAACTCTCGGAAACCATTCTGCAGACTCCCGACAAGCTCCTAGACTTCATGATTTGATCTTGACGAGTTCCAATGAGCTTCTTCGGCAAGATTCGATCTTTCTGGGCGAGCTCCGCGAACTTCCAATGAACCTTCCGGTGAGCTTCCGAAAAACCCTTCGGCAAGCTCCCTACTCATTCTCGGCTAGTTCCGGCAGCATTCCCGACGAACCTTCGGACTTCCGTCGAACTCTTGAACTCGAAATGAATCCTTCTTGCTTGACTCCGACACTTTGTTTTGCTTTATGTCTTCGTCGTTATCATAGTTAATCCTGCACACACAAGCTAAAACTCTACTCCGATCTAGACAATTATTACAACGCTAATTGACATTCTGTTGCCCGGCACGTCATTGGTTGGCGCTTTGTCCGATTCTTTGGTGCATCATCCTCTCTTGCGGCTTGTTGCCCAATCGGTAGTTGACCTCCGCAACCCCGATATCCTTGGCGCAATTTCGCTCTCCTTGGCCCGTTGCCCGACGTCCGAAGCCTTCTGCCGTCCAATATCTTCATGTGATCTCCTCCGGCGCAACGTCAATTCCTCCTGCGTTAACTGTCTAATCCTGATCGAGTAGACTTGCATCACTCAAAATTCAGTTTAAATTATAAACACATATCAAGTGGTTTCATCATCAAAATACGAGATTCAACAATCTCTCCCTTTTTTATGATGATAACCACTTGATGACGGAGTTAACCTTAACTCCCGGAGTTTAAACAAACTCCCCCTATCAATGTGCCATATTGATAGAACCTTGAATTTAAACAGAATTCTAGTCATTGCAATATTCATCATGAATACTTGCAACACATCATCATGAACATATGCATAAACTTATGCATCACATGTCATGTCATCAACATACTTCTCCCCCTTTGTCATCAACAAAAAGGAGAAGTACCACAATCAAGTGTTTGTTATATGGGTTCAACTCATTGCATGAAAAACATAATATTAAATTTTTATCATCATGCAATCTAGCAATTTTACAACATTTTAGAACTTGCAAGCTAGCAATTTAGAGATGTTCAAGAAAGCAACTCTTGCTTCTTGAAATATGCAAGTTTTATAAGCTAGCAAATTCAAATATATGCAAGTTGGCATATTTGCTTTTCTTGAGATAGGCACGATATCACATTTTTGCATTTTCTTGATGTTTCAAGCTAGCAATTCTCGGTGATGTTCAAGATAGCATTTTCTTCTTTTTTGAGAAGTGCAATTTTTACTTTCTTCTTGAATTGTGCAAGCTAGCTATCTCCCCCTTAGTCATTGTCAAAAGGAAGGGAAGACCCTTTATGTCAATTTCTAAATCATGACAAAGGCGAGTAATCATTCTTATTTAAAAATTCCATAATTGAGATAAACCTTGAATTCAAATTAAGGCAATATTAATCATGATTCACATCATATGTAATACATCACATAAAAAGCATAAGTATTGCATGCATCATTTTAGCAAAAAATCGTAGCATTTCATCACATGACAAGATATCAGCAAGTAAAATTACAATACAAGTTCTTGATATCTTAACATGGCATATGGCAATCATAGCATTTCGATTATCAATTTACCATATATTTCGATGCAAGCTTCTTTTGATATCTTAACATAATTCAAATTTAAATATGGCACTTATAGCATTAATTCATATATTTATCATTCAAATATGGCACTCGTAATATCAATTCATATATTTCTCCCCCTTTGTCATTACCGAAAAGAAGGGAGAAATCAATGGCCAAAAGATTTTAATCATTATACAAGCCAACTTACAAAATCATGTCATGATATCAAGAAAATTCAAGAAGGACATGATTCATTCAATAAATCCTTTTAATAGAGCAAAATAATTATACAACCAATATATCAATATCATAGATCAAGTCATGATTCGTGATTCATCATAAAGCAAATTAATTTTCAGTCATCTCATAAGGCTTTTAAAGAATTTTTGAAACATAGGAGAATGATTAATTTAAGCATGCAATGTTTCAATCAAATTCAAGTCATGAATACCAATACTTTCATATTGTGAGTATCAATTCATGAATACCAAAAGATATTATTTGTGATTCCAATTTTACAAGATCAAGATTATTATTTAAATAAAACTTATTCAAATCAAATCGGTAACTTGAAACTCATAATCAAGTCATCAAAATCAATTTCGAGATTCACAAAATATCATGAAATCATTAATCTCGATCAGATGGGAAAAGTATTTTTTAAGTGATTCTTTTTCATCTAAGCATGCCTTAGTCTTTATATGCCAAATCAATATAAGCATGAAAGTTCAAGACGTAAAAGCAAAATCTTATAAGACAACTCATTTATAAAATATTCATCATGTTTATTTTCATGAGATTCACAAGATTGGTAAAAAAAATTCATTAATCTCAATAGGATAGAAAATTATTTCCATTTCATACAATTGATTTCATGTGAGGGTATTCAAGTCTTTTTGTGAAAACAAGTATCCTCATTTTAAATTGAAACATAAGTTTCGTCATGAAGCCGTTAAGACCAAACACATCATGATATCACGTCTATCATCAAAAGACTATCAATAAATTCATACATAGATGTACATGCACTATGTCATCTTAATATGTCATGAGAATGTCATCTTAATTCATCATAAAAACGATTAGACCAAAAGCATATTAATCTAAAATGAGAGGTTCAAATCAACATTTACTTCAAAAACTCATGCATGACGTATACATATGTATGGATTAATCCTAAGCATTATCACATATCATATTATCATCCCTAATATTGCATCATTCAACATTTCAAAACATAACATGCATGAAACCTTTGCAATATACTTTTCATGATCAAATTTTTTAATTTTTCAAAGATGCTACAAAGAAAAACATGATATGATTTTTGAAAAACAATTTTTTTATTTCCTATTCCTACTATCTAAATTAAGCACTCATGAAGGGCTTTAAGTAATTTCAAAATAATTCAAGAGAGTTGAGTTACTCACCTTGTAGTCGAAGCCCGTCAAAGCCCAATTCGCCGTTTCGCCTTTGGAAGTTTTTGATTCATCCTTGGTTGCCTTCCTCTTCTTTGGCCTCTTCCTCCGTTCAAGTTCATTGTTTATTTTAGATTTTTGTTTAATAAACTTATTAAGATTTAGTGTTCGAAGTTCAAGTTCAACATTGTCCTCATCACTTGAGTCATCGCTCAAGTGGTATTCATTTGTCCGGAGTTCCAAATCCTTCCTGTTCTTTGGAAGGTGATTTTGTTCATCATGTTCATCATGTGTATTGTGAACCATTTCATATGTCATCAATGAACCAATTAGTTCTTTAAGTGGAAAAATATTTAAATCTTTTGTTTCTTGTATTGCGGTTATTTTAGGATCCCACCTTTTTGGAAGGGATCTTAAGATCTTGCTCAAGAGATCAAAATTCGAAAAAGATTTACCAAGAACACTTAGATTATTGACGACATCCGTGAAACGGGTGTACATGTCGCCTATAGTCTCGCTTGGTTGCATTCGAAAAAGCTCAAAATCATGCAATAAAATGTTAACTTTCAAGTCTTTGACTCTACTAGTTCCCTCGTGCGTGATTTCAAGTGTTCGCCAAATATCAAAAGCCGTTTCGCACGTTGAAATCCGATTGAACTCAGTTTTGTCCAAAGCGCAAAATAAGGCATTCATAGCCTTTGCGTTTAAAGAAAAATACTTCTTCTCCAAATCCGACCAATCGTTCATCGGTTTAGAGGGAAGTTGAAAACTGTTTTCAACAATATTCCATAAATCCAAATTCATAGAAATCAAGAAAACTCTCATTCGAGTTTACCAATAAGTGTAGTCCAATCTGTTAAACAATGGTGGACGAAAAACCGATAAGCCCTCTTGAAAGCCATGAAGAGCCATTTCTCTCGGTGTAAATCCGAAATGAGAAATACCGGGCTCTGATACCAATTGTTAGGATCGGAGCGGCACTAAGAGGGGGGGGGGGTGAATTAGTGCAGCGGATTAAAACTTTGGTTTTGATAAATCTTTCATACGATGAAATTGTAATATCAATGGAAACTGATTTTAGAAGCTTGATAACTTAGAAACGTATGGAAGCATAGTAACTAAGTAGAGAAGTTTGCAGTATGTAAATGGCAAGAGAAGGATGCAAACTAGATAACGCAGCATTTTTTAAAGTGGTTCGGTCACAATGACCTACATCCACTTGCGAAGCCTTCTTTAAAGAGGCTTCCAACTTCCACTAGCAAATTTCTTGTAGGGGAAGGACTAATACCCCTCTTACAACCTTTACAAGTGGTTCACAATCTTACAATTCTTTTCAACAAGATGGGAAGAGGCGAACACTTAAGCAATATAAAAAACAAGGCTTGCAAAGACTATTCTAAGGCTCTTAACTCAAACTATTGCTTTTCAAAAGGTTGTGATCTCAGTTGAGATTTGAGGGGTATTTATAGGCCTCAAGAGGATTCAAATTTGGGCTCCAAAATTTGAATTCTCTTTGGTTCCCGATGCTGGCAGTGCCATCGCCCAGCTCTCGGGTGCTGGGCGGTGCCACCGCCCAACCCAGGCGGTGCCACCACCTGGCTCTCGGGTGCTAGGCGGTGCCACCGCCAAATCTGGCGATGCCACCGCCTACACTATTTCAGCTCACTGGTTGGGCTCCAAAATTGGCCCAAACTAGTCCGAACTAGAGCCCAATTGGCCCCTACTTGGTTTATAGGATTAACACCTAATCCTAACCCTAAGTAACATGCTAACTATGAATTTAAAGACAATTTCTAAGCTATTACAAAGTCCGTAAGTCAAGACTTCTTCCAGCGAGCTTCCGGCGAACTTCCGACGGTTTTCCGATAAACTCTCGGAAACCATTCTGCGGACTCCCGGCAAGCTCCTAGACTTCACGATTTGATCTTGATGAGTTCCAACGAGCTTCTTCGGCAAGCTCCGATCTTTCTCGGCGAGCTCCGCGAACTTCCAACGAACCTTCCGGCGAGCGTCCGAAAAACCCTTCGGCAAGCTCCATACTCATTCTCGACTAGTTCTGGCAGCATTCTCGATGAACCTTCGGACTTCCGTCGAACTCTTGAACTCGCAATGAATCTTTCTTGCTTGACTCCGACACTTTGTTTTGCTTTATGTCTTCGTCGTTATCGTAGTTAATCCTGCACACACAAGCTAAAACTCTACTCCGATCTAGACAATTATTACAACGTGAATTGACATTCTGTTGCCCGGCACGTCATTGGTTGGCGCTTTATCCGATTCTTTGGTGCATCGTCCTCTCTTGCGGCTTGTTGCCCAATCGGCGGTTGACCTCCGTAACCCCGATATCCTTGGTGCAATTTCGCTCTCCTTGGTCCGATGCCCGACATCCGAAGCCTTCTGCCGTCCAATATCTTGATGTGATCTCCTCCGGCGCAACGTCAATTCCTCCTGCGTTAACTGTCTAATCCTGATCGAGTAGACCTGCACCACTCAAAATGCAGTTTAAATTATAAACACATATCAAGTGGTTTCATCATCAAAATACGAGATTCAACATCAAGAACTTCCAAAGGTGAAACGGTGAATTGGGCTTTGACGGGCTTCGACTACAAGGTAAGTAACTCAACTCTCTTGAATTATTTTAAAATTACTTGAATATTTTCATGAGTGCTTAATTTAGATAGTAGGAATAGGAAATAAAAAATTGTTTTTCAAAAATTATATCATGTTTTTCATTTTAGCATATTTGAAAAATTAAAAAATTTACGCATGAAAAGATAGATTCACCTAAAAAGAAAAATATATGACTACAACAAATAACAAAATGATTTTGTTTGAAAATGCCTTATGCCCAATGAAACCATCATTGATGAATATGCTTTATATTTAATAGTTTCTTTGGCTTATATGCCTTATCATGATAAACGTTTTGAAAAGTTTGTATCATACTTATGATTGTTATACATGATGATTTATTGGTCTTGAAGTTATTCAATTTTGATTAAATGAAATCATGTTTGACTTGAAGTAATGAGTTGAAATAATTTTTTTTTGAATTATGTGTTGCACTTTTTTTATGATTTTTGATATTTCCGTTTTAAATGATGATGCATGGATTAAAAAAAAAAAAAAAAAGGACATGCATGTATGGAATCAATCAATAAGTTGAAACAAAAGGAGGAAACAATTTTTTATTTGAAATTTTCTTTTTCTCTATCTTATTGATTTCTACCTAAGAGGCCAATAAACTTATTTATGCCATTTTGAATCTCTTGAAAGAAATGTTGAGATTTTGATGATTTGGACGATTTGAATTTAAATGAGTTTTATCCAAATTCATGATCTTGATTCCGTAATATTTACAAATTAAGATTTATTATGAATCAAGATTTTTTCATTAATCGATCTCTTAAGATTTTCTTTTGATTATTTATGAGTAAGTTTTTCAAAAAGAAATCATGCCTTTTGGTATTTACATGTTCTAATCTTTCATGATATGATTTTTATGCAATTCCTTGTATTCATGAAATGTTTATCGCATCACCCAATTACTTTCTTCTTGATATTCCTAATGTGGTGATATAAAATTATGCATGAAATACTCTTGCTATTATTTTGATGCATACAAATGAAAAGTTATGATCATGAATGGTAGGAAGAAATTTGACAAGTTAATACCATCATGATTTGAAACATTTATGATTTGAAATTATGCATGCAATTGCTTTTTATTGTGATGATATATGCATATAATGTATATCATGAATAATTTATTATCATATATGAAAATAGTGATAAATATTTTGAAAATAAATGTTTGTATCATGTTAGATGATTTTACATTTTGTGCATTATGTGTTATAGTGATGATTGAAACAATGATTGAAATAATATGAATGATAATTTGGAATCATGCATATAATGATGAGTTTATATGTTTTAAAAATATATATGATGATTTGGTATTATGTATGTAATACTTTAATGTACAATAATGATGCACACAATGATGAAATATTCATGATAAAATTATTATTTTGATATTCATGACTTGAAGCTTCCTTTCTTTTTGCCAATGACAAGGGGAGAGAAAGAGTTGCTAATGTGCTATCTTGAATTGATGTAAAGGGTAATCTCAAAGATAAATTAGCGACCTTGCACAAGTCAAGAAAATGCAAAAACTTGCTTACTTTCTTGCACATCTAAAGAAAAGATACAAATGTAACACTTGCCAAATTGTTTGCTTGCCTCATGTAAAACATGGTCCCTTGCTAGTTTGGTATTTTGCTAAGAAAGCAAAAATGACACTTCTCAAAAGAGAAGAAAGAGCTTACTTTCTTGAACATCTTTAATATGCTAGCTAGCATGATGTACAATTTGCTATCTTGAACATTACAAAGAAATACTATCATGCATATTGCAAAGAAAAGCAAATATGTCAACTTGCACATCTTTAAATTTGCTAGCTTGTATGTAGTAAAACTTGCATATCGTAAAAGTTGCTAGCTTATAGAGAAGCAAAGAATTGCTATCTTGAAAGAAACAAAAAATGCAAAACTTAGAAAACTTGTAATATAATTGCTCTTGCCATGCTTTGTATCAAAAATAGGTTGATATCCTTAAAAGCATCGCGTTAAATTTTTTAGTATTGCAATGTATCACATGTATTGCAAATTGAAAATTTTGAGACTATTATCATATCATGTTTAACAATTGATGTCTTTCATGACATGATTTCTTTACATTTTTGTCTTGTATATATCATGTGATGATTGAAATATTGATTGATACAAATTCTTAATTTATGTAAAAGTCTAAATCATTGGTTCCTCTCCTTCTTTTCGGCAATGACATAGGGGGAGAAAGATTACTAGCTCAAGGCAAATGCTGGCTAGCTTGTACTCTTCCCTTCTTTTCGACAAAAACAAAGGGGAAAAAGCTTTTGCTAGTTAGAACATGCAAAGAAAAGCAAAGTGCAATCTTGTACAAGAAGCAAGTGTTGAATTGCCATGATTGAACTTAAGAATCTTACTATGCTTTTGTGCTTATATGTTGTGATATAATTCTAGCTTCATGTTGCAAAAACTTGAATATCTTTTAAAATAGCTAAAGCTACTTCTCCTTTTTGTTGATGACATAGGGGGAGAAGTATATTGATGACTTCATGCATTGAATTGAATATTTTATATATATTTGCATGATGGTTTAAATGTTTTTCATAACATGTGATGAATGTTACTTGGATTTGGGATAATCCAAGTGTTCTATCAATGGCATATTGATAGGGGGAGTTTGGTTAAACTACGGGAAGTTAAGGTTAGCACCGTTAGTCATCAATTAGTTTCATCATCAAAAAGGGGGATATTGTTGAATCTCGGATTTTGATGATGAAACTAATTGATTGTGTTTAAATGTTTAACTACATTTTGAGTGATGCAGGTCTACTCGATCAGGATTAGACAATTAACGCAGGAGAAATTGACGTTGCACCAGAGGAGATCACGTTAGGATATTGGATGGCAGAAGGCTTCGGACGTCGGGCATCGGGCCAAGAGCGGAATTGTGCCAAGGATATCGGGGTTGCGGAGGTCAACCGCCAATTGGGCAACAAGCCGCAAGAGAGGACTGTTAGGATCAAGAGCACTAAGAGGGGGGGAATTAGTGCAGCGGAAATCTATCACTATTAAAATCGAAAGCTGCGTTCGTTTGAAAAAAACGATTTCGATGTAAAAGCCGATTCTAAGATTACTTTAACTAAAGATTAAGTGAGATGACGTTAAAGTAAATCTATGAAGGCAGTTTGTAGTTTATGATAAAAATCAGAATGCAAGCGCAAACTAAAATGTGACGTTCGTACGATAAAACCAGTTTACGTCTAAATGCCAATTTTGAGGATACTGAACTTTGGGATACGTTTTATAAATGCACAGAAGGCAGTTTGCAGTTATGATTGAAATCAAAACGTAAACGAAACTGAAATGTACTGATCGTACGAAAAAGCCGATTTACGTCTAAACGTAGATTCGGAAAGTTCTGAACTTAGAAACTCGTTCGTAAAAGCGCAGAAGGCAGTAGCTATTTAGGAGGTTTGCAGTAAAGATAAAATGCTCAAAGTAAATGCAAACCGAGATTTAGAGTGGTTCGGTCAATCTTGACCTACTCCACTTTTGGCTTCCTCCACCGACATCAACTAGAGGCCTTCCTTCAATAGGCGAAGGCCAACCACCCTTTTACAGTTTCACTCCTTTTGACGGGCTTAGGAGACAACCCTTACAGAAATTTTCTCTCCTCTCTTTACAACTCAAAACTTTGAAGAACAGAGGGAGGAGAACTTTTGGCCTTTTCAACAATTTTGAGCTCTAAGAATCATAGAAAAAGATCAAGATTTCGAGTGTAAGTTATTCTCTTTCAGTGCTGAATGGGTGGGGTATTTATAGGCCCCAACCCAGTTCAAATTTGGAGCTCAAAACTGTCAATTCCCAGAATTCCGGGATCAGGCGGTTGCACCTCCTGACTGGGGCGGTTGCACCGCCTGGCAGAGCTCGAAGACTGAGCCTCTGGGCGGTGCCACCTCTGTCAGGGGCAGTTGCACCTCTCTGCTAGAGCTCGAAGACCGAGCTCAGGCGGTTGCACCTCCTGACTGGGGCGGTTGCACAGCCTGCCAGAGCTCGAAGACTGAGCTTAGGCGGTGCTACCTCCTGTCAGGGGAGGTTGCACCGCCCAGTCTCGCTCGGAGACTGAGCCCAGGCGGTGCTACCTCCTGGCTGGGGCGGTTGCACCGCCTAGTCTCCCTGGGAGACTTAGCCCAGGCGGTGCTACCTCCTAGCTTGGGCGGTTGCACCTCCCACAACAATCAGGGTCCGAATGGGTAGATCCATTCGGCCCAATTTGGATTTTTCAGGGGCCCAATTGCCCCAAGATTAAGCTAATGGGATCACCTCCCATTTCCAACTTAATCATTGTGCTAACTACGATAAATCCTAAGACAATTTCTGCAGCTTGCTCTGGTGCGTCAATCGCTTCTTCCGGCGAGTTTCCGGCGACTTCCGTCGATCATCCGATGAACCCTCGGTGATGCTCCTGCGGACTTCCGGCAAACTCCTGGACTTGCGACGATCCCCTTGGCGAGTTCCGACGAGCTTCTTTTGGCAAGCTTATGGACTTCTCGGATTTGTTCCCGCAGAACCTCCGACGACTGTCCGAACTTCCGTCGAACTCTCGAACTCCCAACGTGATCATTGTCTTGACTCCGGCGCAACTCCTACTGCATGTCTAACTTTCATCGTAGTTAATCCTGCACACTTATCTCAACATATAGATTAGACAACAAATGACAATTGACTTCATCATCAAAATCCGAGATTCAACAATCTCCCCCTTTTTGATGATGACAATCAATTGATAATAGAGTTAACCTTAACTCCCCCTATCTATATGCCATACTTGAGATAAGTCATTCTTGAATTCAAAACCTTAAGAATTCAAGAGACATATTGATAAGTTAAAATCATTTGAACTTATCAATATTCCCATCATGATTCCTATCATGATGTATCTCTCTAAAGATGATATCAAGGCTTGACATTCATTTTCAAATTTTACATTACAAGTTTGAATGATGGTAATAGTAACAATTCATCATATTGTAAGATATCAGCATGTAAAACTGTGAAGTAAGATTTTGATATCATTACATGATGTACACATTTCAAATATTTTAGCAAGTATTGCATTTCATCACACAGTAAGATATCAACTCGTAAAATTACAAGGCATAATGCAAATCATAGCATTTATTCATATATCTCTTGGTGATGCAAGCATGGCATAATTATAGCATCAGTGTTTATAGCATCAATTCATATATTTCTCCCCCTTTGTCATCAACAAAAAGCATGGTAGTTGTGATATCAGGAGAACAATACAAGTAAATTTTGAGTATAAGTGCGATGATTGTTTCATGCCTTTACTTGATTCATGTTATTTGTGAGTTTGCTTTGAGTCAAGATATGTGAAACTACTTTTTGTAAATAGAAATGCTATCATCCATGGAATCATTTCATCAAATCCATTTCAGAAAAATATTTTTCATAAGAGTGTATGAGAAAATCTGATTTTTAGCATTCCAATTGTTAAGCGAATCCGAAAATGAAATTAACTCTTTCATACATTCGGACAAGACTATGCTACAGATTTTCAAATACAATCAAAAGACAAAATATTTTTGTATTCAACACATAATTTCCAACATATTATTTAGGCATGTAATGACAGTCAAGTGATTTGATCATTCAATAAATTCTGAAAGATAATTTTAACTAGTTTATGTATTCGGACACATCAACATTCCTAATTCTCTTCTTATGAAATCAAATTGTTCTTCACTTAGAGGTTTTGTAAAAATATCGGCTAGTTTAGTATCAATATCATGGCAATGTCATGACTTATCAACTGCATTGGTGTATCACTTTCTCAAATTATATTTATCATGGAAATCAAGGCATAAGGTTTTCAAAACATTTAGTTTCAATGTAAAATCCGAGATAAACAGTGAGAGAAGTTTGTAACTCTGCATATGCTCACAAGAAAAATATATCAGGTAACCATATCAAGGATCAAGGTAAAGCCCATCATGGTGAGTAATATAAGGAGTTTACAACAACAACAGATGATTGTGTTCATACAAGCTCATTCATGAGGTGAAAAATTAAAGTGCCTAAATAAAGAGTCAAATTGTTGATGAATTTGCTGCAGCTCAGATAGGATTTGATCTTGTCGATGTTCAAGACGTTCTTGTCTTTGTTCAAATCGGTCCATCCGAATCCCAATATCTTCGATAGATGATGTATGAGTTTGCTCAAATGGATGTGTTTCCTCAAAGGGACAGATCGGAGGAGATTGAGTACCCCTAAAGACTGGTGTTTCCGGTTCAGGCTCAGGTTGAGGGGGGTCAGTTCTTCTAGGCATTCTAACCCAGTTACCGTTTCTATAAAAACATCTTAATCGGTGAAGTAGATTTTTATTTATTATGCTGAACCTATCTACTTTTATTACTTCTTCTTCTGGCGGTATTAGAATATTGTAGGCTTTCATTATTCTAGTGATTAAACCACCATATGGGAGCATTATGTCTTTCTTAGATAGTTCTAACATGTTTTGTTGGATAAGATAACCAAGACAGATGTCATGTCCTTTCATGATCAAATACATAGTTCCTAATTCTAATTGGCTTACTTCATCATGATGGTATTGTTTAGGAAGAATAATGCTAGTTAGGATATGATGAAGTACCTTAGTGTTTAGAGGTAGTAGATGTTCACAACTTTTAGGAACAAATGCTAAGTTGGGATTGGCAAAGATTGTTCCTAAAGCTTCAACATATGTGGTTCCAACAGCTTCATCATCCCATGATCCTCTAAAGTAAAGTCCTCTACTTTTTATGGGAATGCCTATCATGTCGCAAATAAATTTATCTGTAATGGAGATGTGTTGTCCTAAGAGATAGGTAGACATTCTTTCTTCTTCATCTACTTGAATGTTGTTGTAAAACAATCTAACAAGTCTTGGATAGATGGGTTCATTAATTTGTAAGATAGGGAGTAGATCTAAGTTTGCAAACCACTGGATTGTCTCTAAGTCTCTTAGCTCATTTAAATCTACTTATTTTCCTTTATTGACACTCCTAAGTTCGAAAGAGGAAAATTTTTCAGCATGGTATTTTGAATCGAAAAGGGTGAGATCAAAATCTTCCACTAATCTCCTCTTTCCTTTGTCCCTTGAGGATCTTCTAGATCCCATAACTACTGTTGTTTTAGAAGAGTAGTGATGAGCAAGAGTAAATGAAAGAAAACAGAATTTAAGGGCTTCTTAGAGAATACCTTAGTAAGATCTTCAAGAGAGGGAAGGATTGTTGATGTTTTGCTTCGAAATGAGAGGTAATTGGGATGCTATGAGGGGAGAAATGGGGATTGAGGAGCTTTGGAAGAGTAAGGAAGGGAAGGGAGTGAGTTGGGGTCGGGTTCACCGTCGGCCCTAGCTTGGGTTAAAAAGGGCAGAGTTGCGGGCGGTTGCACCTCTGGTTGGGGCGGTGCAACCGCTTGCAACACGTGACAGCCGGAGGTGCTACCTCCAGTTGGGGCGGTGCCACCGCCTGCAGGCGGTGAGCACTTGTTCTGATCGTAGTGTGATCTGATTTGAGAGTTTTTATCTTGAGAAGAATTTTCATTTAGAGCAATCAAATTTACTTACGTAATTACGTACGAGTTTTCATTTTAAGATAAGAACTTTTGCACGATCAAGATAGATCTTTTGACGTGCATACTCTCAATGTCGTACAAATGTTTGTGACAGTTTGTTCAAGTTGATAAGCCTTGTAAGTTCATGACAAACTTAGTCAGTTCATGTTATAGAGTTGGATTCGAAAGTTATAAACGGATGAAATTGATGGCTTCGAAAATCTAGAGGATATGTGAATTATGCGCTTCTAATTCTAAAAAATCAAATATGATTGTATCTAAATCGCTTTTGTGATTTTTAAGTTTTTAATCTTCATTCGCTATTTAGGCTAGAGAGCATTGCGAGTTCTTTTTGGATCTTGGGTCATGAATGTCGCGAATCCAAGGAGCAGGATATTATTTCTTGCTCCAGCTTATAATTTTTTTATATGTTTTTATAGGAAAGGATGATATTTAGGTACCCATTTGCTTTTGGGTGCCTCAAAGATAGATCTACATTGTTTATCATGTTGCATAGAGTTTATCATAGTTCCCTTAGGGACCCAAATTAATTTATTCGGACTAATCTTCTTGAATGGACAATAATGTGTTTTGTGTCCAAGTTTGCAACAAAAGTTGCATTTGCTTTGGTGTCGAACATGTAAGATGGGGCCTTTTATGAAGGTGGTTGGATTTTGGTGAGGACTTCTCACAAATCCAATTCCACTTCTTTTGGGAACGTGACCCTTGTTTGCAAGAATCATGTTTAATGACTTGCTACTAACCTCAAATTTCTTCAAGGTGTCCTTAAGTAGCAAGTTTTCCTTTTGGAGAGTTTCTAGATCATGGCATTTTATGCATGAGCTTAAACTATCATGATATTCAGCTTTTAACTTATCGAAATTACAAATAAGACTATCATGCTCCTTTTTTAGCAATTTATATTTTTTACTAATTGTCTTACATTCATCAAATAATTCATGGAAAGCATTTAATAATTCATGATAAGGTAAATCCACATCAATTAAATCCGTTACCTCTTCTCCGATGGCCATTAGGGCGTAATGAGCAACTTGCTCGGTGTTGGACTCCTCTTCTTCGGATGCACTCGAATCATTCCATGTTGCTTTGAGCGCCTTCTTCTTTGGTGTTCTCTTTTTGATTTGGGGACAATCACTCTTGTAGTGTCCCGGCTTTTTGCACTCATAGTAAATGACTTGGTCCTTTTTGGGTTCAAGTTTGTTTTTTGTGTCATTTTTAAACTTGTTTCTTTTAATGAATTTTTTAAAATTTCTTGTTAGAAGTGCTAAGTCATCGTCACAGTCCTCATCACTTAAGTTTTCTCTTAAGTGGTCTTCTGAAGTTCTAAGTGCCATATCCTTCCTGTTCTTTGGAAGGATGTCTTCTTGCTCTTCATGAGCTTTGCAAGTCATCTTGTAGGTCATTAATGACCCAATTAGTTCTTCAAGAGGGAAGTTGTTTAGATCTTTTGCCTCTTGAATAGCATTGACTTTAGGATCCCAACTTTTAGGAAGAGATCTTAGAATCTTATTTACGAGCTCAAAATCCAAAAAACTTTTTCCGAGTCCTTTTAGACCGTTGACGACATCCGTGAAACGGGTAAACATGTCGCCAATAGTCTCAATCGGTTTCATCCGGAAAAGTTCAAAAGAGTGTAGCAAAAGATTGATTTTTGACTCTTTCACTCTACTTGTGCCTTCATGAGTCACTTCGAGTGTGTGCCAAATATCAAATGCGGTTTCACAAATCGAAACACGATTAAACTCATTTTTATCAAGTGCACAAAATAAGGCATTCATAGCCTTTGCATTAAGAGCGAAAGCCTTCTTCTCCAAATCATTCCAATCGATCATTGGAAGAGAAGACTTCGAAAAACCGTTTTCGACAAGATTCCAAAGTTCAAAATCCATAGAAATAAGAAAGATCCTCATTCGGGTCTTCCAATAGGTGTAGTCCGTCCCATTGAACATGGGTGGACGTGTAATAGAATGGCCCTCTTGGTTTCCAGCATAAGCCATCTCTCTTGGGTTTTAATCCGTTTGAGAGTTAACCCCGCTCTGATACCAATTGTTAGGATCAAGAGCACTAAGAGGGGGGGGTGAATTAGTGTAGCGGAAATCTATCACTATTAAAACCGAAAGCTGCGTTCGTTTGATAAAAACAATTTCGATGTAAAAGCCGATTCTAAGATTACTTTAACTTAAGATTAAGCGAGATGACATTAAAGTAAATCTACGTTGGCAGTTTGTAGTTTATGATAAAAATCAGAATGTAAGCGCAAACTGAAATGCGACATTCGTACGATAAAACTGATTTACGTCTAAAAGCCAATTTTGAGGGTATTGAACTTTGAGATACATTTTATAAATGCGCAGAAGGCAGTTTGCAGTTATGATTGAAATCAAAACGTAAACGTAAACTGAAATGTAATGATCGTACGAAAAAGCCGATTTATGTCTAAACGCAGATTCGGAAAGTTCTGAACTTAGAAACTCGTTCGTAAAAGCGCAGAAGGCAGTAGCTATTTAGGAGGTTTGCAGTAAAGATAAAATGCTCAAATTAAATGCAAACCGAGATTTAGAGTGGTTCGGTCAATCTTGACCTACTCCACTTTTGGCTTCCTCCACCGACGAGGTAACCGACGTCAACTAGAGGCCTTCCTTCAATAGGTGAAGGCCAACCACCCATTTACAGTTTCACTCCTTTTGACGGGCTTAGGAGACAACTCTTACAGAAATTTTCTCTCCTCTCTTTACAACTCAAAATTTTGAAGAACAGAGGGAGGAGAACTTTTGGCCTTTTCAACAATTTTGAGCTCTAAGAATCATAGAAAAAGATCAATATTTTGAGTGTAAGTTATTCTCTTTCAGTGCTGAATGGGTGGGGTATTTATAGGCCCCAACCCAGTTCAAATTTGGAGCTCAAAATTGTCAATTCCCGGAATTCTGGGATCAGGCGGTTGCACCTCCTGACTAGGGCGGTTGCACCACCTGGTAGAGCTCGAAGACTAAGCCTCTAGGCGGTGCCACCTCTGTTAGGGGTGGTTGCACCTCTCTGCCAGAGCTCGAAGACCGAGCTCAAGCGGTTGCACCTCCTGACTGGGGCGGTTGCACAGCCTGCCAGGGCTCGAAGACTGAGCTCAAGCGGTGCTACCTCCTGTCAGGGGAGGTTGTACCGCCTAGTCTCGCTCGGAGACTGAGCCCAGGCGGTGCTACCTCCTGGCTGGGGTGGTTGCACCACCCAGTCTCCTTGGGAGACTTAGCCCAGGTGGTGCTACCTCCTGGCTTGGGCGGTTGCACCTCCCACAACAATCAGGGTCCGAATGGGTAGATCCATTCGGCCCAATTTGGGTTTTTCAGGGGCCCAATTGCCCCAAGATTAAGCTAATGGGATCACCTCCCATTACCAACTTAATCATTGTGCTAACTACGATAAATCCTAAGACAATTTCTGCAGCTTGCTCCGGTGCGTCAATCGCTTCTTCCGGCGAGTTTCCGGCAAACTTCTGTCGATCATCCGATGAACCCTCGGTGATGCTACTGCGGACTTCCGGCAAACTCCTGGACTTGCGACGATTCACTTGGCGTGTTCCGACGAGCTTCTTTTGGCAAGCTTATGGACTTCTCGGATTTGTTCCCACAGAACCTCCGACGACTGTCCGAACTTCCGTCGAACTCTCGAACTCCCAACGTGATCATTGTCTTGACTCCGGCGCAACTCCTGCTGCATGTCTAACTTTCATTGTAGTTAATCCTACACACTTATCTCAACACATATATTAGACAACAAATGACAATTGACTTCATCATCAAAATCCGAGATTCAATAAGGACGATGCGCCGAAGAATCGGACGAAGCGCCAACCAATGACGTTCGGGGCAACAGAATGTCTATTCGCTTTGTAATAATTGTCTAGATCGGAGTAGAGTTTTGGCTTGTGTGTGCAAGATTAACTACGATAACGACGAAGACATAAAGCAAAACAAAGTGTTGGAGTCAAGCGCGAAGGATTTGTTGTGAGTTCGAGAGTTCGACGAAAGTCTGAAGGTTCGTCGGGAATGCTGCCGGAACTAGCCGAGAATGAGTAGGGAGCTTGCCGAAGGGTTTTTCGGAAGCTCGCCGGAAGGTTCATTGGAAGTTCGCAGAGCTCACCGAGAAAGATCGGAGCTTGCCAAAGAAGCTCATTGGAACTCGCCAAGATCAAATCGTGAAGTCTAGGAGCTTGCCGGGAGTCCATAGAATGGTTTCCGAGAGTTCGTCAAAAGACCGTCGGAAGTTCGCCGGAAGCTCACCGGAAAAATTCTTGACTTGCGGACTTTGTAATAGCTTAGAAAATGTCTTTAAATTCGTAGTTAGCACGTTAATTAGGGTTAGGATTAGGTGTTAATCCTATAACTCAAGTAGGGGCCAATTGGGCCCGAGTTCGGACTGGTTTGGGCCAAGTTTGGAGCCCAACTAGTGAGCTGAAATAGTGTAAGCGGTGGCACCGCCTAGAACCCAAGAACCAAGCGGTGGCACTGCTGGACTGAGCGGTGGCACCGCCAAGCACCCAAGAGGTCCGGCGGTGGCACCGCCGGTACACTGTCAATGTCAGACACTGACAGGCGGTGGCACTGCCAGCATCGGGAACCAAAGAGAATTCAAATTTTGGAGCCCAAATTTGAATCCTCTTGAGGCCTATAAATACACCTCAATTCTCAGCTGAGATAACAACTTTTTGAGAAGCAATAGATTGAGAAAAAGGTCTTAGAAAAGTCTTAGCAAGTCTTGTTTTCAATTTGCTAGAGTGTTCACCTCCTTCTTTCTTGCTGAAAATTTGTAAGAGTGTGAACCGCTTGTAAAAGGTTGTAAGAGGGGTATTTGTCCTTCCCCTTCAAGAGATTTGCTAGTGGAAGGTGAGAGCCTCATCGAAGAGGGCCTCATAAGTGGATGTAGGTCATTTGACCGAACCACTTTAAAATTGGCGTGATCTCTGGTTTGCATTTTCTTATTGCTATTTACATTACTGCAAACCTTCTTACGTGCTTTATTTCCTCATTACCTTTGCTGCACACCTTTACGAACATGCGTTCAAGTTAAGCTTTTCAAGTTTGATTTTTATCGTACGAAAGATTTTCCAAAACCGACGTTTTAATCCGCTGCACTAATTCACCCCCCCCTCTTAGTGCCGCTCCAATCCTAACAGGTCATTAGGAGTTGTAGTCGACCTTACGAGGGCTATTGAGTGTCGATAGAGGATCATCCACTCTTGGCATCATGAGAGGAATATCCTATTTGTTCTTGCTCAAACAAATCCCTAGCTAGGGTTATTCGGATTGAGAGAGAAAGAGTTCTCCAAGAGAATCCGATTAGAGCGAGACTCGAGAAGAAACCGTATGGGTCTGATAGCACCATGCCCGATATATAGTCTCTAGGATATTAGATGGATGAGAGACTATAGGTATACGGTAACTGAGGATAGACAGGTCCAATGGATTGGATTCTCCTGTATCGTCTTGAGACTACGACGTAGTGGCCTAGTACGTCTGCAGTTGATGAGTCGAGTGAATTATTATAGAGATAATAATTCACTAAGTTAGAAGGAGTTCTGATAGGTATGACTCATGGCCAGCTCGATATTGGGCCTAGAGGGTCACACACATATGGTAGGCATTGTGATGAGTAGAGGTTTGGATATGAGATATCCGTCAGAGCCCCTATCTTATTGGATAACCAATAAGCCCCTGAATTATTGGATCCCATGGACGAGATCCAATAAGAGCCCATGAGAGATTATCGGATAGAGATCTAGTAATCAAAAAGGCTTGGGTAATTGGATGCATATCCAATACCCACTAAGGGAGGATCCATTAGGGTTTGATAGGGCACCTCTACAAATATGAGGGATTTAGTGGTTCATTGGTTAGAGCCTTTGCTTGCCTCCCCTATTCTCCTCCACCTCTCCACCTTAGAGCAAGTTTGGAGTTTTGAGGAGGATTGTCGCAGCCCTGCTCTGTGGATCACCGCTAGAGAGGAGGACGCTTGACCTCCTTCACCCTCTCCTAGAGATCTGCAAGGAAACAGTGATATACGATCTCCCTAGGTAACACAATATATTCTATATGCATTTTGTTTCGTGAATTTTTGCACACCAATCTTCGCACGTCGACGAACATCTTTTTCGGAAATTGGGGATTTTGTTTTTTCTTGTTCTTCCGCTTCGCATGTGATGTCAACCCCATGATTTCCCCAACAGTGGAATCAGAGCCAGGTTGTTCGTATGAATGATTGGTTTTGAATTGTGTGTGTTGTGTTTAGGAAGAATTTTGACGTCAAAATATTGACGCAATAGATGAGGAAGGGCAGCAACTGTTGCTGCCCTTGCTGCGCTCGAAGATGGCTGCCTAATTGCTGCCATCTTCATGCAGGCAGGCCGCCTACAGTGGTGGCTCGCAAGGGTGGCGCCTGCGAGTGTTGGACCCGTGGGGAAGCAGCGCCGCGGGACAGTGGCGCTTGCGGCCGCTTCTCCCGTGGGGTGAGGCACCGTAGGGCAACGGGCATACGGTAGCTGCTCCATGGGCAAAACCCCCCGCAGGGGCGGCTACCCAACGGGGCAGCACCGCCTGCGAGCGCTGCACCGTGGGGGTGCCCACCTACAGGGGCAATGTCGCCAACGGACGTGCTGCCCGCAAGCGAGGGCAGCGCCCCACCGCTGCATGGCCTACCGTCAGGTGGTAGGCCGTGCGACAGCTGTAGTAGGGGAAAGGGAGAAAGGGGCTTAGGGTTTTCTAGGCAAAAGATAGTTTTGCCCTTGGGAATTTGAGAAATTCCAGTTTCTATCCTTTGTCCAAATTATGAAAATACCCCTAGGAATTTAGAACTTTCCTATATGTCCCTGATTTAAAAAATATTAATTAATTAAAAGGTTTGATTTATTATTATTATTTATTATTATCTTGTAGTCCTAAATGATAATGATTTATACATGTGATGTTTGATGTGTGGACGGATGATCATGGACCGTGTGGTGTGTGTACTATTGAATCTCGTATTTTGATGATGAAACCAATTGATAATTGTATTGATGTTTTAATCTACATTTTTAGTGACGCGGGATGCTTCGATCAGGATAAGACAATTAAAGCAGGAAAAATCATGTTAGGCCGGAGGAACATGTCAGAAATTGGACGTCGGGCCGGTGGATCGGTTGACGTATCGATAGAAGGCTTCGGGCCGTGGATTCGGGCATCGGGCCAAGAAGAGCGAACATTGGGCCAAGAATATCGGAGTTGCGGAGTCAACTGGCCGATTGGGCAATAGGCCGCAGGAGAGGACGATGCGCCGAAGAATCGGACGAAGCGTCGAGGGACCAATAACATGCCGAATAACATGATTATTACTTAGTATTAATTGTCTAGATCGAAGTGTGTTTTACATGTGCAGGATTAACTATGATAGCAAGGCATGAAGCAAAATGAAGTCCTGGAGTCAAGGACGTGACATCGTAGGAAGTTCTAGAGTTCGTCGGAAGTCCGAAAATTTGTCGGAAGTTCTGGACGAACCAGCCAAGAAGTCTCAGAGCTTGCTAGAGAAGCTCATCGAAACTTGCCAAGAGGATCGTCGCAAGTCCAGGAGTTTGCCGGGAGTCCGCCGGAACATTACCGAGAGATCGTCGGAAGTTCGCCGGAAGATTGTCGGAAGCTCGCCGGAAGAATAGACTTATGGACTTAGTTTAGCTTAGAATATGTCTTAGGAATCGTAGTTAGCACGTAATTGGGCTTGGATGGGCCTACCCAATTACGAGCCAGCTAGGCCCATGTAATCATTGTGTTGGGCCCAATAAGAAGCCCAAACAATGCCCTAAGGAGTCTCACCGTCGTGGCACAGTCTTTGAGACTATGTCTAGCGGTGGTACCACCAATCTAGGTAGTTGTACCGCCTCTAGTAGGGTGCCAGGCAATGGTACCACCCAGCACTGCCCCCCAGGCGATGGTACCGCCAGACCTGGACGGTGGTACCGCCTAGGGCAGTGCTAGCCAGACTAACACTGGGCGGTGGTATCGCCCAGCGCAGGCGGTGGTATCGCCCGAGCCCGGGGAACTTGGGATGAGATGTTTTTAGGCTCTAAGTTTGAATCTCAACTTGAAGCTTATAAATACCCCTCTCATCCTTGGTTAAAGCACACAAGCACATAGAGTCTAAAAGCAAAGAAACACTGTAGAAATCACTTGAGAGATCCCTCCTGTAGCCTTAAACTTAGACTTCTGTTTAGAGAAGAGTAAGTGAGTGCTTATAAGGGTTGTCTCCTAAACCCGATAAAAGGAGAAGAGGGGTGTAAAAGGTGGTTGGCCTTCGTCTATTGAAGGAAGGCCTCTAGTAGATGTCGGTGACCTCATCGGAGGAGGAAGTCGAAATTGGATATAGGTCACGTTGACCGAACTACTCTAAAAATCTGGTTTGCATTTTACTTTCAGCAATTTATCTTTACTGCAAACCTCTTTAATAGCTCACTGCCTTTAATACATCTACAAACGGGTTTCAAGTTAAGATCTTTACAAAAAGGTTTTCGTCGGGAACGGTTTTTATTGAACGAAGCTTTATTCGAGACGTAATATTTTCGCTGCACTAATTCACTCCCCCCCCCTCTTAGTGCCGACTCCAATCCTAACAATTGGTATCAGAGCCACGGTTTTCTAATTTGGTTTAACATCCAAATAGAAATGGCTCTTTTTTGCTTTCAAGAGGGTCACTCTCTCATTCGTCCTCCTATTTTCAATGGGACGGACTACACTTATTGGAAAACTTGAATGAGAGTTTTCTTAATTTTGTTGGATTTAAATTTATGGAACATTATTAAAAATGATTTTCGAATGTCTTCTCTTCCAATGAACCATTTGAATGATTTGGAGAAGAAGACGTTTTCTTTAAATGCTAGAGCTATGAATGCTCTATTTTACGCTTTAGATAAAACTGAGTTTATGAATCAAAATCTTGTTCTTTGAACTCCCATGTTTCTTCTTGTCGTTTACTAAAGAAGAAAATTTCCGAAATGAATCATGATTTTATTTCGGAATTATAATTTTTATGATTCATAAAGAATTGAGAGATATTATATATGAATTGTGATCATTTACATGACATCTTTTTTCTATAGGAATGTCTATATCATCATCTTAATTTCTCGATGTTCAATACATGATATTTTTCTATGAATCAAGATTTTTCATACCAAAATTCTCTTAATATTTTGAATGTGATGAAATGAAATTATACATGAAATACAAATGTGAAGTTAATGATCATGCATGATGGGATGTAATGAATTTTGACATTTAGATACCATCATTTGAAAAGCTATGATCATGTTGCCAAAATGATGTATCATGAATGCTTGAATATCATGTATGATATGCCCATAGTGATGATTGATGTTTTAGTATCTTGCATGGAGTAAGGATGATATGTAAAGTTTTGGAATGTGCATGTTTTAATTTAAAACTAGGATGATGCACAACTATATTAAAAAAGGATTAATACTTTATCTTTGTCATGATTTAGAAATTGACGCAAAGGGTCTTCCCTTCTTTTTGACATTGACAAAGGGGGAGAAATATCGCTAGTTCATCTTGCAAAATTTAGAAACAAGCTCTTTGCAAAGGAAGCAAAATTGCTAGCTCAAACATTGGAAATGAAGCAAATATTTGCTAGCTTACATATTGTAAGGAGAAGAACTTGACATCTTGAACATCACAAAAATTTGCTATCTTGCATGATGTAAAATTTGCTAGAATTGCTAGCTTGTGATCTAAAGAGAAGCAAAAAGTTGCTATCTCAAAAGAAACAAATGTGCTATCTTGCTTATCTCAAGAGGCAAAAAATGCGAACTTGCACATCTAGCAAAACTTGACATATTTGCAAATTTCAAGAAGAAAGAGTTGCTTTCTTGAACATCTCAAAACTGCTAGCTTGCATGTTCTAAAATGTTATAAAATTTACTAGTTTGATGTTGTAGAACTTGCTATCTTACTACCTTGCATATCTATGATGATAGCAAAATTACATTATGATAAAACTGGAGATTATGTTAATCATGCAATGATTTGAATTTATTTTTAAACACATGAGAATTGTACTTCTCCTTTTTGTTAATGACAAAGGGGGAGAAGTATGTTGATTGTATGTCATGATTTGATCATGACATGTTGCTTGGATTTTTGAATCCAAGAGTTTCTATCAATAAGGCATATAGATAGGGGGAGTTTGGTTAAACTCCGGGAGTTAAGTTTAACTTCGTCATCAATTGGTTGTCATCATCAAAAAGGGGGAGATTGTTGAATCTCGTATTTTGATGATGAAACCAATTAATAATTATGTTGATGTTTTTGTTGAATCTCGGATTTTGATGATAAAATCAATTGATGGGTTATTTGATCTAATCCATATTATTGAGTTAAGTGTGCAGGATTAACTACGATAACCAGAAAACACAAAGCGAGAATACCGGAGTCAAGTTCGATGGACGTTTAAGAGTCCGAAGAATCGTCGGAGATGCTGCTAGAACCAACCGAGAAGAAATCGGGAACCTGTCCGAATTTTCGGAAGTTCGCCGAAGAGATCGTCGGAGGTTCACGGAGATCACCGAGAAGGCTCGGCTACTCATTAAAGTCATCACAAGTTCGGGAGCTTGCTAGAAGCCCGTCGGTAGAAAGTTCGTCGGAAAGCTCGCCAGAACAAGACTCGACGTTCGCGGTTGAAAATTTGCTTAGGATGTGTTTTGGTTATGTAGTCCACTTGTAATTAGGATTAGGATTAAGAGATAATCCTATATCCTGGTTAGGGGCCAACTGGGCCCAAAGTCAGAGTTGGTTTAGGCTAAAAATTAAGCTAAACCAGCGAACTAGAGAGCTAAGATTGAAGCCCAACTAGTGGCTGAAAACACTGTAGTCGGGCTGAAAACACTGTAGGCGGTGGCACCGCCTAGCTGGGCGGTGGCACCGCCCAGCACCCGAGAGCTGGGCGGTGACACCTCCTTGGCTGGGCGGTTGCACCGTCCAGCACCCGAGCGTTGGGCGGTGGCACCGCCTGGTTGGGCGGTGGCACCACCAGCACCGGGAACCCTAAGAGAATTCAAATTTTGAAGCCCAAAATTTGAATCCTCTTAAGGCCTATAAATACCCCTCAAATCTCAGCTGAGGTTACAACTTTTGAGAAGCATTTTTGATTGAGAGAAAAGTCTTAGAAAGTCTTAGCAAGTCTTGTTTTCAATTTGCTAGAGAGTTCTCCTCCTCCTTTCTTATTGAAAATTTGTAAGAGGTTGAGCTGCTTGTAAAAGGTTGTAAGAGGGGTGTTTACCCTTCCATTTCAAGAGACTTGCTAGTGGAAGGTGGGAGCCTCATCGAAGAGGGGCCTCGCAAGTGGAGTAGGTCATTTGACCGAACCACTCTAAAAATCAGCGTAATCTCTGGTTTGCTTTTTATTATTGTCATTTACATTACTGCAAATCTTCTTACTGCTTTAGTTCCTCATTACTCTTGCTGCACAACTTTAAGAATACGCCTTCAAGTTAAATTTCTCAAGTTTCGTTCTTAACGTACGAAAGATTTTGATTAAAATCGAAGTTTTAATCCGCTGCACTAATTCACCCCCCCCTCTTAGTGCCGCTCCGATCCTAACAAGTGGTATCAGAGCAAGGTTATCTTTCATATTTGGTTTAATACCCAAGAGAGATGGCTTACTCCGGCATGCAAGAGGGTCATTCTATTGCACGACCACCTTTGTTTAATGGGTCGGATTACACATATTGGAAGACTCGCATGAGAATCTTCCTCATTTCTATGGACTTTGAGCTTTGGTCTATTGTCGAGAATGGATTTCAAAAATCTTCTCTTCCGATGAGCGAATGGGATGAATCGGAGAAGAAGGTTTTTGCTTTAAATGCAAAGGCTATGAATGCCTTGTTTTGTGCACTAGACAAAAACGAATTTAATCGTGTTTCAATGTGTGATTCGGCTTTTGATATTTGGAGAACTCTTGAGGTCACTCATGAAGGCACTAGCCGAGTGAAAGAGTCCAAAATCAACATCCTTGTGCACTCTTATGAACTTTTCCGAATGAAACCAAGTGAGTCCATCGGAGACATGTACACCCGGTTTACGGATGTCATCAATGGACTCAAAGCTCTTGGTAAAGATTTTACTAACTTTGAACTAGTAACTAAAATCTTAAGATCCCTCCCTAAAAGTTGGGATCCAAAAGTTACGGCCATTCAAGAGGCCAAAGACCTTAAAGCATTCCCTCTTGAAGAACTCATTGGGTCTCTAATGACCTACGAAATGACATGTCAAGCTCATGACGAGCTCGAGAACCCCCTTCCAAAGAACAGGAAGGATATGGCACTCAAATCACAAGAAGACCACTTGAAAGGAACATCAAGTGATGAGGACAGTGACAATGACATTGCACTTTTGACTCAAAAATTTAAAAAATATTTAAGAAAGAACAGATTTAAAAATAATACAAAAAATAAATTTGAACAAACAAAAGAAGGACCAAGTGATTTGCTATGAATGCAAAAAACCGGGACACTATAAGAACGATTGTCCTCAAGCCAAAAAGAGAACATCAAAGAAGAAGGCATTCAAGGCAACGTGGGATGATTCAAGCGCATCCGAAGAAGAGGAGTCCAACACCGAGCAAGTTGCTCATTACGCGCTAATGGCGTTAGGAGAAGAGGTATGTGATTTATTTAATGAAGATTTATCTTTTGAAGAACTATCTATCGCTTTTCATGAATTATTTGATGAATGTAGAACTGTTAGCAAGAAGTTAAGTATCTTAAAGAAAGAGCATGCTTTGCTACAAGATAAGTTTGATAGTCTTCAAACTCCTCCATGCTCTAAGTGTGAGCACTTAGAAGCAATAAAAAATGAAAATTTGCTTCTTAAGGAAACCTTAAACAAGTTTAAGGTTGGTAGCAAAGGATTAGATATGATCCTTGCACACAAGGGTCACATCGCAAATAGAAATGGAATTGGATTTGTAAAAGGATTACATCAAAATCCTACCACTTTCATAAAAGGACCTACATTACATGTTTCCTCTTATATGAAATGCAACTTTTGTTGCAAATCCGGACATATTGCCTACAAATGCCCATTTAGGAAAATTAGTTCACAAAAATTAATATGGGTTCCTAAAGGAACTATAAAGAATTCAATCATAAATAACAAAGTTAGTGGGTCAATTTTTGAGGCACCCAAAATCAAATGGGTACCTAAAAATCATCCTCTTTTGTAGACAAACCCACAAGCTAGGAGCAAGAGATGGTATCTCGATAGTGGATGCTCAAGACATATGACTGGAGATCCATCTCATTTCTTTATGCTCACTAGCAAAGAAGAAGGGTACGTTACCTTCGGAGACAACAACAAGGGCAAAATCATTGGCAAGGGAACTATTGGTAACAAATTTAATTTTTCCATTGATGATGTCTTACTAGTTGATGGATTGAAACATAATCTCTTGAGTATTAGTCAACTATGCAATAAAGGTTACATCGTTAGATTTGAATCAAATATGTGCATTATTGAAAAACCAAATCATAACATGACTATGATTGCTTTAAAACAAAATAATGTCTATACCATCAATCTTGATGAACTAAGTAATGAAATGTGCTTCTCCGTCATAAATGATGATGCTTGGCTTTGGCACAGGAGATTAGGCCATGCAAGCATGAAAACAATATCTAAGATCTCATCTCAAGAATTAGTACGAGGAATTCCAAATATAAAGTTTATTAAGGACAAAGTATGCGATGCATGTCAACTAGGCAAACAAATAAAAACAAGCTTCAAACCAAAAAATCAAATTAGCACTACTAGACCATTACAATTGATCCATTTGGACCTATTTGGACCAATTGATACAACAAGTCTAGGTGGAAGCAAATATGCTTTTGTGATTGTGGATGACTACTCTAGATACACTTGGACCTATTTCTTAGCTCACAAAAGTGATTGCTTCAAGTGTTTCTCTAAATTTTGTAAACTCACTCAAAACGAAAAAGGCTTCATGATTTCATCAATTCGGAGTGATCACGGTGGTGAATTCCAAAACCGTGACTTTCAAAATTTTTACGAAAGTAATGGGTACAATCACAACTTCTCAACTCCAAGAAATCCTCAACAAAATGGAGTAGTTGAAAGGAAAAATAGAAACCTACAAGAAATGGCAAGAACTATGTTGAATGAACATAGTTTACCTAAGTACTTTTGGGCCGAAGCCGTAAATACGGCTTGCTACATCATGAATAGAGTCCTAATAAGACCATCCTTATCCAAAACTCCCTATGAATTATGGAATAACAAAAAACCAAACATCTCCTATTTTAAAGTTTTTGGTTGTACATGCTTTATTTTAAATGAAAGGGATGCTTTAGGAAAATTTGATGCTAAATCCGATGAAGGCATCTTTCTTGGTTACTCTTCCGTTTCTAAAGCTTTTCGGGTTTTTAATAAAAGAACTTTAGTAATTGAAGAGTCTATTAATGTAGTTTTTAATGAAATTTCCGATTTAAAGAAAAATGATTTTGATGATGATCTTGGTTTTGATAATTTGAATTTAAATGAACCCTCTCCTCAAAATAGCCATTTGAATGCATCTTCTTCCAAAATTTCTTTATCAAAAGAATGGAAGTATGTAGATGCTCATCCAAAAGAGTAAATTATAGGAGATACATCAAAAGGGGTACAAACTCGTTCTTCTTTCAAAAATTTCTGTGCTAACGCCGCTTTCCTTTCTCAAATTGAACCTAAATGCATTGACGAAGCCTTAAAAGATGATTTTTGGATAATTGCAATGCAAGAAGAATTGAACCAATTTGAGAGGAATGAGGTATGGAAGCTTGTTCCTAGACCAAGTTGTTGAATCTCGGATTTTGATGATGAAGTCAATTGTCATTTATTGTCTAATCTATGTGTTGAGATAAGTGTGCAGGATTAACTACGATGAAAGATAGACAAGCAGCAGGAGTTGCGCCGGAGTCAAGTTCATGATCACGTTGGGAGTTCGAGAGTTCGACGGAAGTTCGGACGGTCGTCGGAGGTTCTGCGAGAACAGATCCGAGAAGTCCAGAAGCTTGCCAAGCGAAGCTCATCGGAACTTGCCAAGTGGATCGTCGCAAAGTCCAGGAGTTTGCCGGAAGTCCGCAGGAGCATCACCGAGGGTTCATCGGATGATCGACGGAAGTTCGCCGGAAACTCGCCGGAAGGAGCGATTGACGCACCGAAGCAAAGCTGCAGAAGTTGTCTTAGATTTAATCGTAGTTAGCACGTTGATTAAGTTGGAAAATGGGAGGTGATCCCATTGGCTTAATCTTTGGGCAATTGGGCCCCTGAAAGACTGAAATTGGGCCGAATGGAATGAACCATTCGGACCCTGATTGCACCAGGAGGTGCAACCGCCCAGGCCAGGAGGTGGCACCGCCTAGGCTAGGCCTTCCAGCGAGACTGGGCGGTGCAACCTCCCCAGCCGGGAGGTGGCACCGCCTGAGCTCAGTCTTCGAGCTAGACTGGGCGGTGCAACCTCCCTGACAGAGAGGTGGCACCGCCTGAGCTCAGTCTTCGAGCAAGACTGGGCGGTGCAACCTCCCTGGCAGAGAGGTAGCACCGCCTGAGCTCGGTCTTCGAGCTCTGCCAGGCGGTGCAACCTCTCCAGTCAAGAGGTGCAACCGCCTGATCCCAGAATTCCGGGATTTGATTGTTTTGAGCTCCAAATTTGAATTGGGTTGGGGCCTATAAATTCCCAACCCATTCAGCACTGAAAAGATACAGACCTACACCGAAATCTTGATCTTTTCTGTGATTCTAAGAGCTCAAAAGTGTTGTAAAGCCTTTAAGTCTCCTCCTTCTGTTCTTCAAGTTTTCAGTTGTAAAGTGAGGAGAGAAAGGTCTGTAAAGGTTGTCTCCTGAGCCTGTCAAAAGGAGAGAAACTGTAAAAGGGCAGTTTGGCCTTCGCCTATTGAAGGAAGGCCCCTAGTTGACGTCGGCGACCTCGTCGGTGGAGGAAGCCAAAAGTGGAGTAGGTCAAGGCTGACCGAACCACTCTAAATCTCTGGTTTGCGTTTATTTTTTAGCACTTTATCATTACTGCAAACCTTCTTCATTACTACTGCTCTCTGCGCTTTCACGAACAAGTTCTAAGTGCTGTTCTTCCGAATATGCATTCAGACGTAAATTCGTATTTTCGTACATTACAGTTTACGTTTACGTTTGATTCTGCAGAACTGTCTTCCGTGCTTTTACGAATGAGTTTCTTTACAGTTTACACTTACATTTTGATCCTATTAACTGCAAACTGTCCTCTACAATTTTACGAACGAGTTTCAACATTTAGACGTAAAACTGCATTTAGACGTAAATCGGCTTTCCTCGCACAATCATCAGATCTCAGTTCACGTTTACGTCTTGATTTCAACTGCATACTGCCTTCTGCGAGTATACAAACGAGTTTCAAAGTTCAGACGTAAATCTGCGTTTAAGACGTAAATCTACGTTTAGACGTAAATCTGCGTCTAGACGTAAATCTGCGTTTAGACGTAAATCTGTTTTTTGCAGATTACTTTTTGAGCTGTACAACAGCAGCACATTGTCTTTATACTTCTGCTTAAACTGCTCCTAGATGCAAACTGTGTTTAGACGCAATCTGCGCTTAGACGCAATCTGCGTTTAGACGCAATCTGCGCTAAGACGCAAACTGCGCTTAGACGCAATCTGAGTTTAGACGCAATCTGCATTTAGACGCAAACTGCGTTTAGACGCTAACTGTGTTTAAACATAAACTGCACTTAATCATAAGTAATCTTAGAATCGGCTTTTGCATCAAAATAGTCTTTATCGAACGAACGCAGCTTTCGTTTTTTTTTAATCGCTGAAAAATATCCGCTGCACTAATTCACCCCCCCCCCCCTCTTAGTGCTCTCGATCCTAACAATTGGTATCAGAGCCCGGTTAACTCTCAAAAGGATTAAAACCCAAGAGAGATGGCTTACGCCGGAAACCAAGAGGGCCATTCCATTACACGTCCACCCATGTTTAATGGGACGGACTACACCTATTGGAAGACCCGAATGAGAATCTTTCTTATTTCTATGGACATTGATCTTTGGAATCTTGTCGAGAATGGTTTTTCAAAGTCTTCTCTTCCAATGATCGATTGGAATGATTTGGAGAAGAAGGCTTTCGCTCTTAATGCAAAGGCTATGAATGCCTTATTTTGTGCACTTGATAAAAACGAGTTTAACCGTGTTTCAACTTGTGAAACTGCGTTTGATATTTGGCACACGCTCGAAGTGACCCATGAGGGCACAAGTAGAGTAAAAGAGTCAAAAATCAATTTGCTGTTACATTCTTTCGAACTTTTTCGGATGAAACCGAGTGAAACCATTGGCGACATGTTTACCCGTTTCACAGATGTCGTCAACGGTCTAAAAGGACTTGGAAAATGCTTTTCGGATTTTGAGCTTGTTAATAAGATACTAAGATCCCTTCCTAAGAGTTGGGATCCTAAAGTCACCGCTATTCAAGAGGCAAAAGATCTGCGAAATTTCCCTCTTGAAGAACTAATCGGGTCATTAATGACCTACGAAATGACTTGTAAAGCTCATGTAGAGCAAGAAGACATCCTTCCAAAGAACAGGAAGGATATGGCACTCAAAACTTCAGAATGCCACTTGAGAGAAAACTCAAGTGATGAGGACTGTGATGATGACTTGGCACTTCTAACAAGAAAGTTTAAAAAGTTCTTTAAAAGAAACAAGTTTAAGAATGATGCAAAAAATAAACTTGAACCCAAAAAGGACCAAGTAATCTGCTATGAATGCAAAAAGCCGGGACACTACAAGAGTGATTGTCCCCAAGTCAAGAAAAGAACAACAAAGAAGAAGGCGCTCCAAGCAACATGGGATGATTCGAGCGCATCTGAGGAAGAGGAGTCCAACACCGAGCAAGTTGCTCATTACGCCTTAATGGCCATCGAAGATGAGGTAACAAATTCAATAGATGCTGATTTATCTTTCGATGAATTATTAAATGCTTTCAATGACTTATTTGACGAATGCAAGAGTATAAGTAGAAAATATAAATTGCTGAAAAAGATGCATGATAGTCTTACTTGTGAGTTTGATAAGTTAAAAGTCGAACATCATGATAGTTTAAATTCATGTATCAAATGTCATGATTTAGAAACTTTGCAAAAAGAAAACCTGCTACTCAAGGACACCTTGAAGAAATTCGAGGTTGGTAGCAAGTCATTAAACATGATCCTTGCAAACAAGGGTCACATTCCAAAAAGGAGCGGAATTGGATTTGTGAGAAGTCCTCACCAAAATCCAACCACCTTCATAAAAGGCTCCATCTTACATGTTCAACACCAAACCAAGTGCAACTTTTGTTGCAAATCTGGACACAAGACACATTGTTGTCCATTCAAGAAAATAAGTCCAAACAAACTAATCTGGGTTCCTAAAGGAACCATGACAAATTCTATGCAACATGATAAGAAATGTAGATATATTTATGAGGCACCCAAAAGCAAATGGGTACCTAAACATCATCCTTTCTTGTAGAAAACTAAACCATCGCAAGCTAGGAGCAAGAGATGGTACCTTGATAGTGGATGCTCAAGGCATATGACCGGAGATCCATCTCAATTCTCTAAGCTCACTAGCATAGACGAAGGATATGTCACCTTCGGAGACAACAACAAGGGTAAAATCATTGGCAAAGGAACCATAGGTAACAAATCCAACTTCTCTATTGAAGATGTTTTACTAGTTGATGGTTTAAAACATAACCTCTTGAGCATTAGTCAATTATGTGATAAAGGATATATTATAAGATTTGAATCTAATGCTTGCATCATTGAAAAACCACACAAAAATATATCTATGATTGCATTAAAACAAAATAACGTATACACTATTGACATCAATGACTTATGTGATGAAATGTGTTTTGCCGTTATGAATGAGGATGCTTGGCTATGGCATAGAAGATTAGGTCATGCTAGCATGAAACT
Source organism: Musa acuminata AAA Group (assembly GCF_036884655.1). Taxonomy (NCBI): domain Eukaryota; kingdom Viridiplantae; phylum Streptophyta; class Magnoliopsida; order Zingiberales; family Musaceae; genus Musa; species Musa acuminata. The sequence continues at coordinate 12,973,487 of NC_088359.1, forward strand.
AATCACTCAAGTATCATCTAGAGAACTTGTAAGAGGAATTCCTCATATCAAGTTCATCAAAGATAATGTATGTGATGCTTGCCAATTAGGTAAGCAAATTAAGGGTAGCTTCAAAGCTAAGAATCAAATAAGCACCTCTAGGCCCTTACAATTGATCTATATGGACTTGTTCGGACCAATCTCTACATCGAGTCTAGGAGGTAGCAAATACGCCTTTGTCATTGTTGATGACTATAGCAGATATACATGGACCTACTTCTTAAAACAGAAAAATGAATGCTTTAGATATTTTACCAAGTTTTGTAAACTTGTTCAAAATGAGAAGGGATCTATGATTTCGTCAATTAGAAGTGATCATGGTGGAGAATTTCAAAACCATGATTTCCAAGAATTCTGTGAACTCAACGGATACAACCATAATTTCTCTACTCCAAGAAATCCTCAACAAAATGGGGTAGTAGAAAGAAAAAATCGAAATTTACAAGAAATGGCAAAAACCATGTTGAATGAACATAGCCTACCCAAATATTTTTGGGCCGAAGTTGTAAACACTGCATGCTATATTTTAAATAGAGTCCTAGTAAGACCCTTACTCACCAAAACTCCTTATGAGTTATGGAATAACAAAAAACCCAATGTCTCATATTTTAAAGTCTTTGGGTATAAGTGTTTTATCTTGAATGAAAAGGATAACTTAGGAAAATTCGATGCTAAATCTGATGAAGGAATCTTTCTTGGTTATTCTTCGGTTTCTAAAGCTTTTCGCATTTTCAATAAAAGAACCTTAATTATTGAAGAATCCATCCATGTTGTTTTCAATGAGATTTCAGAAATTAAGAAAAATGATCTTGATGATGATGTTAATTTTGATTCCTTGAATTTAAACGAAACCCCATCTCCAACTAGCAACTTGGATGCATCCACTTCCGAAACATCCTTACCCAAGGATTGGAAGTATGTAGATGCTCATCCTAAGGAGCTAATCCTAGGAGACACATCAAAGGGGGTTCAAACACGATCTTCTTTTAAAAACTTTTGTGCCAACGCCGCCTTTCTCTCCCAAATTGAACCCAAATGTGTTGATGAAGCCATGAAAGATGATTCATGGATTATCGCAATGCAAGATGAATTAAATCAATTTGAGAGAAATGAGGTGTGGACGCTTGTTCCTAGGCCAAATGACCATTTAGTTATTGGTACTAAATGGGTCTTTAGAAACAAGCAAGATGAAAATGGTATCGTGGTTAGAAACAAGGCTAGATTAGTGGCCAAAGGTTTCAACCAAGAAGAAGGTATCGATTACGAAGAAACCTTCGCACCTGTGGCTCGATTGGAAGCCATAAGGATGCTCCTTGCCTATGCTAGTTGTAATAATTTTAAGTTATTTCAAATGGATGTTAAAAGCGCTTTTCTAAATGGTTTTATTTCCGAAGAAGTTTATGTTGAACAACCTCCTGGATTTGAAAATAATAGCCTCCCTAATCATGTGTTTAGATTAACTAAAGCTCTCTATGGTTTAAAACAAGCCCCAAGGGCTTGGTATGAGAGACTTAGTTCTTTTCTCATTGAAAATAATTTCATAAAAGGCAAGGTTGATACTACATTGTTTATCAAGAATTTTGAAAATAATTTTCTCATTGTTCAGATTTATGTTGATGATATCATCTTTGGCTCTACAAATGAATCTCTTTGTGAATCTTTTGCTAAAACTATGAGTCTTGAATTCGAAATGAGCTTAATGGGAGAATTAACATTCTTCTTAGGTTTACAAATCAAACAACTAAGCAATGGCATCTTTATTAGTCAAACTAAATATGCCATGAATTTATTAAAAAGGTTTAACATGAACAACTCAAAGGCTAGTAACACTCCTATGAGCACCTCCACTAAGTTAGAAATTGATGAAAGTGGAGAAAGCTTTGATTAAAAAACTTATAGGGGTATGATAGGAAGTTTACTTTACCTCACTGCAACCAGACCAGACATCATGTTCAGTGTAGGACTTTGTGCTAGATTTCAATCAAACCCTAAGATATCTCATCTCAAAGCAGTTAAAAGAATATTTAGATATCTTAATGGTACCACAAATCTAGGATTATGGTACCCAAAATCAGAGAATTTTGAGTTAATTGCTTATGCTGATGCTGACTTTGCTGGCTGTAGATTAGATAGAAAAAGCACATCAGGATCATGTCAATTTTTAGGACATGCCCTTGTTTCCTGGTCATCAAAGAAATAAAATTCGGTTGCACTATCAACAACCGAAGCTGAATATATTGCAGCAAGTGCATGCTGTGCACAAGTTGTATGGATGAAAAATACCTTAGAAGATTATAAAGTTCATCTAAAAAATATTCCAATTAAATGTGATAACACAAGTGCAATATGCTTAACCAAGAATCCTATACAACACTCAAGAACAAAACATATTGATATTAGACATCACTTTATATGATATCATGTCACCAATCATGACGTAACCATAGAGTTCATTGATACTAAACATCAACTAGCTGACATTTTTACAAAACCTCTAAGTGAAGAACAATTTGATTTCATTAGAAGAGAATTAGGAATGTTGATGTGTCCGAACAGATAAATTTGTTAAAATCATTTTTTTTTCGGACTATATTGTATGATCAAATCACTTGATTATATGTGAAAATCTGCAACAAAATCATATGTATTCCATCCTGCAAAATCTTTACATAGACAATGGATTATAACACAAAGGGGAAGAAGTATTTAAAGCAATCTATGTAAAATTCCTCTATAAGCTTGCTATTATTATTTTTTGGTATCATAGTTACTATGCTTTTTGTTGATGACAAAGGGGGAGATATATATGAATTGATAAACACTGCCATGATTAGGAATACTATGAATGATGCTATAAACACTGCTATGATTATGCCATCCTTGCATCACCAAGAGATATATGAACATGTGCTAAAGTGTGCATTATGCCCTGAGTTGATATCTTATCATGTGAAGAAAATGCAAACCTTGCTAGAATATTTCAAATGTGTGCATCATGTAATAAGTTTCACAGCTTTATATGATAATGTTCAAACTACATGATGAATAGTTACAAACACAATCATACAAACTTGATGATGTATGTCAAGCCCTGACATCATCTTTGAAGAGATATATCATGATAAGTATCATGATGGGAGTATTGATAAGTTTAACTGATCTAACTTATCAATACGTCACTTGAATTCTTAAGTCTTGAATTCAAGGTTGACTTATCTCAACGATGGCATATAGACAGGGGGAGTTAAGGATAACTCCATTATCAATTGATTGTCATCATCAAAAAGGGGGAGATTGTTGAATCTCGGATTTTGATGATGAAGTCAATTGTCATTTGTTGTCTAATCTATGTGTTGAGATAAGTGTGCAGGATTAACTACGATGAAAGATAGACAAGCAGCAGGAGTTGCGCCGGAGTCAAGTTCATGATCACGTTGGGAGTTCGAGAGTTCGACGGAAGTTCGGACGGTCGTCGTAGGTTCTGCGAGAACAGATCCGAGAAGTCCAGAAGCTTGCCAAGCGAAGCTCATCGGAACTTGCCAAGTGGATCGTCGCAAAGTCCAGGAGTTTGCCGGAAGTCCGCAGGAGCATCACCGAGGGTTCATCGGATGATCGACGGAAGTTCGCCGGAAACTCGCTGGAAGGAGCGATTGACGCACCGAAGCAAAGCTGCAGAAGTTGTCTTAGATTTAATCGTAGTTAGCACGTTGATTAAGTTGGAAAATGGGAGGTGATCCCATTGGCTTAATCTTGGGGCAATTGGGCCCCTGAAAGACTGAAATTGGGCCGAATGAAATGAACCATTCGGACCCTGATTGCACCAGGAGGTGCAACCGCCCAGGCCAGGAGGTGGCACCGCCTGGGCTAGGCCTTCCAGCGAGACTGGGCGGTGCAACCTCCCCAGCCGGGAGGTGGCACCGCCTGAGCTCAGTCTTCGAGCTAGACTAGGCGGTGCAACCTCCCTGACAGAGAGGTGGCACCGCCTGAGCTTAGTCTTCGAGCAAGACTGGGCGGTGCAACCTCCCTGGCAGAGAGGTAGCACCGCTTGAGCTCGGTCTTCGAGCTCTGCCAGGCGGTGCAACCTCTCCAGTCAAGAGGTGCAACCGCCTGATCCCAGAATTCCGGGATTTGATTGTTTTGAGCTCCAAATTTGAATTGGGTTGGGGCCTATAAATTCCCAACCCATTCAGCGCTGAAAAGATACAGACCTACACCGAAATCTTGATCTTTTCTGTGATTCTAAGAGCTCAAAAGTGTTGTAAAGCCTTTAAGTCTCCTCCTTCTGTTCTTCAAGTTTTCAGTTGTAAAGTGAGGAGAGAAAGGTCTGTAAAGGTTGTCTCCTGAGCCTGTCAAAAGGAGAGAAACTGTAAAAGGGCAGTTTGGCCTTCACCTATTGAAGGAAGGCCCCTAGTTGACGTCGGCGACCTCATCGGTGGAGGAAGCCAAAAGTGGAGTAGGTCAAGGCTGACCGAACCACTCTAAATCTCTGGTTTGCGTTTATTTTTGAGCACTTTATCATTACTGCAAACCTCCTTCATTACTACTGCTCTCTGCGCTTTCACGAACAAGTTCTAAGTGCTGTTCTTCCGAATCTGCATTCAGACGTAAATTCGTATTTTCGTACATTACAGTTTACGTTTACATTTGATTCTGTAGAACTGTCTTACGTGCTTTTACGAACGAGTTTCTTTGCAGTTTACACTTACATTTTGATCCTATTAACTGCAAACTGTCCTCTACAATTTTACGAACGAGTTTCAACATTTAGACATAAAACTGCATTTAGACGTAAATCGGCTTTCCTCGCACAATCATCAGATCTCAGTTCACGTTTACGTCTTGATTTCAACTGCATACTGCCTTCTGCGAGTATACAAACGAGTTTCAAAGTTCAGACGTAAATCTGCGTTTAAGACGTAAATCTACGTTTAGACGTAAATCTGCGTCTAGACGTAAATCTGCGTTTAGACGTAAATCTGTTTTTTGCAGATTACTTTTTGAGCTATACAACAGCAGCACATTGTCTTTATACTTCTGCTTAAACTGCTCCTAGACGCAAACTATGTTTAGACGCAATCTGCGCTTAGACGCAATCTGCGTTTAGACGCAATCTGCGCTTAGACGCAATCTGCGCTTAGACGCAATCTGAGTTTAGACGCAATCTGCATTTAGACGCAAACTGTGTTTAGACGCTAACTGTGTTTAAACATAAACTGCACTTAATCATAAGTAATCTTAGAATCGGCTTTTGCATCAAAATAGTCTTTATCGAACGAACGCAGCTTTCGTTTTTTTTTAATCGCTGAAAAATATCCGCTGCACTAATTCACCCCCCCCCCCCCCCCTCTTAGTGCTCTCGATCCTAACACAAGTGACCACTTAGTCATAGGTACTAAGTGGGTCTTTAGAAACAAGCAAGACGAAAATGGTATCGTGGTTAGAAACAAGGCTAGATTAGTGGCCAAAGGTTTCAACCAAGAAGAAGGTATCGATTACGAAGAAACCTTTGCTCTCGTGGCTCGATTAGAAGCCATAAGGATGCTCCTTGCCTATGCTAGTAGTAATAATTTTAAACTATTTCAAATGGATGTTAAAAGTGCTTTCTTGAATGGTTTTATTTCCGAAGAAGAATTTATCGAACAACATCCCGGATTTGAAAATTCTCTTCTTCCTAATCATGTATTCAAATTGACTAAAGCTCTCTATGGCTTAAAACAAGCTCCTAGAGCTTGGTATGAAAGGCTTAGTTCCTTTCTTATTTTAAATAATTTTACCAAAGGCAAGGTTGATACTACATTGTTTATTAAACATTTTGAAAATAATTTTCTTATTGTGCAAATTTATGTTGACGATATTGTGTTTGGCTCTTCGGATGAATCACTATGTGAATCATTTGCCAAATGTATGAGTCTTGAATTTGAAATGAGTTTAATGGGTGAATTAACTTTCTTTTTGGGATTACAAATCAAACAACTTAGTGATGGTATATTTCTTAACCAATCCAAATATACATTAGAATTGTTAAAACGATTTAACATGGATAATTCAAAAGCAATAAACACCCCTATGAGTACTGCGACTAAGTTAGATATGGATGAAAATGGTGAAAGTTTCGATCAAAAAACATATAGGGGAATGATAGGTAGTCTACTCTACCTCACTGCGACTAGACCGGATATTATGTTTAGTGTAGGACTTTGCGCTAGGTTTCAATCTAATCCTAAATTATCTCATCTTAAGAGTGTTAAAAGAATATTTAGGTATCTTAAAGGAACTCCAAATTTAGGATTGTGGTATCCAAAATCTGAAAAATTTGATCTAATAGCTTATGCAGATGCCGATTTTGGCGGATGCAGGATAGATAGAAAAAGTACATCCGGAACATGCCAATTTTTAGGACATGCACTTGTTTCTTGGACTTCCAAGAAACAAAATTCAGTTGCACTATCTACGGCGGAAGCCGAATACATTGCTGCAAGTGCATGTTGTGCACAAGTAATTTGGATGAAAAATACATTAGAAGACTATGGAATTCACCTTGAAAATATTCCCATAAAATGCGATAATACTAGTGCCATATGCCTTACTAAAAATCCAATTCAGCATTCTAGAACTAAGCACATCGACGTTAGGCATCATTTCATACGCGATCATGTCCTTAACAATAATGTTGTTCTAGAATTCATTGACACAAAGCATCAATTAGCAGATATATTCACAAAAGCCTTGAATGAATACCAATTTGAATTCATTAGAAGGGAATTAGGTATGTTAAATTGTCCCTAAACAATAAACTTGTTTGATTGGATTTTCCGTAAATTTTTTCATCTTCTTTCCATCTCTCATTCTCCTTCAAATTCCATATGACATGTTGTGAAATCTCGAAATCGACTTTGATGACTTGATTATGAATTTCAAGTTAGCGATTTGATTTAAATAAGTTTTATCTAAATCATAATCTTGATCTTGCAAAATTGGAATCACAAATAATATCTTTTGGCATTCATGAATTGATACTTACAAATATGAAAGTATTGGCATTCATGACTTGAATTTGATTGAAACATTGTATGCTTAAATTCATCATTCTCCTATGTTTCAAAAATTCTTTAAATGCCTTATGTGATGATTAAAAAGTAATGTTGAGATTTTCATGAATTTGACGATTTGAATGAGTTTGTATTCGAATTATGATCTTGACTTCGTGAAATTACTACTTGAATTTTTTATCCCAATCTCTCTCTTATACATCTACAATTTCTATTATTCATAGAAAGAAGAGATTAGATAATATGAATGCATGCTGAATTTTCCTCTAAAATGAACTCTGCGTAAATATTTTTACATACTTAATTTTCAATGATAAAATCATTGTATGACAAAATATGTGCTTCAAGTCTCATTTTCCTTTTTGTTGATGACAAAGGGGGAGAAAAGTGATGACTTATATCATTCTTAATAGCATGACAAAATATGAATTGCAAAATCCTTGAGAAAAGTGATCGATCGATGATTATCTTATATGCCTTGCAAAATCCTTGAAAATATCGTAAGATTGATTGATCATATTGAATGCATGTCTAAAATGTATAATCATGCAATTCAAGTTGAAAATCTTTATCTCTTGTCATAGTAAAATTTGTCTCTTATCTTTCGACTTGAAAAAGATTTTCATCAAAGTTTCGCATTTACATTATGCTTAATGAGAATAACGATAAGTTCTACGGTTAGAGCTTATCGGTTTATACTTGAATTCAATGATGAAATTCAAGTGTTTTATCTTCTCATAATATGGCATATAGATAGGGGGAGTTACGTTTAACTCCGTCATCAATTGATTGTCATCATCAAAAAGGGGGAGATTATTGAATCTCGGATTTTAATGATAAAATCAATTGATGGGTTATTTGATCTAATCCATATTATTGAGTTAAGTGTGCAGGATTAACTACGATAATCAGAAAACACAAAGCGAGAATACCGGAGTCAAGTTCGATGGACGTTTAAGAGTCCGAAGAATCGTCGGAGATACTGCTAGAACCAACCGAGAAGAAATCGGGAACCTGTCCGAATTTTCGGAAGTTCGCCGAAGAGATCGTCGGAGGTTCACGGAGATCACCGAGAAGGCTCAGCTACTCATTAAAGTCATCACAAGTTCGGGAGCTTGCTAGAAGCCCGTCGATAGAAAGTTCGTCGGAAAGCTCGCTAGAACAAGACTCGACGTTCGCGGTTGAAAATTTGCTTAGGATTTGTTTTGGTTATGTAGTCCACTTGTAATTAGGATTAGGATTAAGAGATAATCCTATATCCTGGTTAGGGGCCAACTGGGCCCAAAGTCAGAGTTGGTTTAGGCTAAAAATTAAGCTAAACCAGCGAACTAGAGAGCCAAGATTGAAGCCCAACTAGTGGCTGAAAACACTATAGTCGGACTGAAAACACTGTAGGCGGTGGCACCGCCCAGCACCCGAGAGCTGGGCGGTGACACCTCCTTGGCTGGGCGGTTGCACCGTCCAGCACCCGAGCGCTGGGCGGTGGCACCGCCTGGTTGGGCGGTGGCACCTCCAGCACCGGGAACCCTAAGAGAATTCAAATTTTGAAGCCCAAAATTTGAATCCTCTTGAGGCCTATAAATACCCCTCAAATCTCAGCTGAGGTTACAACTTTTGAGAAGCATTTTTGATTGAGAGAAAAGTCTTAGAAAGTCTTAGCAAGTCTTGTTTTCAATTTGCTAGAGAGTTCTCCTCCTCCTCCTTTCTTATTGAAAATTTGTAAGAGGTTGAGCTGCTTGTAAAAGGTTGTAAGAGGGGTGTTTACCCTTCCATTTCAAGAGACTTGCTAGTGGAAGGTGGGAGCCTCATCGAAGAGGGGTCTCGCAAGTGGAGTAGGTCATTTGACCGAACCACTCTAAAAATCGGCGTAATCTCTGGTTTGCTTTTTATTATTGTTATTTACATTACTGCAAATCTTCTTACTGCTTTAGTTCCTCATTACTCTTGCTGCGCAACTTTAAGAATACGCCTTCAAGTTAAATTTCTCAAGTTTCGTTCTTAACGTACGAAAGATTTTGATTAAAATCGAAGTTTTAATCCGCTGCACTAATTCACCCCCCCCCCTCTTAGTGCCGCTCCGATCCTAACAGTTTTAATCTGTGTTTTGAGTGATGTAGGATGCTTCGATCAGGATGAGACAATTAAAGCAGAAAAAATCATGTTAGGCCGGAGGAACATGTCAAAAGATTGGACGTCGGGCCGGTGCATCGATCGACATATCGAAAGAAGGCTTTGGGCCATGGATTCGGGCATCGGGCCAAGAAGAGCAGACATTGGCCAAGGATATCGGAGTTGCGGAGTCAACTAGCCGATTGGGTAATAGGCCGCAGGAGAGGATGATACGCCGAAGAATCGGACGAAGCATCGAGGGACCAATGACATGTCGGATAACATGATTATTGCTTAGTATTAATTGTCTAGATCGAAGTATGTTTTACATGTTTAGGATTAACTACGATAGCAAGGCATGAAGCAAAATGAAGTCTCAGAGTCAAGGACGCGACATCATAGGAAGTTCGAGAGTTCGTCGAAAGTCCGGACGTTCGTTGGAAGTTCTGAAGGAACCAGCCGAGAAGTCTCGGAGCTTGCTAGAGAAGCTCGTCGGAACTCGCCAAGAGGATCGTCGCAAGTCTAGGAGTTTGTCGGGAGTCCGCCGGAACATTGCCGAGAGATCGTCGGAAGTTCACTAGAAGCTCACCAGAAGAATAGACTTACGAACTTAGTTTAGCTTAGAATATGTCTTAGGAATCGTAGTTAGCACGTAATTGGGCTTGGATTGGGCCAACCCAATTATGGGCCAACTAGGCCCATATAATCACTGTGTTGGGTCCAATAAGAAGCCCAAACAGTGTCCCAAGGAGTCTCACCGTCATGGCACAGTCTTCGAGACTGTGTCAGGCGGTGGTACCGCTAGTCTAGGCGGTTGTACCGCCTCTAGTAGGGTGCCAAGTAGTGGTACCGTCAGTCTAGGTAGTGGTACCACCCAGCACTACCCCCCAAGCTATCACGGACAAACATCTAAACAAGGTGTTTGATGTAATGCTTATGTATGTCCGTGTCTTTTGGCATGTTCATGCCTTGTACAGCATGTAGAGGGGCGGCCGAAGGCTTAATAGTCCGATTTTAGTTGGGTTGGTGGCCTCTTTAGGCTTGTAAATAAAGGTTGTGTCATGTGGACATGTGCGAGAGATTTTTGATCTGTAATGGACCATTTTACCCTTTGTTGTGCCACTGTTCAGAGCTTGTAAAATCTGTTTGTAATTTGCATTGTCTATGAAGTGTTTTTCAGAGATGTTTGCTTGTGGATCCCGATTGAGGTATTCTCTCTAACCCGTTCCCTCTTTTGTTGGTCCTACGGGACAATGGGAGGCTTCGGGGAGGCTGACCTTTGCGGACGGACATGCAAGGGTGTCGCACGACTTAGGCAAAACCAGCTAAGTCCGTGACAGATGGTATCAGAGCGGGACAAGCACTCATAGAAACACTTAGCATGCAAACGTGGGGGACCTAGCGGGGCTACGTTGAGGGCAGTCAGCACACGCGCGACCGTTTGGGGGAAAACGGGCATGGAGATGTAGGGAAAATGAGTCGCTCAGAGGAGCGGGCATCTGACATTGGCATTCAGAGGAATGGCTAACCCTTCGCGCAAGAGGCACCAGGAGAATAGGCAAGCTTGGAAGAATGTGGAGCGCACAAAGGTTGGGATGGCTGAGTTTGAGCTACGGCTCAATGTTGACAACCATACTTGATGGTGCTCAAGCCAAGCGAGGCGCTTGGTAAAGGATGAGACCATGTAAAGTGGAATGAGTTGCTCAACGACCAAAAGAGTTATGCAAAGCTCATAGAGGTGAGGGGAATTGCTAACTCGAAGAATTTGGTACTCATGCATGGGCTTGTATGCGGACGATGGAATGTTCATGGCCATCCCAGGGCGACCGAGACTTGGCGCCATGGAGCATTGAAACTTTCTCTTCGGCATGTTAAGGATACGTCCGTAGGAGGCTGAAGTGTACAACGAGTTCAGCATGTTGCTAGGCCTTGAGGAGTGCAGCGGGGACTGTATTGACGGGGAGTCGCAATCTAGCAAGTGCATTTGCAGGAGGCAGAACAATGCACAGTTTGTTTAGCAGATCGGAGTAGTCCAAGGGGATAGTGGTCTCCCAAACGAAGAGAGATGTTGCTCCAACGGGATAGTTATCCAGGAGAGATAAGTCCCGGCTCTCCAGAGGGAGAATCATGTGAGACGGACCTCACATGTTAAGGAGGAGTACCTCAACAAACAACAACTCCACGAAGCTCCATGGACTGAGCAAGTGGTGAGGAGTCGTCGCATGATCTCGCTTGAGAGAATGCATTGGTGGATGCATTGCGAGATCAAGTGGGGGAGCGACCTAAAGTAACTTAAATGAAGGCACACTTGGAGTCGATGTGGAGATCGGACTCAAGGGAGGGCTGACCCGTAGAATGGTGGGCGTGAGGGCCACCATCGACTCAATGCAAAAACGAGGAGCGGAGCAACTTGGGTGTAACTTGGCGAAGTACCCAAGCCGCATGAAGGGAGCCAGCATAGGAGTTGGAACATGGAGCAAAGGCACAGTGCTTTCCTTAGACAGAGGTCAAGGACATGAACTCTTGCAGAGGCAAGAGTAGGATCATGTTGTTCCATGGGTCCTTCATTCTAACGGAGCGGACTCATCTTGCATGGTGCCAAAGACAAAGGGAGCTTCTGGGCACATGCACCTTATCTCGGAGGAGCATTTGATGGAGGAACTAAGACGACTCAATTTGCAGAGGCGAAGTTGGGTTCAAAAGGCCTTAGCACGGGGCAAGAGGACGCAAAGGCGGGTACTCTTGAAGAATATGCCACAGTGTTGCCATTCAAGTTGCCATGAAGGAAGCAGTGCGCAGCGGAGATTGTGCTGGTAGGGGCAGAGGCCCAGGATCCAGACAATGGTGCACAAATTACAGTGAAGTCGGTGGACTTCGGGAGCTACTAGGCGATGGACTGTCCTAGAGCAGTGCTTCATCTAGGTGCGACCCAAGAGTGGGTGGATGAAGGTCGATTGCCAAAGGAGCGAACAAAATCGAAGGTGGAGGAGACCCTGCGATGTATTGGCAGAGGCCACACATGGAGGGTTCACAATTCGAGTTTATTCCATAAGGATAAGAATGCAATGGAGATGTCTCCAGGAGGTGACATGGTGCAGCGGATCGTGGTGGAACAGTTCGTGGCAATGCGATACACACGATTGAGTCCTGGGAGGGACTAGATCATATGGAGGTATGATCGGGAGCTACTGGAAGCTCCGCTTCGGTGAACAACACGATGGCAAGAAGGGCTATGGATTCAAGGAGTGAAGGCCATGGTACCGCAGAGGCGGGTCTTCCGTGCGTGCATCGAATTTTGCATCGGATGAAAACCTTGGTCATCAGCATATGGGGGCTGGGTTCCACTAAGGGAAAAGTTCGAATGCAAGTACCAGTGAGTTCCATGGGAGGAACTTGATCATGCAGAGGTATGATCGAAGCAGCTGGAGAGTTGGACTGCTCCAGAGCTTATATTCGCTTAAGGGAGCCCGGCAAGTCAGAGGACAAGGCCGAGTAAGCGAACGTTGCTACCAAGGAAGCTAAGGAGAACAGAATCGGTGCAAACCCTACAACGTGATGGCAGAGGCCATGAATGGGAGTTGCAGTCTGTCTTTCCATCGACCAAACAGACTGCTTGGAGAACACAAAGGTGTTGAAGCAGGGGGTCGAAAGGGGCGAGGAAGCGACGACGAGTCCAGAGAGACTTAGCTACCCAAAATCAAGCATCAGTTAGAATGGAGGTGGACTAAGAGGAGTGCCACAGAGACATATCTACTGATCGTGAAGAAAAGGGATGCAGATGCGAGGCGATGGATAGTAGGGCCATGGGCATGGCAGCGCCATGGTACCGCAGAGGCGGGACTTCCGTGAAAGTCATTGATCCCTTGCTCTCATGGAGGGAGAGCGCTTGGTCGTGAAAGGGGTCAAGGAGGTGGAGAATGCAGAGGTAATCTCCAAGTACCGAGACAAGGCTGAAGGGCAGAGGCCGAAGAACTTCGTAAGACCGGTGTCAATGTGCTTCTCATCAAGATAGCCGAAAGTGAAGGACTTCGGGTCATACAAGAGTGCATAACTAAGGAACGAAGCAGGCAGTACACGGTGCTGTACCTTTGCTACTCAGTGGAGTAGGCGATAGGGTTGATGGAGAAGACGGTACAATCCCAGAGGCGACCAAACCTATAAGAGAATTACTCCAAGTCGGGGTGAAAACTTCTCGCATTCCAGAAGTTCGATGGCATTGAGAAGGTGAATCACAGTAGCTAACTCAACACAAGGAGTGCAAACACTTCAAGTGCTTCAGAAGTGTGAGCAAAGAGCAGGCGAAGGCTAGTAACTAGCTCGATGCATGGAGTACAACCTCGAGGAGGCGAGCCAAGTCAAGTAACCTTTGCCTTCTCAACTCTTAAGAGAATGGGCGAAACCGAGTACCCCAATTCTCTTATCTATCTAGCAGAGGAGCTCTGCACAAGTTCAAAGACCCTTCGAAAATAATGGAAGATAATAGTTGTCAAATCCTCACCAACGGTGATCAGTGCTACTGAGAGTAGATTGTCCGCTTCATTTTCCAACGAAATGCCAATCGAAAGCGGAAGTGATGCGAACCTACTTGGATGTGACAACTAAGTAAAAGAAGAGTCAATGAGCAAATGTTGTGGAGGAAGGACCCAAAACTTCAGAAGTTTACGAGATGATGCTCGTTAAAGCTCCAACAAGCATCCACCCAGTTCAAGCAGCATGAGGCATTTGAGAGACTGGTGCAGTAAGGATGGTCTTTTCCTTCATCTGGGGGATCCATAGGAATCAACAAGGATCAACACAACTCAGCCAACCCCACACCAGAGTCAGAGTCATTGGTGAGTTGAAGCAACATGGCGGATCAAAGGTTCGACTACTCAAAAACAGCAGCGGAGAACAGCAAGGAGCGAAGAGGCGCATTGTAGCTAAAGCAGAAGATTGAAGACTCAGCAAAGGCGAGGAGTTGCAGTGTCGACAAAGGCTTCAACGAGGACGTCGAAGGAATAAGTGGGGGAGAATGTCACGGACAAACATCTAAACAAGGTGTTTGATGTAATGCTTATGTATGTCCGTGTCTTTTGGCATGTTCATGCCTTGTACAGCATGTAGAGGGGCGGCCGAAGGATTAATAGTCCCATTTTAGTTGGGTTGGTGGCCTCTTTAGGCTTGTAAATAAAGGTTGTGTCATGTGGACACGTGCGAGAGATTTTCCATCTGTAATGGACCATTTTACCCTTTGTTGTGCCACTGTTCAGAGCTTGTAAAGTCTGTTTGTAATTTGCATTGTCTAAGAAGGGTTTTTCGTACATGTTTGCTTGTGGATCCCGATTGAGGCGTTCTCTCTAACCCATTCCCTCTTTTGTTGGTCCTACGGGACAATGGGAGGCTTCGGGGAGGCTGACCTTTGCGAACGGACATGCAAGGGTGCCGCACGACTTAAGCAAAACCAGCTAAGTTCGTGACAAAGCGGTGGTACCGCTAGACTTGAGTGGTGGTACCACCTAGGGTAGTTTCAGCCAGACTGACACTAGGCAGTGGTACCGCACAGCGTTGGCAGTGGTACCGCCCGTGCCCGGGTAACCTAGGATGAGATGTTTTTAGGCTCCAAGTTTGAATCAACTTGAAGCCTATAAATACCCTTCACATCCCTAGTTAAAGCACACAAGCACAAAGAGTCTAAAAGCAAAGAAATGCTGTAGAAATCACTTGAGATATCCCTTCTCTGGCCTTAAACTTAGAATTCTGTTTTAAGAGGAGTAAGTGAGTGCTTGTAAGGGTTGTCTCCTAAACCCGGTAAAAGGAGAAGAGGGGTTTAAAAGGTGGTTGGCCTTCGCCTATTGAAGGAAGGCCTCTAGTAGACGTCGGTGACCTCGTCGGAGGAGGAAGCCGAAAGTGGATGTAGGTCATGTTGACCGAACCACTCTAAAAATCTGGTTTGCATTTTACTTTGAGTAATTTATCTTTACTGCAAACCTCTTTAATAGCTCACTGCCTTCAATACATTTACAAATGGGTTTCAAGTTAAGATCTTTACAAAAAGGTTTTCGTCGGAAATGGTTTTTATGGAACGAAGTTTTATTCGAGACGTAATCTTTATGTTGCACTAATTCACCCCCCTCTTAGTGTCGACTCCGATCCTAACATTATATTTCTCGTTTATTGCCAGGTCCACGTGCCTATGATTAAGTTGTAATCACATGAGGAGGCGTAGCGGGAGCATGGATGTGATAGCGGGACCCACGAGATGGACGATCGCGATGCATGAAGATGCATCGAGATGTCGACAGAACCGACGAGGATGAGATGGACGATCATAGGGCATGGAGATGCACCGTTGCACACATAAATCTTGATGTGAGTGATTAGGCCTACTGGCTCGGGCCTGTTCACATTAGGTTGTGGTCCATGATCATCTGGTGTGATTGCTTATACAACACATACTGGATATGTATATATATTTGTATGCAATGTAGATATATATTAAATAATATTAAGTTGGTAAACGTGAGGTAATTAGATTGATCCACGTGGCCTTTCATCGTTATAGTTAGGAATCAATTCCCGATGTAGGTTGAGTTGGTCGAGTCCCTCAAAACTCACCTATATCGCGATTCACTATCTTGCTTACGACATAGAGATGTCACAAGTGACCTGAGGACATGGTATGCTTGGTCGAGTCCCTCGAGGGTATATCATTGAAACAGACTCATCTTATAACGAAGGTGTTGACTTAACCGAACATCATGGTTGGTCAAGTCCCTCGAGACCATGGTGATTCGGAGGCCGAACAGGATAGGAATCACAAGGAGTTGTGATCGGCAAGAGTTGTCTACCTTTTGGGCTTAGTGTGATTGGACGAGTCCCTCAAGGTTACACTAAGACGCTGATTGGATCGTGATCCCTACTATAAGTCTGTCGGAGACTTTCGTTTCACGTGCTGAGGGTGTCGTGTGACTCGCTAGTAAAATAGTGGGAGCATATTAAGATAGAAGTTCATATCTTAATTGTTTATTTGTTGCAAAATCTGCATGTTATTAATTTCTGCTATATCTTTATTTTTAGAAAATGTCACATTCAAATCCCTTACATGGCAAGCTTGATGTCAACCGCCTATTAGAACCCTTGCAGATTCTAAACTTGGGGTTGATCTCTTTAGGGGATCGACCTCCTTGGAACTCTATAGGGGTTCCTCCCTCCAAGTTACTGCTCAAAGGCTGCAGAAAAAATTCATCTATTGCTTATAAAAAGAGGAGGAATACATGACTATTTATAGGGCTTCTAAACCCTAACACCTAATAGGACTCCTACTCAAGACTCCTACTTCTAACCAACTCCTAATAAGACTCCTACTCAAGACTCCTATTCCTTTACAACTCCTTATTTTTTCTAAGAAACAACCTCCTACATGAATGTCCCTCTCAATTAGGACTCTCCTAGCTAGAGTCCTAACAGACCCGCCCTCTTCAAATCAGCCTTGTCCTCAATGTTGAGATTCCATGAACTCAGGGAACCGGGTCTTTAGCTCCTCATATGGTTCCCATGTGGCGTCTTTAAGTGGTAGATTATTCCAATGCACTAGTACTTCAGTAGATGGATGTCGGTGACGCATCACGATCCTGCGATCGAGGATAGCTTGTGGTTGGGCTTGAATAACTCCATCCTCAGTTGTGTTGGGCAGTTGGATCTGGGGTGACTCGTGTTCTCCCAACTTGGGCTTTAGGCATGATACGTGGAAGATAGGGTGAATTTAAGCATCCTCAGGTAATTTAAGTTTGTACGCCACGGCTCCAATACGCTCTATGATCTGATAGGGCCCATAAAAACGTGGGGATAGCTTCATGGAGGCTCGAGTGTTGATAGAGAGTTGCTTGTATGGTTGTAGGCGAAGATAAACCTAATCTCCCACTGAAAATTCTCTTTCACTTCGTCGTGTGTCAGCTTGCTGCTTCATTCTGGCTTGAGCGGTAGAGAGATTATCTTTTAACAATTGTAAGAGTTTGTCCCTATCAATCAATTCTTGGTTAACCTGATCTACCTTGGCCGAGCCAATTACATACTTTGGAATCACAGGGGCTGGTCGACCATACAATGCTTCATAAGGGGCACATTTTGTAGATGAATGATATGTAGTATTATACCACCATTCGGCCCAGGGAAGCCATTTCGCCCACTCTTTTGGTCGGTCGCTAGCGAAACACCGGAGGTACGTCTCTAAGCACCTATTTACCACCTCTGTTTGGCCATCAGTTTGTGGATGATACGCTGTGCTCATCTTGAGTTTGGTGCCTTGTAACTGAAATAACTCGGTCCAAAATTTACTAGTGAAGATCCTGTCATGATCACTTACGATGGACCTTGGCATCCCATGCAGTTTAACAATATTTTCTATAAAAATCTGGGCAATACTAGCAGTAGTGTAGGGATTTCTCACAGCACAAAAATGAGCATATTTCGTAAGTCGATCAACCACCACGAGAATCGTGCTTTTACCTTTTGAAGATGGCAGCCCTTCAATGAAGTCCATGGAGATGTCAGTCCACACTGAGTCTGGTATGGGTAGTGGTTGTAGCTTCCCTAGATTTGCCACAGTTTCACCCTTGTGCTGTTGACATACATCACATTATGCCACATATTCAGCAATAATTTTTTTCATCCCTCTCCAATAAAAATTTTGCTTCACTCTTTTGTAGGTTCTTAGGAATCCAGAGTGCCCTACTGAAGGTATGGAGTGCATTTCATGCAAGATGATTGTGATGCAAGGGGAGTCAGGTATAAGACCAATGCGACCTTTGTAGCGTAGATCCCTCGAATCCTAAGTGTAGTGGGCTATTGCACATGGATCCTCCTCCAATTTTTTTATGATGTTGCTAATCTCTGGATCCTTCTTCCATTCTTTCCTAATGTCCTCGAGGAGACCGGTGGGAGGAAGGGATATGGCTGAAACCTTAGCTTGTTCAGGTAGCCGTGAGAGTGCATTTGCAACAACGTTTTCTTTCCCATTTTTGTAAATAATTTCATAATCAAATCCAAGAAGTTTGGTACCCCATTTTTGCTGCTCAGGGAGATGTCTTTTGCTCCAGAAAGTACTTGAGGCTTTTATGGTCAGTTTTAATTTGAAATCGCCGGCCGATCAGGTAGGGTCTCCACCTCGTTACTGCGTGTACAATGGCAAGCATCTCCTTATCATATACTGACATGTTTTGATGGGAGGGAGATAATGCCTTGCTAGTGTATGCGAGTGGTCGACCATTTTGCATGAGAATGACTCCAATTCCGACTCCAGATGCGTCGGCCTCAATGATGAAGGGTCTATTGAAATCTGGTAGTGCAAGCACCGGCGTCGTTGTCATGGCTGCTTTAAGTTTGTCGAAGGCAGCAGAGGCTTTGTCCGACCATTGGAAAGCATCTTTTTTCAGTAAAGAAGTCAGTGGTGCACTGATCTTCCCATAGTCCTTAACAAATTTTCGGTAGTAGCCCGTTAGTCCAAGGAACCCCCGTAGTAATTTCACGTTTGTAGGTTTCGGCCAGCCTTACATTGCCTCAATTTTTGTTGGGTCTACCGCCACTCCTTCTTTTGATATTATATGCCCAAGGTACTCTACTTTTTGCTAGAGAAAGCTGCACTTTGGTTGCTTAACAAAAAGAGTATTCGCTCGATGGATCGTCAAAACAATCCGTAAATGCTGAAAGTGAGTCTCAAGAGAAGGGCTGTAAACGAGAATATCATCGAAAAATACCAGCACAAATTTATGAAGAAAGCTCCAAAATATATCATTCATGAGACTTTGAAAGGTTGAAGGAGCTTTAGTGAGTCCAAAAGGCATTACCAAGAATTCATAATGGCCATCATATGTGCGAAATGCAGTTTTTGGAATGTCATCGTCACATACCCGAATTTGGTGGTAACCGGATCGGAGGTCCAACTTCGTGAAGACTCGAGCTCCTTTCAATTCATCAAGAAGTTCATCCACCACTGGTATTGGGTATTTGTCCTTGACGGTGATGCCATTTAAAGCTCGGTAGTCGATGCACATCCGCCAAGTTTCGTCCTTCTTGCGTACAAGTAGCACCGGTGAGGAATAGGGGCTGCAACTTGGCCGAATCACCCCTATTTCAAGCATCTCCTTTACGATCTTTTCAATTTCATCTTTCTGGAGGTGAGGATATCGGTATGATCGAGTGTTCGCTGGTGGCTTGCCCGGAAGGATTGTAATTCGATGGTCAAGTTGCCAAGAAGGAGGAAGACCGCACGGTTCAGCAAATATGTCGGCAAATTCAATAAGCAATTGGGCAAGATTTTGATCTTCAATTTCTATTTTCTTCCCCTCTGGTTGTTGTTGGAGGTGCATCAAAAATCCACCATTTACCTTGTGTAAAACTTTCTCCATTCGTTGGGTCGAAATAGTGGTAACGTTGTTTTCGCGCTTCCCACGTAGAGTGATCTGTTTGCCCTTACAGTAGAATTTCATAATTAATTTAGAAAATTTCCAAGAGACATCACCTAGTGTAGTCAGCCATTCTATACCAAGCACTGCCACATAGTCATCAATTGGTAAGAGGAAGAAATCGGCGATAATTTCTTGGTCTTGCAGTAATAGTTTCACCTACGGGCATCTTTGGTCGCACTTTAGGATTCTGCCGTCGGCAACCTTTACATCGAACTTGCTGCAACCTTCAATATGCAGTGCCATCCAAGCAGCAACTTTACTATTCAGGAAGTTATTAGTGCTACTCGTGTCGATAAGAACAGTGATCGGCTGTTGTTTAAGAAGGCCTCCATCTTTCATCGTTTGCGGATTTGAGTAGCCGGCTAGTGCGTGTACCGTAATGTCGGTCGGCTGTGGCTCTTCTTCTATATCTTCTTCTTCATATTCAAGGATATCTTCTAGATGTTCAATGACCTCTTCTTCTACTGGTTCAATCATAAGAAGTCTACCTTTTTTACAACGATGCTCGCGGCTACACGGCTCGTCGCAATGCCAACATAACCCCTTCGCAGATCGCTCCCGAAGTTCTTCTCTTGTTAACCTTTTTGGTGCAGGGACTCGGTTGATAGTAGGGGGGGCTGAGGGCTTTAGTATTGTAGGTCGTGGAGTGATCCTAGTCCTCCGGGCTTAATGGTTCAAACGCTCCTCTTGTAGTCGTGCGAAAGAGATGGCTGCCATAATCGTGTAAGGTTGTCGCGCCTTAACTTCTCCCCGGATCTCCGGCTTTAAGCCCACAATAAAGGTCCCCAATAACTATTTTTTAGACCAATCATGAGTTTGATTAGATAACCTTTCAAACCTGGTCTGGTACTCCTGAATGGTGGAGGTTTGTCGGATCTTTGCTAGTTGTCCGTCAATGTTCTCGTAATAAGTTGGTCCGAAGCGGATCAGTAGTCCTTCTTTGAATTATCGCCATGAAAGGACTCCATAAGTTGTTGAATCTCGGATTTTGATGATAAAGTCAATTGTCATTTGTTGTCTAACCTATATGTTGAGATAAGTGTGCAGGATTAACTACAATGAAAGTAGGACATGCAGCAGGAGTTGCGCCGGAGTCATGACAATGATCACGTTGGGAGTTCGAGAGCTCGACGGAAGTTCGGACAGTCGTCGGAGGTTCTGCGGGAACGAATCCGAGAAGTCCATAAGCTTGCCAAAGAAGCTCGTCGGAACTTGCCAAGTGTATCGTCGCAAGTCCAGGAGTTTGCTGGAAGTCCGCAGGAGAATCACCGAGGGTTCATCGGATGATCGACGGAAGTTCACCGGAAACTCGCCGGAAGAAGCGATTGACGCACCGGAACAAGCTGCAGAAATTGTCTTAGAATTTATCATAGTTAGCACAATGATTAAGTTGGAAATGGGAGGTGATCCCATTAGCTTAATCTTGGGGCAATTGGGCCCCTGAAAGACCCAATTTGGGCCGAATGGATCTACCCATTCGGACCCTGATTGCTGTGGGAGGTGCAACCGCCCAAGCCAGGAGGTAGCACCGCCTGGGCTAAGTCTCCTAGGGAGACTAGGCGGTGCAACCGCCCCAACCAGGAGGTGCAACCGCCTGGGCTCAGACTCCAAGCGAGACTGTGCGGTGCAACTTCTCCTAACAAGAGGTAGCACCGCTTGAGCTCGGTCTTCGAGCTTCGGCAGGCGGTGCAACCGCCCCAGTCAGGAGGTGCAACCGCTTGAGCTCGGTCTTCGAGCTCTGGCAGAGAGGTGCAACCGCCCCTGACAGAGGTGGCACCGCCCAAAGGCTCAGTCTTCGAGCTCTGCCAGGCAGTGCAACCGCTCCAGTCAGGAGGTGCAACCGCCTGATCCCGGAATTCCAGGAATTGACAGTTTTGAGCTCCAAATTTGAACTGGGTTGGGGCCTATAAATACCCCACCCATTCAGCACTGAAAGCAGCAACTAACACTCGAAATCTTGACATCTTTCTGTGATTCTTAGAGCTCAAAATTATTGTAAAGGCTAAAAGTTCTCCTCCCTCTGTTCTTCAAAGTTTTGAGTTGTAAAGAGAGGAGAGAAAATTTCTATAAGGGTTGTCTCCTAAGCCCGTCAAAAGGAGTGAAACTGTAAAAGGGTGGTTGGCCTTCGCCTATTGAAGGAAGGCCTCAAGTTGACGTCGGTGACCTCGTCGGTGGAGGAAGCCAAAAGTGGACGAGGTCAAGATTGACCGAACCACTCTAGATCTCGGTTTGCATTTACTTTGAGCATTTTATCTTTACTGCAAACCTCCTAAATAGCTACTGCCTTCTGCGCTTTTACAAACGAGTTTCTAAGTTCAGAACTTTCCGAATCTGCGTTTAGACGTAAATCGACTTTTTCGTACGATCATTACATTTCAGTTTACATTTACGTTTTGATTTCAATCATAACTGCAAACTGCCTTCTGCGCATTTATAAAACGTATCTCAAAGTTCAGTATCCTCAAAATTGGCATTTAGACGTAAACCGGTTTTATCGTACGAACGTCGCATTTCAGTTTGGGCTTCCATTCTGATTTTTATCATAAACTGCAAACTGCCTTCGTAGATTTACTTTAACATCATCTCGCTTAATCTTAAGTTAAATTAATCTTAGAATCTGCTTTTACATCGAAATCGTTTTTATCAAACGAACGCAGCATTCGATTTTAATAGTGAAAGATTTCCATTGCACTAATTCACCCCCCCCCCCCCCCCCCTCTTAGTGCTCTTGATCCTAAACAATTGGTATCAGAGCGGGGTTAACTCTCAAACGGATTAAAACCCAAGAGAGATGGCTTACGCCGAAAACCAAGAGGGCCATTCTATTACACGTCCACCCATGTTTAATGGGACGGACTACACCTATTGGAAGACCCGAATGAGGATCTTTCTTATTTCTATGGATTTTGAACTTTGGAATCTTGTCGAAAACGGTTTTTCGAAGTCTTCTCTTCCAATGATCGATTGGAATGATTTGGAGAAGAAGGCTTTCGCTCTTAATGCAAAGGCTATGAATGTCTTATTTTGTGCACTTGATAAAAACGAGTTTAATCGTGTTTCGATTTATGAAACTGCATTTGATATTTGGCACACACTCAAAGTGACTCATGAAGGCACAAGTAGAGTGAAAGAGTCAAAAATCAATCTTTTGCTACACTCTTTTGAACTTTTCCGGATGAAACCGAGTGAGACTATTGGCGACATGTTTACCCGTTTCACGAGTGTCGTCAATGGTCTAAAAGGACTCGGAAATAGTTTTTTGGATTTTGAGCTCGTAAATAAGATTCTAAGATCCCTTCCTAAAAGTTGGGATCCTAAAGTCACTGTTATTCAAGAGGCGAAAGATCTAAACAACTTCCCTCTTGAAGAACTAATTGGGTCATTAATGGCCTACGAGATGACTTGCAAAGCTCATGAAGAGCAAGAAGACATCCTTCCAAAGAACAGGAAGGATATCACACTTAGAACTTCAGAAGACCACTTGAGAGAAAACTCAAGTGATGAGGACTGTGACGATGACTTAGCACTTCTAACAAGAAAATTTAAAAAATTCATTAAAAGAAACAAGTTTAAAAATGACACAAAAAACAAACTTGAACCCAAAAAGGACCAAGTCATTTGCTATGAGTGTAAAAAGCCGGGACACTACAAGAGTGATTGTCCCCAAATCAAAAAGAGAACACCAAAGAAGAAGGCGCTCAAAGCAACATGGGATGATTCGAGCGCATCCGAAGAAGCGGAGTCCAACACCGAGCAAGTTGCTCATTACGCCCTAATGGCCATCGGAGAGGAGGTAACGAATTTAATAGATGCAGATTTATCTTTCGATGAATTATTAAATGTCTTCCATGACTTATTTGATGAATGCAAGATTATCAATAGAAAATATAAATTGCTAAAAAAGGAGGATGATAGTCTTACTTGTGATTTTGATAAGTTAAAAAACTGAATATCATGATAGTTTAAATTCATGCATCAAATGCCATGATCTAGAAACTCTCCAAAAAGAAAACTTGCTACTTAAGGACACCTTGAAGAAATTCGAGGTTGGTAGCAAGTCATTAAACATGATCCTTGTAAACAAGGGTCACGTTCCCAAAAGAAGTGGAATTGGATTTGTGAGAAGTCCTCACCAAAATCCAACCACCTTCATAAGAGGCCCCATCTTACATGTTCGACACCAAAGCAAATGCAACTTTTGTTGCAAACTTGGACACAAAACGCATTATTGTCCATTCAAGAAGATTAGTCTGAATAAATTAATTTGGGTCCCTAAAGGAACCATGATAAACTCTAAGCAACATGATAAACAATGTAGATCTATCTTTGAGGCACCCAAAAGCAAATGGGTACCTAAAAATTATCCTTTCTTGTAGAAACTCATACCATCGCAAGCTAGGAGCAAGAGATGGTACCTTGATAGTGGATGCTCAAGGCATATGACCGGAGATCCATCTCAATTTTCTAAGCTCACTAGCATAGACGAAGGCTATGTCACCTTCGAAGACAACAACAAGGGTAAAATCATTGGCAAAGGAACCATAGGTAACAAATCCAACTTCTTTATTGAAGATGTTTTGTTAGTTGATGGTTTAAAACATAACATTTTGATCATTAGTCAATTATGTGATAAAGGATACATTGTTAGATTCGAATCAAATGCTTGCATCATTGAAAAACCACACAAAAATATGTCTATGATTGCATTAAAACAAAATAACGTATACACTATTGACATCAATGATTTGTGTAATGAAATGTGTTTTTCGGCTTTGAATGAGGATGCTTGGCTATGGCATAGAAGATTAGGTCATGTTAGCATGAAACTAATCACTCAAATATCATCTAAAGATCTTGTAAGAGGAATTCCTCATATCAAGTTTATCAAAGATAATGTATGTGATGCTTGCCAATTAGGTAAACAAATTAAGGGTAGTTTCAAATCTAAGAATCAAATAAGCACCTCTAGGCCCTTACAATTGATCCATATGGACTTGTTCGGACCAATCTCTACATCAAGCCTAGGAGGTAGCAAATACGCCTTCGTCATTGTGGATGACTATAGTAGATACACATGGACTTACTTCTTAAAACAGAAAAATGAATGCTTTAGATCTTTTACCAAGTTTTGTAAACTTGTTCAAAATGAGAAGGGTTCTATGATTTGGCCAATTAGAAGTGATCATGGTGGAGAATTTCAAAACCATGATTTCCAAGAATTCTGTGAACTCAATGGATACAACCATAATTTCTCTACTCTTAGATATCCTCAACAAAATGGAGTAGTAGAAAGAAAAAATCGAAATTTACAAGAAATGGCAAGAACCATGTTGAATGAACACAACCTACCCAAATATTTTTGGGCCGAAGCCGTAAATACTGCATGCTATATTTTGAATAGAGTTCTAGTAAGACCCCTACTAACCAAAACTCCCTATGAGTTATGGAACAACAAAAAACCCAATGTTTCATATTTTAAAGTCTTTGGGTGTAAGTGTTTTATCTTGAATGAAAAGGATAACTTAGGAAAATTTGATGCTAAATCCGATGAAGAAATCTTTCTTGGTTATTCTTCGGTTTCTAAAGCGTTTCGTATCTTCATTAAAAGAACTTTAATTATCGAAGAATCCATTCATGTTATTTTCAATGAGATTTCCGAAATCAGGAAAAATGATTTTGATGATGATGTTAATTTTGATTCCTTGAATTTAAATGAAACCTCTTCTCCAAATAGCAACTTGGATACATCCACTTCCGAAACATCCTTACCCAAGGATTGGAAGTATGTAGATGCTCATCCCAAGGAGCTAATTTTAGGAGACACGTCAAAGGGGGTTCAAACATGATCTTCTCTTAAAAATTTTTGTGCGAACGCCGCCTTTCTCTCCCAAATTGAACCCAAATGTGTTGACGAAGCCATGAAAGATGATTCATGGATTATCGCAATGCAAGATGAATTGAATCTGTTGAATCTCGGATTTTGATGATATAATCAATTGGTGGGTTAATTGATCTAATCCATATTATTGAGTTAAGTGTGCAGGATTAACTACGATAACCAGAAAACATAAAGCAAGGATACCGGAGTCGAGCTCGATTGACGTTTAAGAGACCGAAGAATCATCGGAGATGCTGCCGGAACCAACCGAGAAGAAATCGGGAACGTGTCGGAAGTTCGCCGAAGAAATCGTCGGAGGCTCGCGGAGATCACAGA
The DNA here is from genome assembly GCF_036884655.1 of Musa acuminata AAA Group. NCBI lineage: Eukaryota > Viridiplantae > Streptophyta > Magnoliopsida > Zingiberales > Musaceae > Musa > Musa acuminata. The sequence continues at coordinate 12,999,340 of NC_088359.1, forward strand.
GAAGGCTCGGCTACTCGTTAAAGTCATCACAAAGATTGGGAGCTTGCAGAGAGTCCGTCGGAAGGAATTCGTCGGAAAGCTCGCCGGAACAAGACTCGACGTTCGCGGTTGAAAATTTGCTTAGGATGTTTTTGTGTTATGTAGTTCACTTGTAATTAGGATTAGGATTAAGAGATAATCATATATCCTGGTTAGGGGCCAACTGGGCCCAAAGTCAGATTTGGTTTGGGCTAAAATTAAGCCAAACCAATGAATCGGAGAGCCAGGCGGTGGCACCGCCTGGCTGGGCGGTGACACCTCCTTGGCTGGGCGGTTGCACCGTCCAGCACCCGAGCGCTGGGCGGTGGCACCGCCTGGCTGGGCGGTGGCACCTCCAGCACCGGGAACCCTAAGAGAATTCAAATTTTGGAGCCCAAAATTTGAATCCTCTTGAGGCCTATAAATACCCCTCAAATCTCAGCTGAGGTTACAACTTTTGAGAAGCATTTTGATTGAGAGAAAAGTCTTAGAAAGTCTTAGCAAGTCTTGTTTTCAATTTGCTAGAGAGTTCTCCGCCTTCTTTCTTATTGAAAATTTGTAAGAGGTTGAGCTGCTTGTAAAAGGTTGTAAGAGGGGTGTTTACCCTTCCATTTCAAGAGATTTGCTAGTAGAAGGTGGGAGCCTCATCGAAGAGGGGCCTCGCAAGTGGAGTAGGTCATTTGACCGAACCACTCTAAAATCGGCGTAATCTCTGGTTTGCATTTCATTATTGTCATTTACATTACTGCAAATCTTCTTACTGCTTTAGTTCCTTATTACCCTTGCTGCGCAACTTTAAGAATACGCTTTCAAGTTAAACTTTTCAAGTTCCGTTCTTATCGTACGAAAGATTTTTCTAAAACCGAAGTTTTAATCCGCTGCACTAATTCACCCCCCCCTCTTAGTGCCGCTCCAATCCTAACAAGTGGTATCAGAGCGAGGTTATCTCTCATATTTGGTTTAATACCCAAGAGAGATGGCTTACTCCGGCATGCAAGAGGGCCATTCTATTGCACGACCACCTTTGTTTAATGGGTTGGATTACACATATTGGAAGACTCGCATGAGGATCTTCCTCATTTCTATGGACTTTGAGCTTTGGTCTATTGTCGAGAATGGATTTCAAAAATCTTCTCTTCCGATGAGCGAATGGAATGAATCGGAGAAGAAGGTTTTTGCTTTAAATGCAAAGGCTATGAATGCCTTGTTTTGTGCATTAGACAAGAACGAATTTAATCGTGTTTCAATGTGTGATTCGGCTTTTGATATTTGGAGAACTCTTGAGGTCACTCATGAAGGCACTAGCCGAGTGAAAGAGTCCAAAATCAACATCCTTGTGCACTCTTACGAACATTTCCGAATGAAACCAAGTGAGTCCATCGGAGACATGTACACCCGATTTATGGATGTCATCAATGGACTCAAAGCTCTTGGTAAAGATTTTACTAACTTTGAACTAGTAACTAAAATATTAAGATCCCTCCCTAAAAGTTTGGATCCAAAAGTTACGGCCATTCAAGAGGCCAAAGACCTTAAAGCATTCCCTCTTGAAGAACTCATTGGGTCTTTAATGACCTACGAAATGACATGTCAAGCTCATGACGAGCTCGAGAACCCCCTTCCAAAGAACAGGAAGGATATGGCACTCAAATCACAAGAAGACCACTTGAAAGGAACATCAAGTGATGATGACAGTGACAATGACATTGCACTTTTGACTTAAAAATTTAAAAAATATTTAAGAAAGAACAAATTTAAAAATAATATAAAACATAAATTTGAACAAAAGAAGGACCAAGTGATTTGCTATGAATGCAAAAAATCGGGACACTACAAGAACGATTGTCCTCAAGCCAAAAAGAGGACATCAAAGAAGAAGGCGTTCAAGGCAACATGGGATGATTCAAGCGCGTCCGAAGAAGAGGAGTCCAACACCGAGCAAGTTGCTCATTACGCGCTAATGGCTTTAGGAGAAGAGGTATGTGATTTATTTAATGAAGATTTATCTTTTGAAGAACTCTCTATCGCTTTTCATGAATTATTTGATGAATGTAGAACTATTAGCAAGAAGTTAAGTATCTTAAAGAAAGAGCATGCTTTGCTACAAGATAAGTTTGATAGTCTTCAAACTCCTCCATGCTCTAAGTATGAGCATTTAGAAGCAATAAAAAATGAAAATTTGCTTCTTAAGGAAACCTTAAACAAGTTTAAGGTCGGTAGCAAAGGATTAGATATGATCCTTGCACACAAGGGTCACATCGCAAATAGAAATGGAATTGGATTTATAAAAGGATTACATCAAAATCCTACCACTTTCATAAAAGGACCTACATTACATGTTTCCTCTTATATGAAATGCAACTTTTGTTGCAAATCCGGACATATTGCCTACAAATGCCCATTTAGGAAAATTAGTTCACAAAAATTAATATGGGTTCCTAAAGGAACTATAAAGGATTCAATAATAAATAACAAAGTGAGTGGGTCAATTTTTGAGGCACCCAAAATCAAATGGGTACCTAAAAATCATCCTCTTTTGTAGACAAACCCACAAGCTAGGAGCAAGAGATGGTATCTCGATAGTGGATGCTCAAGACATATGACTGGAGATCCATCTCATTTCTCTATGCTCACTAGCAAAGAAGAAGGGTACGTTACCTTCGGAGACAACAACAAAGGCAAAATCATTGGCAAGGGAACTATTGGTAACAAATTTAATTTTTCCATTGATGATGTCTTACTAGTTGATGGATTGAAACATAATCTCTTGAGTATTAGTCAACTATGCGATAAAGGTTATATCGTTAGATTTGAATCAAATATGTGCATTATTGAAAAACCAAATCATAACATGACTATGATTGCTTTAAAACAAAATAATGTCTATACCATCAATCTTGATGAACTAAGTAATGAAATGTGTTTCTCCGTCGTAAATGATGATGCTTGGCTTTGGCATAGGAGATTAGGCCATGCAAGCATGAAAACAATATCTAAGATCTCATCTCAAGAATTAATACGAGGAATTCCAAATATAAAGTTTATTAAGGACAAAGTATGCGATGCATGTCAACTAGGCAAACAAATAAAAACAAGCTTCAAACCAAAAAATCAAATTAGCACCACTAGACCATTACAATTGATCCATTTGGACTTATTTGGACCAATTGATACAACAAGTCTAGGTGGAAGCAAATATGCTTTTGTGATTGTGGATGACTACTCTAGATACACTTGGACCTATTTCTTAGCTCACAAAAGTGATTGCTTCAAGTGTTTCTCTAAATTTTGTAAACTCACTCAAAACGAAAAAGGCTTCATGATTTCATTAATTCGGAGTGATCACGGTGGTGAATTTCAAAACCATGACTTTCAAAATTTCTGCGAAGTTAATGGATACAATCACAACTTCTCAACTCCAAGAAATCCTCAATAAAATGGTGTAGTTGAAAGAAAAAATAGAAACCTACAAGAAATGGCAAGAACTATGTTAAATGAACATAGTTTACCCAAATATTTTTGGGCCGAAGCCGTAAATACGGCTTGCTACATCATGAATAGGGTTCTAATAAGACCATCTCTATCAAAAACTCCCTATGAATTATGGAATAACAAAAAACCAAATATTTCTTATTTTAAAGTTTTCGGTTGTAAATGCTTTATTTTAAATGAAAAGGATGCCTTAGGTAAATTTGATGCTAAATCCGATGAAGGCATCTTTCTTGGCTACTCTTCCGTTTCTAAGGCTTTTCGGATTTTTAATAAAAGAACCTTAGTAATAGAAGAGTCTATTCATGTAGTTTTTAATGAAATTTCCGATTTAAAGAAAAATAATTTTGATGATGATCTTGGTTTTGATAATTTGAATTTAAATGAACCCTCTCCTCAAAATAGCCATTTGAATGCATCTTCTTCCGAAATTTCTTTACCAAAAGAATGGAAGTATGTAGATGCTCATCCAAAAGAGCAAATTATAGGAGATACATCAAAAGGGGTTCAAACTCGTTCTTCTTTCAAAAATTTCTGTGCTAACGCCGCTTTCCTTTCTCAAATTGAACCTAAATGCATTGACGAAGCCTTAAAAGATGATTTTTGGGTCATTGCAATGCAAGAAGAATTGAACCAATTTGAGAGGAATGAGGTATGGAAGCTTGTTCCTAGACCAAGTGACCACTTAGTCATAGGTACTAAGTGGGTCTTTAGAAACAAGCAAGACGAAAATGGTATCGTGGTTAGAAACAAGGCTAGATTAGTGGCCAAAGGTTTCAACCAAGAAGAAGGTATTGATTACGAAGAAACCTTCGCTCCCGTGGCTCGATTAGAAGCCATAAGGATGCTCCTTGCCAATGCTAGTAGTAATAATTTTAAACTATTTCAAATGGATGTTAAAAGTGCTTTCTTGAATGGTTTTATTTCCGAAGAAGTATATATCGAACAACCTCCCGGATTTGAAAATTCTCTTCTTCCTAATCATGTATTCAAATTGACTAAGGCCCTCTATGACTTGAAACAAGCTCCTAGAGCTTGGTATGAAAGGCTTAGTTCCTTTCTTATTTTAAATAATTTTACTAAAGGCAAGGTTGATACTACATTGTTTATTAAACATTTTGAAAATAATTTTCTTATTGTGCAAATTTATGTTGACGATATTATTTTTGGCTCTTCGGATGAATCACTATGTGAATCATTTGCCAAATGTATGAGTCTTGAATTTGAAATGAGTTTAATGGGTGAATTAACCTTCTTTTTGGGATTCAAATCAAACAACTTAGTGATGGTATATTTCTTAACCAATCTAAATATACATTAGAATTGTTAAAATGATTTAACATGGATAATTCAAAAGCAATAAATACCCCTATGAGTACTGCGACTAAGTTAGATATGGATGAAAGTGGTGAAAATTTCGATCAAAAAACATATAGGGGAATGATAGGTAGTCTACTCTACCTCACCGCGACTAGACTGGATATTATATTTAGTGTAGGACTTTGCGCTAGGTTTCAATCTAATCCTAAATTATCTCATCTTAAGAGTGTTAAAAGAATATTTAGGTATCTTAAAGGAACTCCAAATTTAGGATTGTGGTATCCAAAATCTGAAAAATTCAATCTAATAGCTTATGCAGATGCCGATTTTGGCGGATGCAGGATAGATAGAAAAAGTACATCCGGAACATGCCAATTTTTAGGACATGCACTTGTTTCTTGGACTTCCAAGAAATAAAATTCAGTTGCACTATCTACGGCGGAAGCCGAATACATTGCTGCAAGTGCATGTTGTGCACAAGTAATTTGGATGAAAAATACATTAGAAGACTATGGAATTCACTTTGAAAATATTCCCATAAAATGCGATAATACTAGTGCCATATGCCTTACTAAAAATCAAATTCAGCACTCTAGAACTAAGCACATCGACGTTAGGCATCATTTCATACGCGATCATGTCCTTAACAATGATGTTGTTCTAGAATTCATTGACACAAAGCATCAATTAGCAGATATATTTACAAAAGCTTTGAATGAAGACCAATTTGAATTCATCCGAAGGGAATTAGGCATGCTAAATTGTCCCTAAAATGAACTTCACAAAAAGGACTCGTTCTTTTCCCTTCAATTATGAATTTGAATTCTTCCTTCTTCTTCAATTCAAAATGATCCATTAAAGTATAACTTATGATCTTGAGGGAAGAATGTTAGAACCCTTGCAGATTCTAAACTTGGGGTTGATCTCTTTAGGGGATCGGCCTCCTTGGAACTCTATAGGGGTTCCTCCCTCCAAGTTGCTGCTCAAAGGCTGCAGAAAAGATTCATATATATTGCCTAAGAAAAGAGAAGGAATACATGGTTATTTATAGGGCTTCTAAACCCTAACTCCTAATAGGACTCCTACTTAAAACTCTTACTTCTAACCAACTCCTAATATGACTCATAGTCAAGACTCCTATTCCCTTACAACTTCTAATTCTTCTCTAAGAAAAAACCTCCTAACAGAATGTCTCTTTCAATTAGGACTCTCCTAGTTAGAGTCCTAACAGAGTGTCCCTCTCAATTAGGACTCTCCTAGCTAGAGTCCTAACAGAATGTCCCTCTCAATTAGGGCTCTCCTAGCTAGAGTCCTAACAAACCCGCCCTCTTCAAATCAGCCTTGTCCTCAAGGCTGAGATTCCATGAACTCAGGGAACCGGGTCTTCAGCTCCACATATGGTTCCCATGTGGCGTCTTCAAGTGGTAGATTATTCCAGTGCACTAGTACTTCAGTAGAGGGATGTCGGCGATGCATCACGATCCTACGATCGAGGATGGCCTGTGGTTGGGCTTGAATAACTCCATCCTCAGTTGTGTTGGGCAGTTGGATCTAGGGTGACTCGTGTTCTCCCAACTTAGGCTTTAGGCATGATACATGGAAGACAGGGTGAATTTTGGCATCCTTAGGAAATTTAAGTCTGCATGCCATGGCTCCAATACGCTCTGTGATCTGATAGGGCCCATAAAAACGTGGGGATAGCTTCATGGAGGCTCGAGTGTTGATAGAGAGTTGCTTGTATGGTTGTAGGCGAAGATAAACCCAATCTTCCACTGAAAATTCTCCTTCACTTCGTCGTGAGTCGGCTTGCTGCTTCATTCTGGCTTGAGCGGTAGAGAGATTATCTTTTAACAGTTGTAAGAGTTTGTCCCTATCAATCAATTCTTGGTCAACCTGATCTACCTTGGCCGAGCCAAATACATACTTTGGAATCACAGGTGCTGGTCGACCATACAATGCTTCATAAGGGGCACATTTTGTAGATGAATGATATGTAGTATTATACCACCATTCGGCCCAGGGAAGCCATTTCGCCCACTCTTTTGGTCGGTCGCTAGCGAAACACCGGAGGTACATCTCTAAGCACCTATTTACCACCTCTGTTTGGCCGTCAGTTTGTGGATGATATGCTGTGCTCATCTTGAGTTTGGTGCCTTGTAACTGAAATAACTCGGTCCAAAATTTACTAGTGAAGATCCTGTCACGATCACTTACGATGGACCTTGGCATCCCATGAAGTTTAACAATATTTTCTATGAAAATCTGGGCAATACTAGCAGCAGTGTAGGGATTTCTCACAGTACAAAAATGAGCATATTTCGTAAGTCGATCAACCACCACGAGAATCGTGCTTTTACCTTTGGAAGATGGCAGCCCTTCAATGAAGTCCATGGAGATGTCAGTCCACACTGAGTCTGGTATGGGTAGTGGTTGTAGCTTCCCTGGATTTGCCACAGTTTCACCCTTGTTCTGTTGACATACATCACATTGTGCCACATATTCAGCAATAATATTTTTCATCCCTCTCCAATAAAAATTTTGCTTCACTCTTTTGTAGGTTCTTAGGAATCCAGAGTGCCCTGCTGAAGGTATAGAGTGCATTTCATGCAAAATGATTGCGATGCAAGGGGAGTCAGGTATAAGCACAATGCGACCTTTGTAGCGTAAATCCCTCGAATCCCAGGTGTAGTGGGCTATTGCACTTGGATCCTCCTCCAATTTTTTTATGATCTTGTTGATCTCTGGATCCTTCTTACATTCTTCCCTAATGTCCTCGAGGAGAATGGTGGTAGGAAGGGAGATGGCTGAAACCTTAGCTTGTTCAGGTAGCCGTGAGAGTGCATCTGCAACAACGTTTTCTTTCCCCTTTTTGTAAATAATTTCATAATCAAATCCAAGAAGTTTGGTTACCCATTTTTGCTGCTCAGGGGATGATATCTTTTGCTCCAGAAAGTACTTGAGGCTTTTATGGTCAGTTTTAATTTGAAATCGCCGGCCGATCAGGTAGGGTCTCCACCTCGTTACTGCGTGTACAATGGCAAGCATCTCCTTATCAAATACTGACATGTTTTGATGGGAGGGAGATAATGCCTTGCTAGTGTATGCGAGTGGTCGACCATTTTGCATGAGAACGGTTCCAATTCCGACTCCAGATGCGTCGGCCTCAATGATGAAGGGTCTATTGAAATCTGGTAGCGCAAGCACCGGCGTCGTTGTCATGGCTGCTTTAAGTTTGTCGAAGGCAGCAGAGGCTTTGTCCGACCATTGGAAAGCATCTTTTTTCAGTAAATAAGTGAGTGGTGCACTGATCTTCCCATAGTCCTTAACAAATTTTTGATGGTAGCCCGTTAGTCCAAGTAACCCCCGTAGTAATTTCACGTTTGTAGGTTTCGGCCAGCCTTGCATTGCCTCAATTTTTGTTGGGTCTACCGCTACTCCTTCTTCTGATATTATATGCCCAAGGTACTCTACTTTTTGCTGGAGAAAGCTGCACTTTGGTTGCTTAACAAAAAGAGTATTCTCCCGAAGGATCGTTAAAACAATCCGTAAATGCTGAAAGTGAGTCTCAAGAGAAGGGCTGTAAACGAGAATATCATCGAAAAATACCAGCACAAATTTATGAAGAAAGCTCCGAAATATATCATTCATGAGACTTTGAAAGGTTGAAGGAGCATTAGTGAGTCCAAAAGGCATTACCAAGAATTCATAATGGCCATCATGTGTGCGAAATGTAGTTTTTGGAATGTCATCATCACATACCCGAATTTGGTGGTAACCGGATCGGAGGTCCAACTTCGTGAAGACTCGAGCTCCTTTCAATTCATCAAGAAGTTCATCCACCACTGGTATTGGGTATTTGTCCTTGACAGTGATGCCATTTAAAGCTCGGTAGTCGATGCACATCCGCCAAGTTCCGTCCTTCTTGCGTACAAGTAGCACCGGTGAGGAATAGGGGCTGCAACTTGGTCGAATCACCCCTATTTCAAGCATCTCCTTTATGATCTTTTCAATTTCATCTTTCTGGAGGTGAGGATATCGGTATGGTCGAGTGTTCGCTGGTGGCTTGCCCGGAAGGATTGGAATTCGATGGTCATGTTGCCGAGAAGGAGGAAGACCGCGCGGTTCAGCAAATATGTCGGCAAATTCAGTAAGCAATTGGGCAAGATTTTGATCTTCAAATTCTATTTTCTTCCCCTCTGGTTGCTGCTGGAGGTGCATCAAAAAGGCACCATTTACCTTGTGTAAAACTTTCTCCATTCGTTGGGTCGAAACAGTGGTAACGTTGCTTCCGCGCTTCCCACGTCGGCAACCTTTACATCGAACTTGCTGCAACCTTCAATATGCAGTGCCATCCGAGCAGCAACCTTACTATTCAGGAAGTTATTAGTACTACCCGTGTCGATGAGAACAGTGATCGGTTGTTGTTTGAGAAGGCCTCCAACTTTCATCATTTGCGGATTTGAGTAGCCGGCTAGTGCGTGTACCGTAATGTCGGTCGGCTGTGGCTCTTCTTCCATATCTTCTTCTTCATGTTCAAGGCTTTCTTCTAGATGTTCAATGACCTCTTCTTCTACTGGTTCAATCATAAGAAGTCTACCTTTTTTACAGCGATGCTCGCGGCTCCACGGCTCGTCGTAATGCCAACATAACCCCTTCGCAGATCGCTCCCGAAGTTCTTCTCTTGTTAACCTTTTCGGTGCAGGGACTCGGTTGATAGTAGGTGGGGCTGAGGGCTTTAGTATTGTAGGTCGTGGAGTGATCCTTGTCCTCCGGGCTTCTTGGTTCAATCGCTCCTCTTGAAGTCGTGCGAAAGAGATGGCTGCCATAAGCGTGTATGGTTGTCGCGCCTTAACTTCTCCCCGGATCTCCGGCTTTAAGCCCTCAATAAAAGTCCCCAATAACTGTTTTTCAGACCAATCACGAGTTTGATTAGATAACCTTTCAAACCTGGTTTGGTACTCCTGAATGGTGGAGGTTTGTCGGATCTTTGCTAGTTGTCCGTCAATGTTCTCATAATAAGTTGGTCCGAAGCGGATCAGTAGTCCTTCTTTGAATTGTCGCCATGAAAGGGCTCCATAAGTGTGTTCAAACCAGTCAAACCATTGTATGGCATCCCCTTCAAGATGTATAGCTGCAATTTCCACCATGGATGCATCCGCAGTTTTATGGTACCGAAAATATCGCTCCGCGCACGAGATCCAACCAATTGGGTCTCCTTCTTCCCATCTAGGGAAGTCCACTCTCATGCGCGAATAGTTGGGGTCGGTCATAGAACCTCCCCTCTCTTGGAAGTCATCTCTTTGGGCATGATTTGATTAATTAGAGCTCTCTCCTTGATGTGATTTCTTCGGGCTTGGTGGTCGGCCCAAATTGAATTCGGTAAGGAGAGTCCGAATCTTATCCTCCATTCGTGCCTCAAAGGCTTCAAATTTAGCATTGATTGCGTCCTCAGATGCCATAGTATATGACTCCAAATCTGTGATGTTAAGATCTCTCTTTTGTTGACGGGTTAAAGGCATGTATAGGTTTGATAGAAATCAGTGAAAGTTTGCTGCAGAATTGTGTTGTCTTGTAAGAGCAGAATTAACGTCGAAGAAACAGCGGTTTCTCGACGAAATCTCCACAAAAAATTTGAGAGATTTGAGGAGGGAATTGACAGCAATATCTCAGTTTATATGACAGCAAGGATGTCCAATTTAATCAAGAAAATTTCGACAGTAACAGCAAGAAAATTGGTGTAAGTTGCGATAGCAGAATTCTCGTCGAAAAATTTCAGCAACTTACGATGAAATTTGCAGCAATATAGGAACGAATTTTTTTTTTTTTTTTTTTTGGATTTTCGAATATGGATAACTAAATTGCAGCAGCAGTAAGGTAGGAAACCAGAACCTGTTGCAATTCATAGGGAGATCAAATGATGATCTGTGGTGGTGGAGATGACGGTGGAATTTGGCGACGATCTTTTAAGCAATTGTGGGAATTGCTTTGGGCGGTTGTGGAGGGTTGATGGATGGCAGTGGAAGGGCAGCGAGATGCCAAGAACGCTGCTCTGATACCAGGTGTTAGAACCCTTGCAGATTCTAAACTTGGGGTTGATCTCTTTAGGGGATCGGCCTCCTTGGAACTCTATAGGGGTTCCTCCCTCCAAGTTGCTGCTCAAAGGCTGCAGAAAAGATTCATATATATTGCCTAAGAAAAGAGAAGGAATACATGGTTATTTATAGGGCTTCTAAACCCTAACTCCTAATAGGACTCCTACTTAAGACTCTTACTTCTAACCAACTCCTAATATGACTCATACTCAAGACTCCTATTCCCTTACAACTTCTAATTCTTCTCTAAGAAAAAACCTCCTAACAGAATGTCTCTTTCAATTAGGACTCTCCTAGTTAGAGTCCTAACAGAGTGTCCCTCTCAATTAGGACTCTCCTAGCTAGAGTCCTAACAGAATGTCCCTCTCAATTAGGACTCTCCTAGCTAGAGTCCTAACAAAGAAGCTAAACAAAAGGAAGGAAGAAAAAATTTTTTTCTTTCCTCCGCGTGATGCTAGCGGTGGCACCGCCAGATTTGGCGGTGACACCGACCGAGTAACCCTTTTAACCCGTGGGGTTAGGGCCGGCGGTGACACCGCCCCCAACCCAAAGAAAAACCTCTCAGAAACCCTCTCCCATTCCCTCTAACCCTCATTCTAACTCTTAGAAACATTGGAGAAGGATTCTTAGTGGTCCAAGCTTTCCATCTCTCAACATAATCTCCACAAGGTAACACTTGAAATCCCTCTTTTCTTTTCTCTTTCTCTTGCTTATTTTTCACAATTTCATCATCATCTTGTCTAGAACATGGCTCCTAAGAGATCAAAAGGAATAAGGATTGAAGGAGATTCATATAACCATGACCTTTTTAGATCAAAAGAGGTAGCTCTTAGCTTTCCAAAATTTGAAACACGATGTCTCCATAAGGGAAAATACGTTGATTTGGATGAACTAGAGGACTTAGATCCCATTAGGTGGTTTGCACACCTAGAAGCTCTACCTCTACTACAAATAGAGGAACCAATCTATCCACGGTTAGTGAGATTATTCTATGCCAACCTATATGAGGACAATGATAGCCTAAGCACTTATATTCTAGGAACACCCATTAGAATATTTGACAGAATCATTTGTGAGTAAATTGGCATAACTGAAAAAGATAGGGGATGCTATTTTAAAGGTAAATGGGACGTCAAAAAAATAGGAGCAACCTATGCCGAAGCCGTAAAAACAATTTTTGCAAATCCAAACCTTGACTTCTTACCCAAGAGCTGTGAACACTTAATGCTTTTCAACTCTAAAATTCTTCATCACATTATCACAAGCATCATATTCCCCAAACAATTTCATCTTGACGAAGTAAGTCAAATAGAGATAGGAACCATGTATTGGATTATGACCGGTCAGCATAATTGTTTTGGGTACTTAATTCGCCAACACATGCAGGATATTATGACTAAAGATACTATATTGCCATATGGGAGGTTAAACACTAGAATTCTTCATGCCTATGACATTTGCATTCCACCCGATGAAGAATCTATTCAAAATGATCGATATAACATAATAAATAAAAACCTGCTGAAAAGACTTAGGTGCACTTTTAGCAATGGCATATGGGTTAGGCAGCCTAGAAGGACGGATCCAATTCCTACACCAATAGAACAACCCGAAACACCAATTCTTATGGGAAATGAATCTCCTCCTCCTAGTCCCTTTGGCGCAGCACCTTCAGCTCCTGTTTCCTCCTCTGAAGATATCATTATGGCGGAGCTATCTCAGATCAAATCACAACAAGAACAAATTCAGAATCAACAAGTTGAAATTTTGAAGACACTACGACAGATGAATGAAAAAATAGATATCATGTATCAGCACTGTGGATTACCTCCTAAGGATTAAATTGATGCATCTTTTAATTTTGTTCTGTTTGCTTTTAACAACAAGTTCAAGTTTGTCATCGATTGAATGATAACTGATCTTTCCTTTTAGATAACTACTGTCTTAATCTGCATAGATGATGATGTCTTTTGGATAAACTATTTCTGGCAAATTTGAATGATGAACTTTGATAAATGCTAAACCTTTTTCTGTGATCATCAATTAGCTGGCTTGTCTCTTTTTGTTGATGACAAAGGGGGAGAAGTGATGACTTACACCAGAACGATAGCATGACTAATATGAATTACAAAAATTTATGTGATATGAATGTCTTATATGACTTGCAAATCCGTGAAAATATCACAAGATTGATATCATGAAATTTATATTGAAAATCTTTATCTTCTGTCGTAGCAAAATTCGTCCCTTATCATTTTCATCGAAGTTTCGTACTTACTATTATTTAATGAGGATAACGATAAGCTCTACGATTAGAACTTATCGGGTTATGCTTGAATCCAATGGGATGGAATTCAAGTGTTTTTTATCTTCTCATAATATGGCATATAGATAGGGGGAGTTATGTTTAACTCCGTCATCAATTGAATGTCATCATCAAAAAGGGGGAGATTGTTGAATCTCGGATTTTGATGATATAATCAATTGGTGGGTTAATTGATCTAATCCATATTATTGAGTTAAGTGTGCAGGATTAACTATGATAACAAGAAAACATAAAGCAAGGATACCGGAGTCGAGCTCGATGGACGTTTAAGAGACCGAAGAATCATCGGAGATGCTGCCGGAACAAACCGAGAAGAAATCGGGAACGTGTCAGAAGTTCGCCGAAGAAATCGTCGGAGGCTCGCGAAGATCACCGAGAAGGCTCGGCTACTCGTTAAAGTCATCACAAAGATTGGGAGCTTGCAGGGAGTCCGTCGGAAGGAATTCGTCGGAAAGCTCGCCGGAACAAGACTCGACGTTCGCGGTTGAAAATTTGCTTAGGATGTTTTTATGTTATGTAGTTCACTTGTAATTAGGATTAGGATTAAGAGATAATCCTATATCCTGGTTAGGGGCCAACTGGGCCCAAAGTCAGATTTGGTTTGGGCTAAAATTAAGCCAAACCAATGAATCGGAGAGCTAGGCGGTGGCACCGCCTGGCTGGGCGGTGAAACCGCCCAGCACCCGAGAGTTGGGCAGTGACACCTCCTTGGCTGGGCGGTTGCACCGTCCAGCACCCGAGCGCTGGGCGGTGGCACCGCCTGGCTGGGCGGTGGCACCTCCAACACCGGGAACCCTAAGAGAATTCAAATTTTAGAGCCCAAAATTTGAATCCTCTTGAGGCCTATAAATACCCCTCAAATCTCAGCTGAGGTTACAACTTTTGAGAAGCATTTTGATTGAGAGAAAAGTCTTAGAAAGTCTTAGCAAGTCTTGTTTTCAATTTGCTAGAGAGTTCTCCTCCTTCTTTCTTATTGAAAATTTGTAAGAGGTTGAGCTGCTTGTAAAAGGTTGTAAGAGGGGTGTTTACCCTTCCATTTCAAGAGATTTGCTAGTGGAAGGTGGGAGCCTCATCGAAGAGGGGCCTCGCAAGTGGAGTAGGTCATTTGACCGAACCACTCTAAAATCGGCGTAATCTCTGGTTTGCATTTCATTATTGTCATTTACATTACTGCAAATCTTCTTACTGCTTTAGTTCCTTATTACCCTTGCTACGCAACTTTAAGAATACGCTTTCAAGTTAAACTTTTCAAGTTCCGTTCTTATCGTACGAAAGATTTTTCTAAAACCGAAGTTTTAATCCGCTGCACTAATTCACCCCCCCCTCTTAGTGCCGCTCCAATCCTAACAGAATCAATTTGAGATAAATGAGGTGTGGAAGCTTGTTCCTAGGCCAAATGACCATTTAGTTATTAGTACTAAATAGGTTTTCAGAAATAAGCAAGATGAAAATGGTATCGTGGTTAGAAACAAGGCTAGATTAGTGGCCAAAGGTTTCAACCAAGAAGAAGGTATCGATTACAAAGAAACCTTCGCTCCTATGGCTCAATTGGAAGCCATAAGGATGCTCCTTGCCTACGCTAGTAGTAATAATTTTAAGCTGTTTCAAATGGATGTTAAAAGTGCTTTTCTAAATGGCTTTATCTCCGAAGAAGTTTATGTTGAACAACCTCCTGGATTTGAAAATAATAGCCTCCCTAATCATGTGTTTAGATTAACTAAGCTCTCTATGGTTTAAAACAAGCCCCAAGGGCTTGGTATGAGAGACTTAGTTCTTTTCTTATCGAAAATAATTTCACAAAAGGCAAGGTTGATACTACATTGTTCATCAAGAATTTTGAAAATAATTTTCTCATTGTTCAGATTTATGTTGATGATATTATCTTTGGCTCTACGAATGAATCTCTTTGTGAATCTTTTGCTAAAACTATGAGTCTTGAATTCGAAATGAGCTTAATGGGAGAATTAACATTCTTCTTAGGCTTGCAAATCAAACAACTAAGCAATGACATCTTTATTAGTCAAACTAAATATGCTATGAATTTATTAAAAAAGTTTAATATGAACAACTCAAAGGCTATTAACACTCCTATGAGCACCTCCACTAAGTTAGAAATTGATGAAAGTGGAGAAAGCTTCGATCAAAAAACTTATAGGGGTATGATAGGAAGTTTACTTTACCTCACTACAACCAGACCAGACATCATGTTCAGTGTAGGACTTTGTGCTAGATTTCAATCAAACCCTAAGACATCTCATCTTAAAGTAGTTAAAAGAATACTTAGATATCTTAATGGTACCACAAATCTAGGATTATGGTATCCAAAATCAAAGAATTTTGAGTTAATTGCTTATGCTGATGCGGACTTTGCTGGTTGTAAACTAGATAGAAAAAGCACATCAGGATCATGTCAATTTTTAGGACATGCCCTTGTTTCCTGGTCATCTAAGAAACAAAACTCGGTTGCACTATTAACAACCGAAGCTGAATATATTGCAGCAAGTGCATGCTGTGCACAAGTTGTATGGATGAAAAATACCTTAGAAGATTACAAAGTTAATCTTAAAAATATTCCTATTAAATGTGATAACACAAGTGCAATATGCTTGACTAAGAATCCTATACAACACTCAAGAACAAAACACATTGATATTAGACATCACTTTATACGAGATCATGTTACTAATCATGACGTAACCATAGAGTTCATTGATACTAAACATCAACTAGCTGACATTTTTACAAAACCTCTAAGTGAAGAATAATTTGATTTCATAAGAAGAGAATTAGGAATGTTGATGTGTCCAAATAGACAAACTAGTCAAAATCATTTTCCTGACTTTATTGAATGATCAAATCACTTGATTTCCATGTGTTGAAATGTTTTAATTTTTGAAAAACTGTAGCATAATCTTGTCCGAATGCATGAAAGAATTCATCTCATTTTCGGATTCGCTTAACAGTTGGAATGATAAAAATCAAATACACTCTTATGAAAAATATTTTGAAATGGATTTGATAAAATGACTTTCCTCCTTCATGCACAAAGGATTATAACAAAAAAAAAGGAGAAGAAGTATTCAAAGCATTATACGTATCATGCCTTCCTTTATATGCTTGATAACTTGCTTATATTGTTCTCCTAGTATCACATCTACCATGCTTTTTGTTGATGACAAAGGGGGAGAAATATATGAATTGATGCTATAAACACTGATGCTATGATTATGCCATGCCTGCATCATCAAGAGATATATGAATAGATGCCATATATAGAAATGCAACACTTGCTAAAATATTTGAAATGTGTACATCTGCTAAAATATTTGAAATGTGTACATCATGTAATGCTCTCAAAATCTTACTTCACAGCTTTACATGTTGATATCTTACAATATGATGAATTGCTTCAATTACATTCATTCAAAATTGCTATGTAAGAATGAATATCAAGCCTTGACATCATCTTCAGAAATGTCACTTGAATTCTTAGGTCTTGAATTCAAGAATGACTTATCTCAAGTATGGCATGTAGACAGGGGGAGTTAAGGTTAACTCCATTATCAATTGATTGTCATCATCAATAAGGGGGAGATTGTTGAATCTCGGATTTTGATGATGAAGTCAATTGTCATTTGTTGTCTAACCTATATGTTGAGATAAGTGTGCAGGATTAACTATAATGAAAGTAAGACATGCAGCAGGAGTTACGCCGGAGTCATGACAATGATCACGTTGGGAGTTCGAGAGCTCGACGGAAGTTCGGACAATCGTCGGAGGTTCTGCGGGAACGAATCCGAGAAGTCCATAAGCTTGCCAAAGAAGCTCATCGGAACTTGCCAAGTGTATCGTCGCAAGTCCAGGAGTTTGCCGGAAGTCCGCAGGAGAATCACCGAGGGTTCATCGGATGATCGACGGAAGTTCGCCGGAAACTCGCCGGAAGAACCGATTGACGCAACGGAGCAAGCTGCAGAAATTGTCTTAGAATTTATCGTAGTAAGCACAATGATTAAGTTGGAAATGGGAGGTGATCCCATTAGCTTAATCTTGGGGCAATTAGGCCCCTGAAAGACCCAATTTGGGCCGAATGGATCTACCCATTCGGACCCTGATTGCTGTGGGAGGTGCAACCGCCCAAGCCAGGAGGTAGCACCGCCTGGGCTAAGTCTCCCAGGGAGACTGAGAGGTGCAACCGCCCCAGCCAAGAGGTGCAACCGCCTAGGCTCAGTCTCTAAGCGAGACTGGGCGGTGCAACCTCTCCTGACAAGAGGTAGCACCGCTTGAGCTCGGTCTTCGAGCTCTAGCAGGCAGTGCAACCGCCCTAATCAGGAGGTGCAACCGCCTGAGCTCGGTCTTCGCGCTCTGGCAGAGAGGTGCAACCGCCCCTGACATAGGTGGCACCGCCTAGAGGCTCAGTCTTCGAGCTCTGCCAGGCGGTGCAACCGCTCCAGTCAGGAGGTGCAACCGCCTGATCCCAGAATTCCGGGAATTGACAGTTTTGAGCTCCAAATTTGAACTGGGTTGGGGACTATAAATACCCCACCCATTCAGCACTGAAAGCAGCAACTAACACTCGAAATCTTGACATCTTTCTGTGATTCTTAGAGCTCAAAATTGTTGTAAAGGCCAAAAGTTCTCCTCCCTCTGTTCTTCAAAGTTTTGAGTTGTAAAGAGAGGAGAGAAAATTTCTGTAAGGGTTGTCTCCTAAGCCCGTCAAAAGGAGTGAAACTGTAAAAGGGTGGTTGGCCTTCGCCTATTGAAGGAAGGCCTCTAGTTGACGTCGGTGACCTCGTCGGTGGAGGAAGCCAAAAGTGGAGGAGGTCAAGATTGACCGAACCACTCTAAATCTCGGTTTGCATTTACTTTGAGCATTTTAACTTTACTGCAAACCTCCTAAATAGCTACTGCCTTCTGCGCTTTTACGAACGAGTTTCTAAGTTCAGAACTTTCCGAATTTGCATTTAGACGTAAATCGGCTTTTTCGTACGATCATTACATTTCAGTTTACGTTTATGTTTTGATTTCAATCATAACTGCAAACTGCCTTCTGCGCATTTATAAAACGTATCTCAAAGTTCAGTATCCTCAAAATTGGCATTTAGACGTAAACCGGTTTTATCGTACGAACGTCGCATTTCAGTTTGCGCTTGCATTCTGATTTTTATCATAAACTGCAAACTGCCTTCGTAGATTTACTTTAACGTCATCTCGCTTAATCTTAAGTTAAAGTAATCTTAGAATCCGCTTTTACATCGAAATCGTTTTTATCAAACGAACGCAGCATTCGATTTTAATAGTGAAAGATTTTCGCTGCACTAATTCACCCCCCCCCCCCCCCCCCCTAGTGCTCTTGATCCTAACATAAGTGTGTTCAAACCAGTCAAACCATTGTATGGCATCCCCTTCAAGATGTATAGCTGCAATTTCCACCATGGATGCATCCGCAGTTTTATGGTACCGAAAATATCGCTCCGCGCGTGAGATCCAACCAATTGGGTCTCCTTCTTCCCATCTAGGGAAGTCCACTCTCATGCGCGAATAGTTGGGGTCGGTCATAGAGCCTCCCCTCTCTTGGAAGTCATCTCTTTGGGCATGATGTGATTGGTTAGAGCTCTCTCCTTGATGTGATTTCTTCGGGCTTGGTGGTCGGCCCAAACTGAATTCAGTAAGGAGAGTCTGAATCTTATCCTCCATTCGTGCCTCAAAGGCTTCAAATTTAGCATTGATTGCCTCCTCAGATGCCATATTATATGACTCCAAATCTGTGATGTTAAGATCTCTCTTTTGTTGATGGGTTAAAGGCATGTATAGGTTTGATAGAAATCAGTGAAAGTTTGCTGCAAAATTGTAACAGTCTTGTAAGAGCAGAATTATCGTCGAAGAAACAGCGGTTTCTTGACGAAATCTCCAAAAAAAATTTGACAGATTTGAGGAGGGAATTGACAGCAATATCTCAGTTTATATGACAACAAGGATGTCCAATTTAATCAAGAAAATTTTGGCAGTAATAGCAAGAAAATTAGTGTAAGTTGCGATAACAAAATTCTCATCGAAAAATTTCAGCAACTTACGATGAAAATTTGCAGCAATATAGGAACGAATTTTTTTTTTTTTTTGGATTTTCAAATAGGGATAACTAAATTGCAACCGTAGTAAGGTAGGAAACCAGAACCTGTTGCAATTCACGGGGAGATCAAAGGATGATCTGTGGTGGTGGAGATGACGGTGGAATTTGGCGACGATCTTTTAAGCAATTGTGGGAATTGCTTGGGCGGTTGTGGAAGTTTGATGGATGGCTATGGAAGGGCAGCGAGATGCCAAGAACGCTGCTCTGATACCAGGGGTTAGAACCCTTGCAGATTCTAAACTTGGGGTTGATCTCTTTAGGGGATCGGCCTCCTTGGAACTCTATAGGGGTTCCTCCCTCGAAGTTGCTGCTCAAAGGCTGCAGAAAAGATTCATCTATTGCTTATAAAAAGAGGAGGAATACATGACTATTTATAGGGCTTCTAAACCCTAACTCCTAATAGGACTCCTACTCAAGACTCCTACTTCTAACCAACTCCTAATAAGACTCCTACTCAAGACTCCTATTCCTTTACAACTCCTTATTTTTTCTAAGAAACAACCTCCTACATGAATGTCCCTCTCAATTAGGACTCTCCTAGCTAGAGTCCTAGCAGAATGACCCTCTCAATTAGGACTCTCCTAGCTAGAGTCCTAACAGAATGTCCCTCTCAATTAGGACTCTAGCTACAATTAGGACTCTCTTAGCTAGAGTCCTAACACCGCCTCACTGGTCTAAATTATATGGATTGGCTCTCTAACTTGAGAATTGTTCTCACGTTGGAGAAAATCATGTACGTCCTTGATACAGTGATGCCTACGCCCGAGGAAGGGGCAAGCGAAGATGAGATCGCTCGCAACGTGAAGTACATTGATGACTCCACTCTTGCTCAGTGCTACATGTTGGGCTCTATGACTCCGGAGTTACAGAGACAATATGAAAAGATAGATGCCAGATCCATTCTCTTATATGTCTGCAAATTATTTGAGGAACAGGGAAGGACTCCACGATATGAGATATCCAAGAGCCTCTTCTGCGCTAGGATGATTGAGGGGACACTGGTTCAGAACCATGTCTTAAAGATGATTAAGTGGATAGAGAAACTCATGTTGGGAAATCTTGGGGGCAACATCACATGCGCAGCGGAAGAACAAGAAAATAAAATCCCCGATTCCCAAAGAGATGTTCGTCGTCGTGTGAAGATTGGTGCGCAAAATCTGCAAAACTTAAAACTACGAATAGAGTAGATTGTGTTACCTAGGGAGATCGTATATCCCTGTTTCCTTGCAGATCCTTAGGAGAGGGTGAAGGAGGTCAAGAGTCCTCCTCTCTAGCGGTGATCCACACAGTAGGGTTGCGATGACGCTCCTCAAAACTCCAGGCCTGCTCTGAGGTGGAGAGGGAGAGGAGAATAGGAAAGGCAAACAAAGGCTCTAGCCTATGAGGTTCTGAATCCCTCCTATTTATAGAGGTCCCCTGTCAAACCCTAATGAGTCCTCCCCTAGTGGGTATTGGATCTGCATCCAATAAAACAAGGGCTCCATCAGATATCTCATATCCAAACCTCTACTCATCGCAATGCCTACCATATGTGTGTGACCCTCTAGGCCCAATATCGAGCTGGCCGTGTGTCATACCTGTCAGAACTCCTTCTAACTCAGTGAATTATTATATCTGTAATAATTCACTCGACTCATCGACTACGGACGTACTAGGCCACTACGCCGTAATCCCCAGACGATACAGGGGAATCCAATCCATTAGACCTGTGTGTCCTCAGTTACCATGTACCTATAGTCCCTCATCCCTCTAATATCTCAGAGACCGTATATCGAGCATGGTGCTGTCATACCCATACGGTTTCTACTCGAGTCTCGCTCTAATCGGATTCTCCTGGAGAACTCTTTCTCTCTCAACCCGAATGACCCTGGCTAAGGATTTGTCTGAGCAAGAACACATGGGATATTCCTCTCATGACGCCGAGAGTGGATGATCCTCTATTGACACTCAATAGCCCTCGTAAGGTCGACTATAACTCCCAATGACCAGCTATACTAGATCTAGGGCAGCCAAACTTATAAGTCTGGTATCAAAGAGTGGAGCACTCATACAGGACATCCTTGGTGTCTCAAGTCTAAGGACAAGATATACCACTAGGACTACGGAATTGTTGTCTGACAATAAGGCATCATCAACCATCCAGCATTCCGTAAACGGATCAATCAGTGAACTCATTCTCCAATGAGCACCTGTATTGTATCCCTAGTGTCCCTACACGAGCAGCTATGAGACCAGCTGCATCCATCATATGGACGGGTATACAGCACACTAGTCTGTCTGGTTATCACGATGTCCCTCTCGAGTAACCTATGACCGGGATTATTTAGGATATGTGTTTAAAGGTGAATCGATCTCATTATCGTGATCTCATCACTATCCGATTCCCATTGCACAAATCCAAGGACATCACAATATATATATGCATATATGCAATAGTTATAAAGTGATATATGCCAAAATATAATAAGCAAAAAGATTATGTATCAAGTCACACGTGCCATCACTCACGTGATCGGCTTGCTGGGCACCTATGACTAGCAGTCTCCCACTTGACCTAAAGCCAATCACCTATGTGTCTGATCCCCATCAGACCCCTGTGACGCTCAAAGACAAATTGAGACAACGGCTTTGTTAGTGGATCTACAATGTTATCTTCGGATGGTACTCTTTCCACTGCTACATCTACTCGGGTTACAATCTCTCTGATAAGCTGGAACCTCCTCAGAACACTTCTGATGAGACTTGGGTTCCCTTATTTGAGTAATCGCCCCATAGTTGTCGTAATATAAGGAAGTTGACTCCTCGCTACTCGGCACGACTCCCAAATCTGTGATGAACTTCTTCACCCAGACTCCCTCCTTTGCTGCATCTGATGCAGTAATGTAGTCCGCCTCTGTGGTCGAGTCAGCAATAGTATCTTGCTTGGAACTCTTCCAGCACACTGCTCCTCCATTCAAGGTGTACACATACCCTGAATTCGCCTTGCTATCATCGACATCAGACTGAAAACATGAGTCCATGTAGCATTCAACCTTAAGGCTATTACCTCCATACACTAGTAAAAGATCCTTAGTCCTTCTCAAGTACTTAAGGATACACTTTACTGCTTTCCAGTGCTCCAAGCCTGGATCCGCCTGATACCTGCTCATGACACTCAGAGCATGCGCTATATCAGGCCTAATACATAGCATGGCATACATGATAGACCCTATTGCTGAGGCATAAGGTATCATATCCATGGTCGCCCTTTCTTCTGGAGTATTTGGGGACATACTCGTAGAAAGCGATAACCCATGTCTCATCGATATGAGACCTCTCTTGGAATTTTCCATGCCAAACCTTTTGACAATGGTTTCTATGTACCTGGACTGGGACAAGCCAAGCATCCTCTTGGATCCATCTCTATAGATTCTAATCCCCAAGATATAGGATGCTTCCCCTAAGTCCTTCATGGAGAAGTGTTTAGATAACCAAGCCTTTACTGTGGATAGCATTCCTACGTCATTCCCAATGATTAGGATGTCATCCACATATAACACCAAAAAGGTGATAGTGCTCCCACTTACCTTCCTGTACACACAAGGCTCATCTTCGTTCTTAACGAAGTCATAAGATATGATTGCCTCATCAAATCTTATGTTCCAACTTCTAGAAGCTTGCTTTAGTCCATAAATGGATCTAAGCAACCTACTCACCTTATCTGGACAGTTCTTGGATATGAATCCCTCAGGTTGCATCATATACACCTCCTCCTCGATGTTCCCATTGAGGAATGCGATTTTCACATCCATCTGCCAGATCTCATAATCATAGTGTGCTGCAATAGCCAATAGAATTCTAATGGATTTTAGCATTGCTACGGGTGAGAAGGTTTCGTCATAGTCAACACCTTGCCTTTGACGATACCCCTTAGCCACTAGTCTTGCTTTATAGGTCTCTACCTTTCCATCTACTCCGATCTTTTCCTTAAAGATCCACATGCAACCGGTGGGTACAATAACTTCGGGGGCATCAACTAGGTTTCAAACCTTGTTGGAGTACATAGAATCCATCTCAAAATTCATGGCTTCTTGCCACTTCCCGGAGTCTATACTCATAATAGCCTCCTCGTAGGTCTGAGGATCAATATCCTCAACATCCTCTCCTCTAATATGTCCCACATATCTATTAGGAGGATGAGATACTCTATCAGACCAACATAAAGTTGAAACTTATGTATTAGGTACCTGAACAGACTCGGGCTGTAGAGTGGTGCTTGAGCTTGGTTCTCCAACCTCGCTCAACTCTATCATTCTCCCATTGTCTCCGCCAAGAATGTGTTCCTTCTCAAGGAACACTACTCTCTTAGCTATAAAGACCTTTTGGTCCTCGAGATAATAGAAATAATACCCACAAGTTTCCTTGGGGTATCCCACAAATTTACATCGCTCTGTCCTTAATTCTAACTTATCGGGGTTGTGTCTTTTAACGTGGGCAAGGCAGCCCCAAATCTTAACAACCTTAAGATCAGGCTTCTTCCCTTTCCATATCTCATATGGTGTAGACACTACCGACATAGTTGGAATTCTGTTCAGAAGGTAAGCTACGATCTCTAGGGCATATCCCTAGAATAAGATGGGTAGGTCAGCGAAACTTATTATGGACCGTACTATATCCAATAACGTACGATTCCTCCTTCCAGAGATACCATTGAGCTGAGGTGTATAAGGAGGTGTCCATTGGGATAATATCCCATGGTCCTTGAGGAACTGAGTAAACTCTGTACTTAAGTATTCACCTCCTCAATATGATCGAAGAGTTTTGATACACTTTCCAGTCTGGTTCTCCACCTCATTCTTATACTCTCTGAATTTCTCAAAGGCCTCGGACTTGTACTTCATTAGGTACACATATCCATACCTTGAGAAATCATCAGTAACCTCCAATGGCATGAGTTGACATAGGTCCACATACATCACTATGTATGAGTTGACATGGGTCCACATACATCACTATGTATGAGTTCCAACAGCTTAGTGGCTCTCTCTCCAGTTCCACTAAATGGAGAGTTGGTCAGTTTTCTACGAAAGCAAGGCTCGCAAGTTGCATATGACACAGTCGAATGGATCCAGATATCCATCATTTAGAAACTTTTGAATCATTCCCTCATGGATATGACCTAGCCTACAATGCAATAGGTATGCACTGTTCACCTCATCTCGTTTCCTCTTAGACACTTACATTCATGATATGTGGAGTAGTGTCTTGCATAAACAAACTTTATGCAATATTCCTCTCGTCAATCTCCCTGTAGCTTTGCTAGAATTTACAATAAATTGTAGATGTGATAAGCAATACTGGTATCCGATACCAATGCACTATCACAAAAATCTGACAATTAGAGATTGATCATAAATGTACCTGAAGCTTCTCCAAGCTTCTATTTTGCCCTTTCTGCAAGGTACTCTTTGCAGTTCCTCTTCCAGTACCCATCTTTACCACAGTGGAAGCACTGGCCTTTGTCCTTTGCTGGGTCTTTCTTAGCAACCTTTGCTTTACCTGGTTTGCCCTTGCCCTTTCCCTTCTAAAGGGACCTTTCTGCTTTCCTTTTCTTTCTGGTCTCACCAGTGTAGAGAACAGGCTTCTCTTTCTTAATAGTACTCTCTGCCTCCCTCAACATATTGAGGAGCTCTGGGAGAGTCACCTCAAGCTTGTTCATATTAAAATTCATTATGAACTGTGAAAAGGAATTTGGTAGGGACTGAAGCACAATGTCCACACACAAGTTATCCTCTAGGACCATTCCTAGACCTATGAGTTTCTCTATCCACTCAATCATCTTTAGGACATGGTTCTGAACCGGTGTCCCCTCAGGCATCCTAGCGCGGAAGAGGCTCTTGGATATCTCATATCGCTGAGTCCTTCCCTGTTCCTCAAACAATTTACGAACATGTAGGAGAATGGATCTGGCATCCATCTTTTCATGTTGTCTCTGTAACTCAGGAGTCATAGAGCCCATCATATAGCACTGAGCAAGAGTGGAGTCATCAATGTACTTCATGTAGCGAGCGATCTCATCATCGCTTGCCCCTTCTTCGGGCGTAGGCATCACTGTATCAAGGACGTACACAATTTTCTCCACCATGAGAACAATTCTCAAGTTATGGAGCCAATCCATATAATTTGGACCAGTGAGGCGGTTGACATCAATGCCACGTAAGGGATTTGAAAGCGATATTTTCCAAAAAATAAAGATGCAGCAGAAATGAATAACATGCAGATTTTGTAAAAAATAAACTATCAAGATATGGACTTCTATCTTAATATGCTCCCACTAATTTACTAACGAGTCACACGACACCCTCAGCACGTGAAACAAAAGTCTCCGGTAGACTTCTAGTGGGGATCAGGATCCAATCAGCGTCTTAGTGTAACCTCGAGGGACTCGACCAATCATACTAAGCCTAAAAGGTAGGCAACTCTTGCCGATCATAACTCCTTGTGATTCCCGTCCTGTTCGGCCTCCGAATCACCATGGCCTCGAGGGACGCAACCAACCATGATGCTCGGTTAAGTCAACACCTTCATTACAAGATGAGTCTGATTTGATGATATACCCTCGAGGGACTCGACCAAGCATACCATGCCCTCAAG
Organism: Musa acuminata AAA Group; assembly: GCF_036884655.1. NCBI lineage: Eukaryota > Viridiplantae > Streptophyta > Magnoliopsida > Zingiberales > Musaceae > Musa > Musa acuminata. The sequence continues at coordinate 13,025,345 of NC_088359.1, forward strand.
TCACCGGTGACATCTCTATGTCGTAAGCAAGATAGCGAATCGTGATATAGGTGAGTCTCGAGGGACTCGACCAACTCAACCTACACCGGGAGTCGGTTCCTACTTATAACGATGGAAGGCCACGTGGGTCAATCTAATTGCCTCACGTTTACCGACTTAATATTATCGAGAGATGTTTCTATTAATTGGTCTCCTAATATGACATGTCACACATATACATATTTAATATATATCTACATCGCATGCAAATATATATACATATCTAGTATGTGTATAAGCAATCACACCAGATGATCATGGACCACAACCTAATGTGATTAGGCCCGAGCCAGTAGGCCTAATCACTCACATCAAGATCTATGTGTGCAACGGTGCATCTCCATGCCCTGTGATCGTCCATCTCGTCCTCGTCGGTTCCGTCGACATCTTGATGCATCTTCATGCATCGCGATCATCCATCTCGTGGGTTCCGCTATCGCATCCACGCTCCCGCTGCGCCTCCTCATGTAATTACAACTTAATCATAGGCACGCAGGCCCGACAATAAACGAGAAATATAATGGAGGCTTGTAGACCTCAATAATAATAATCACAAGTACACACATCACACGGTCCATGATCATCCGTCCACACATCATACATCACATGTATAAATAATCATCATCATGTAGGACTACAAGATAATGATAAAAATAATAATCAACTAAACCTTTTAATTAATTAGTATTTTATAAAATCAGAGACATATAGGAAATTTTTGAATTCATAGGGGTAATTTAGTAATTTGGACAAAGGACAGAAACTGAAATTTCTCAAATTCCGAGGGGCAAAACTATCTTTTGCCCAAAAAACCCTAATGCCCTACTCCATTTGCTGCTGCCGCCGCCGCCACCCTGCTGGCGGCGGCCTGTGCAGCGGGGCGAGGGCGCTGCCCTCGCTTGTAGGCGGTACGCCCGCTGGCGGCGCTGCCGCTGCAGGTGCGCGCCCCCCGGGCGGTTCTACCGGCGGGGCAACGCCCGCAAGCGGTGCTGTCCCGCCGGGCGGCCGCCCCTGTTGGGGGGTTTCGCCCGCGGGAGAAGCGGCCGCAGGCACCTTTGCCTGCGGGCTGCCAGCCCCGCCGGACGCAAGCCTACTAGAAGCAGGCCGCCGGCCGACTACTGCAGACGTAGCCCCGGTGCTGCCTGCCTGCGGCTGCGCTGCACGCACGCAGATCAAGGGCAGCAATTGTTGCTGCCCTTTCTCGCTTTTGCGTCAACGATTTTGACGTCAAAAGTTTTTCCTAAACACAACACACGCAGTTCAAAACCAATCATTCGCACGAACAACCTGGCTCTGATACCACTGTTGGGAAATCTTAGGGGCGACATCACATGCGCAGTGGAAGAACAAGAAAACAAAATCCTCGATTCCCAAAGAGATGTTCATCGTCGTGCGAAGATTTGTGTGCAAAATCAGCAAAACTTAAAACTGCGAATAGAGTAGATTGTGTTACCTAGGGAGATCGTATATCCCTGTTTCCTTGCAGATCCTTAGGAGATGGTGAAGGAGGTCAAACGTCCACCTCTCTAGCGGTGATCTACACAGCAGGGTTACGACAAAGCTCCGCAAAACTCTAGGCCTGCTTTGAGGTGGAGAGGGAGAGGAGAATAGGAAAGGCAAGCAAAGGCTCTAGCCTTTGAGGCTCTGAATCCCTCCTATTTATAGAGGTCCCCTGTCAAACCCTAATGTGTCCTCCCCTAGTGGGTATTGGATCTGCATCCAATAAGATAAGGGCTCCATCGGATATCTCATCTCCGAACCTCTACTCATCGCAATGCCTACCATATGTGTGTGACCCTCTAGGCCCAATATTGAGCTGGCCGTGAGTCATACTTGTCAGAACTCCTTCTAACTCAGTAAATTATTATCTCTGTAATAATTCACTCGACTCATCAACTACGGACGTACTAGGCCACTACGCTATAGTCCCCAGACGATACAGGGGAATCTAATCCATTGGACATGTCTGTCCTCAGTTACCATGTACCTATAGTCCCTCATCCCTCTAATATCCTAGAGACTGTATATCAAGCATGGTGCTGTCAGACCCACACGGTTTCTACTCGAGTCTCGCTCTAATCGGATTCTCCCGGAGAACTCTTTCTGTCTCAACCCGAATGACCCTTGCCAGGGATTTGTCTGAGCAAGAACACATGGGATATTCCTCTCATGACGCCGAGAGTGGATGATCCTCTATCGACACTCAATAGCCCTCGTAAGGTCGACTACCACTCCCAATGACCAGCTGTACTAGATCTGGGACAGCCAAACCTATAAGTCTGGTATCAAAGAGTGGAGCACTCATATAGGACATCCTTGGTGTCTCAAGTCTAAGGACCAGATACACCACTAGGACTACGGAATCGCTGTCTGACAATAAGGCATCATCAACCATCCAGTATTCCGTAAGTGGATTAATCAGTTAACTCATTCTCCAATGAGCACCTGTACTGTATCCCTAGTGTCCCTACACGAGCAGCTATGAGACCAGCTGCATCCATCATATGGACGGGTATACAGCACACCAATCTATCTGGTTATCACGATGTCCCTCTCGAGTAACCTATGACCGGGATTATTTAGGATATGTGTATAAAGGTGAATCGATCTCATTATCGTGATCTCATCACGATCCAATTCCCATTGCACAAATCCAAGGACATCACAATATATATATATATATATATATATATATATATATATATATATATATATATATATATATATATATATATATATATATGCAATAGTTATAAAGTGATATCCGCCAAAATATTATAAGCAAAAAGATTATGTATCAAGTCACACGTGCCATCACTCACGTGATTGACTTGCTGGGCACCTATGACTAGCAACTCATAAGACTAGGAATGGTCATAGAGGATAACTTATGTGTGGACATTGTGCTTCAGTCCCTACCAGATTCCTTTTCACATTTCATATTGAATTTTACTATGAACAAGCTTGAGGTGACTCTCCTATAGCTCCTCAATATGTTGAGGGAGGCAGAGAGTACTATCAAGAAAGAGAAGCCAGTTTTCTACACTAGTGAGATCAGAAAGAAATGGAAAGCAGTAAAGTCCCTTAAGAAGGGCAAGGGCAAGGGTAGACCAAGTAAAGCAAAGGTTGCTAAGAAAGACCCAACAAATGACAAAGGCCAATACTTCCACTATGGCAAAGATGGGCACTAGAAGAGGAACTACAAAGAGTACCTTATAGAGAGGGCGAAACAGAAGCTTGGAGAATCTTCAGGTACATTCATGATCAATCTTCAATTGTCAAATTTTTGTGATAGTGCATTGGTATTGGATACCGGTATTACTTATCATATCTACAATTTGTTGTAGATTCTGGCAAAGTCGAGGAGATTGGCGAGAGGAATATTGCATAAAGGTTTGTTTATGCTAGACACTACTCCACATATCATGAATGTAAGTGTGTCTAAGAAGAAACGAGATGAGGTGAACAATGCATACCTGTGGCATTGTAGGCTACGTCACATCCATGAGGGAAGGATTCAAAAGTTACTAAATTATGGATATCTAGATCCATTCGATTATGAGTCATATGCAACTTGCGAGCCTTGCCTTCTAGAAAACTGACCAACTCTCCATTTAGTGGAATTGGAGAGAGAGCCACTGAGTTGTTGGAACTCATACATAGTGATGTATGTGGACCCATGTCAACTCATGTCATTGGTGGTTACTCCTACTTTATTACCTTTACTGATGATTTCCTAAGGTATGGATATGTGTACTTAATAAAGTAGAAGTCTGAGGCCTTTGAGAAATTCAGAGTATAAGAATGAAGTGGAGAACCAGACTGGAAAGAGTATCAAGATGCTTCGATCAGATTGAGGAGGTGAGTACTTAAGTACAAAGTTTACTCAGTTCCTCAAGGACCATGGGATATTATCCTAATGGACACCTCCTTATACATCTCAGCTCAATGGTGTCTCTGAAAGGAGAAATCATATGCTATTAGACATGGTACGGTCCATGATGAGTTTCGTTGACCTACCCATCTCATTCTAAAGATATGCCCTAGAGACCGCAACTTACCTTCTGAACAGAGTTCCAACTAAGTCGGTAGTGTCTACGCCATATGAGATATGGAAAGGGAAGAAGCCCAATCTTAAGGTTGTTAAGATTTGGGGCTGCCTTGCCCAGACACAATCCCGATAAGTTAGAATCGAGGATAGAGTGGTGTAAGTTCGTGGGATACCCCAAGGAAACTTGTGGATATTATTTCTATCATCTCGAGGACCAAAAGGTCTTTGTAGCCAAGAGAGCATTGTTCCTTGAGAAGGAACACATTCTTGGCGGAGATAGTGGGAGCATGATAGAGTTGAGCAAGGTTGGAGAACCAAGCTCAAGCGCCACTCTACAGCCCGAGTCTGTTCAGGTACATAACACATAAGTTTCAACTTTACGTAGGTCTGGCAGAGTATCCCATCCTCTTGAGAGATATGTGGGACATATTAGAGGAGAGGATGTTGAGGACATTACTCCTCAAACCTACGAGGAGGCTATTATGAGTATAGACTCCGGGAAGTGGCAAGAAGCCATGAATTCAGAAATGGACTCCATGTACTCCAACAAGGTTTGGAACCTAGTTGATGTGCCCGAGGATATTATACCCATTGGATACAAGTGGATCTTTAAGAAAAATATCATAGTAGATGGAAAGGTAGAGACCTATAAAACAAGGCTAGTGGCTAAGGGGTATCGTCAAAGGCAAGGTGTTGACTATGATGAAACCTTCTCACTCGTAGCAATGCTAAAATCTATCCAAATTCTATTGGCTATTGCAGCACACTATGATTAAGAGATCTTGTAGATGGATGTGAAAACTACATTCCTCAATGGGAACCTCGAGGAGGAGATGTATATGATACAACCTGAGGAATTTGTGTCCAAAAACTGCCCAGATAAGGTGTGCAGGTTGCTTAGATCCATTTATGGACTAAAGCAAACTTCCCGAAGTTGGAACATAAGATTTGATGAGGCAATCAGATCTTATGACTTCGTTAAGAACGAAGATGAGCCTTGTGTGTACAGGAAGGTAAGTGGGAGCACTTTCACCTTTTTTGTGTTATATGTGAATGACATCCTGATCATTGGGAATGACGTAGGAATGCTACCCACAGTAAAGGCTTGGTTATCTAAACACTTCTCCATGAAGGACTTAGGGGAAGCTTCCTATATCTTGGGGATTCGGATCTATAGAGACAGATCCAAGAGGATGCTTGGCTTGTCCCAGTCCAGGTACATAGAAACCATTGTCAAAAGGTTTGGCATGGAAAATTCCAAGAGATGTCTCATACCGATGAGACATGGGATATCGCTTTCTAGGAGTATGTCTCCAAAGACTCCAGAAGAAAGGGAGAACATGGATATGATACCTTATGCCTCAGCGATAGGGTCTATCATGTATACCATGCTATGTACTACTAGGCCTGATATAGCGCATGCTCTCAGTGTCACGAGCAGGTATTAGGCGAATCTAGGCTTGGAGCACTAGAAAGTAGTAAAGTGTATCCTTAAGTACTTAAGAAGGACTAAGGATCTTTTACTAGTATATGGAGATAGTAGCCTTAGGGTTGAAGGCTATACGGACTCAAGTTTTCAGTCTGATGTCACTGATAGCAAGTCGAATTCGAGGTATGTGTATACCTTGAATGGAGGAGTAGTATACTGGAAGAGTTCCAAGCAAGATACTACTGATGACTCGACAACAGAGGTGAAGTACATTGGTGCAGCAGATGCAGCAAAGGAGGGAGTCTAGATGAATAAGTTCATCACAGATCTAGGAGTCGGGCCAACTAGCGATGAGTTGATTCTTTATATTACGACAACTACGGGGCGATTACACAAATAAGGGAACCCGGGTCTTATCAGAAGTGTTCTGAGGTGGTTCCAACTTATTAGAGAGATCATGACCTAAGGAGATGTAGTAGTGGAAATAGTTCCATCCGAAGATAACACTGCAGATCCACTGACAAAGCCATTGTCTCATATTGTCTTTGAGCATCATAGCGGTTTGATGGGGATAAGACACATAGGTGATTGGCTTTAGGTCAAGTGAAAGATTGCTAGTCATAAGTGCCCAACAAGCCAATCACGCGAGTGATGGCACATGTGACTTGACACGGAATCTTTTTGCTTATTATATTTTGACATTTATCATTTTATATTAACTATTGCATATATGCATGTATATATTGTGATATCCTTGGATCTGTGCAATGGGAATCGGATCGTGATGAGATCACGATAATGAGATCAATTTACCTTTAAAACACATATCCTAAATAATCCCCGTTATAGGTTACTCAAGAGGGACATTGTGATAACCGGACAAACTGGTGTTCTATATACCCGTCCATATGATAGATGTAGTTGGTCTCATAACTGCTCGTGTGGGGACACTAGGGATATAATACAGGTGCTCATTGGAGAATGAGTTCACTGATTGATCCGCTTACGGAATACTAGATGGTTGATGATGCCTTATTGTCAGACAGTGATTCCATAGTCCTAATGGTGTATCTGGTCCTTAGACTTGAGATACCACAGATGTCCTATATGAGTGCTCCACTCTTTGATACCAGACTTATAGGTTTGGATGTCCCAGATCTAGTACAACTGGTCATTGGGAGTGGCATTCGACCTTACGAGGGCTATTGAGTGTCGATAGAGGATCATCCGCTCTCGGCATCATGAGAGGAATATCCTATGTGTTCTTGCTCAGACAAATCCCTGGCCAGGGTCATTCAGATTGAGAGAGAAAGAGTTCTCTAGAAGAATCCGATTAGAGCGAGACTCGAGAAGAAATCGTATGGGTTTGACAGCACCATGCCCAATATACGGTCTCTGGGATATTAGATGAATGAGGGACTATAGATATACGATAACTAAGGATAAATAAGTCCAATGGATTGGATTCTCCTATATCATTTGGGGACTACGTTGTAGTGGCCTAGTACGTCCGTAGTGGATGAGTCGAGTGAATTATTATAGAGATAACAATTCACTAAGTTAGAAGGAGTTCTGATAGGTATGACTCACGGCCAGCTCGATATTGGGCCTAGAGGGTCACACACATATGGTAGGCATTGCGATAAGTAGAGGTTCATATATGAGATATCCACCGGAGCCCCTATCTTATTGGATATCCAATAAGCTCCTGAATTATTGGATCCCATAGACGAGATCCAATAAGAGCCCATGAGAGATTATTGGATAGAGATCCATTAATCTAAAAGGCTTGGATAATTGGATGCATATCAAATACCCAATAGGGGAGGATCCATTAGGGTATGACAAGGGACCTCTATAAATAGGAGGGATTTAGTGGTTTATAGGCTAGAGCCTTTGCTTGCCTCTCCTATTCTCCTCCCCCTCTCCACCTTAGAGTAGACCTGGAGTTTTGAGGAGCGTCGTCGCAGCCCTACTGTGTGGATCACCGCTAGAGAGGAGGACGCTTGACCTCCTTCACCCTCTCCTAGAGATCTACAAGGAAACAGGGATATATATCTCCCTAGGTAACACAATCTATTCTATACGTAGTTTGTTTCACGAATTTTTGCGCACCAATCTTCGCATGACGACGAACATCTTTTTAGAAAATTAGAGATTTTGTTTTTTCTAATTCTTCCGCTGCGCATGTGATATCGTCCCCAAGATTTTCCCAATACTAACTATGAATTTTAAGTCATACACTAAGCTTAAATAAGTCCGACAAGTCTAGGTTTCTTCCGGCGAGCTTTCGGTGAACTTCCGATGATCTCTCGGCAATGTTCCAGCGGACTCCCGGCAAGCTGCTGGACTTCATGACGATCTTCTTGGCGAGTTCCGATGAGCTTCTTTGGTAAGCTCTTAGACTTCTCGGTCATTTTCGGTAGAACTTCCGACGAACCCGAACTCCCAACGAAATCTCGTTCTCGACTTCGGGACTTCATTTTACTTTATACCTTGATCGCTATCATAGTTTATCATGCACACTTAAAACCTACTTCAATCTATACAATTATTATAAAGTAAACCAAATGTTGTCCGACATGTCATTGGTTCATCGGAGCTTCGTCCGAATCTTCGATGCATCATCCTCTCTTGCGGCCTATTGCCCAATCGATCAGTTGACCACCACAACTCTGATATCCTGGCATAATTTTTGCTCTTTTTGGCCTGATGCCCAAACTCATGGCCCGAAGCCTTCTACCGATACATCGATCGATCCTCTGGCTCGACGTCCAATCTTTTGACATGTTTTACTCCAGCCCAACATAATTTTTCCTGCTTTTAATTATCTTTCTTTGATCGAAGTTTCCTCCGTCACTCAAAACACATATCAAATCATAAACATTATTAATTGATTTCATCATCAAAATCCAAGATTCAACAATCTCCCCTTTTTTTATGATGACAACTAATTGATGATAGAGTTAACCTTAACTCCCCTATCAATATACCATATTGATATAACCTTGAATTCAAGTCAAAGTAATATTTCATCATAAATATATGCAATAAATTATATGCATATCATTGCATTTCATGCATCATTATCATAAGTTTTGCATGCATCATCATAAATATTTTAAATCATCATGGTATCAAAATATCAAAATTATTACATCCTGCCATGTATGATTCTTATATCATCATATCTTCTCCCCCTTTGTCATCAACAAAAAGGAAAATCGCAACTATCAAGTTTTAGATATATACAAGATTTACAATATACAAGCTATTTAGCAAATTTTTCATCATTTTAGAATATGCAAACTAGTGAGTTCTTTCTTCTCTTTTGAGAAGTGCAAGCTAGCGATTTTTGCTTCCTTTGCAAAGTGCAAGCTAACAAAATTTTATATCATTTTATAACATGCAATCTAGCAACAATTTTGAGTTTTGTAAATTTGTAAATTTTGCTAGATGTGCAAGTTTTGCTTCTTAAGATAGGCAAGATAGTACTTTTGCTTCTCTTGAGATTGCAAGATAGTTTTGCCTCTCTTTGTGATGTGTATGTTTGTAATTTTTGCTTCTCTTTAGATGTGCAAGCAAACAAGCAAGTTTTTCTATCTTGGAAATATACAAGCTAACAAATTTTTCTCCCCCTTTGTCATTGTCAAAAAGAAGGGAAGAATATAATTTTATAATTCTTTTTCCCTTGACAATAATTTTTAAATCATGACAAAGGTAAATTATCAATCTTATTTCAATATGTTTGTACATCATTATAATTTCAAATTAAAACATGCATAATTTCAAAACCTTACGTTTCATCCTTACTTCATGCATGATACCAAAAATAAATCATCACTATGGCATATCATACATGATACTCAATCATTCATGATACATCATTTTAGCAACAAATCATAGTATTGCATGCATCATTCCAAATCATAAATAATTCAAATCATGATGGCATCAAAATGTTAAATTACATTATATCCTACCATGCATGATCATAACATCTCATTTGTACGAATCAACATAATATCATGAGTATTGTATAATTTCATATTATCACATGAAGAATAATAAGAAAAATTTGGTGATGAGATATACTTTATGAATATAAGAAATTATACAAAGAAAAATCATATCATGAAAGATGAGATCATGTGAATACCAAAAGACATAATTCATTTTGACAAATCTCCTCTTAAATAATCCAAAGGAAATCTTAGGAGATCAAATAAAAAAGATCTTCAAAAGAAATTTTAAGTCATGAATTCTGAAAAAGATGTTCTCTTCAGTAAACAACAAAAGAATTGTAAGAGAACAAATAATAAATGATCTCGATTCATGCATAAGAATTCTCAAGATTCATATAGAAAATCTCCTCTTAAGAAAATACCAAGAGGAATTATAAGAGGAAAATTAATGAAAAAATTTGATTCATAGAAAATTTTCAAGTTGTAATCAAAAGAATAATTTAGATAATTTTTCTCTTTAGTAAATAGCAAAAAGAGACATAAGAGATAAAATGAGAGATCTTGATTCATATAAGGAAAATCCCAAGTTATAATTTCGAGAAATCAAGATCATGATATAGACAAAATTCATTCAAATTCATAATCATTAAAATCACTTTCATAATCCAAGAGATTCATAAAAATGATACAAATAGATTCATCAATATCCCTTTTTAAAAACTCGATAAGGCAATTGAGAAATTTTAAAGAAAAATACGTTTCTCTTTTTTTTTCAGCTTATGTGATTGATGCCCTCTTCATTTATGCTAAATCCATTCATCATTGATTAAAACCGAAACATAAATTTTATCATCAAAATCATCACGACCAATCACATTAAACATAAGGCTTATTTTAAACAAATGATTTGATTTATCATTTTGATTCCAATGATAATACATTTTCCTTTTTATGAGTTTCATTTTATGTGATTGATTTCATATAAGTATGCTCAATAAAACCATCCATCATGTTTAAAATTGAAAAGAAATACAAAATCATCAAGATACACATAATTGTTTCATGCAAGGAATTAGTCTTATTTGATGTGCCAGTATTATTACAAAAATTATCAAGATCAATAAATCATAAATATCATCATGTATAACTTTAAAATCTCATGCATAGAATAAAATCATCAAGTATTGTACTAAAACTTTTAATATTTTCATTAAAACATCAAGCATAGTTTCATTGAACATAAGGCATCTTTAATCAAAATAAAAAAGCAATACGAAAATCAACATGATACACATTATTTCTTCTTAAAAACATACATAGGATTAATCATTAGATTTAAATCTAACATTTTATTTCTTTTTCATAAAATATATAATTTTCATGATTTTATATATATATATATATATATATATATATATATAATCATGAAAATCACTAAGTAATTTCATGGTAAGGAAAAAGAGATTCGATTGAGTCGCTTACCTCGTTGACGAAAGCTGTCAAAGCACAATTCGCCACCTTACCCTTGTTGGTTTGCTCCTCGTCTTCGGATGAGCTCGTTTTGTCCGTAGTCGCCTTGAGTGTCTTCTTGTTCTTTGGCAGTCTCTTCTTTTTAAGTTTATTTTTATTCTTTGATTTTTATTTTAAATTTTTCATAAGCTCTATTTTTAAGAGTTTAAAATCATCATCACTTTCATTTGTTCTAAGTGTCAAATCCTTCCTGTTCTTTGGAAGGTTCTTCTCAAGTTCATCATGTTCAACATGTGCCATACAACTCATTTCATCGGTCATTAAAGACCCAATAAGTTCTTCGAGTAGAAAATGGTTTAAGTTCTTTGATTCTTGTATTGCTGTTATTTTCGAATCCCAATTTTTAGAAAGTGATCGTAAAACTTTATTAACAAGTTGAAGATTCAAAAAACTTTTACCAAAAGTGTTTAGACTATTGACGATATCCGTAAAACGGGTATACATGTCTCCAATAGTCTCGCTTGGTTTCATACTAAATAATTCAAAATCACACATCAAAATATTTATTTTAGAGTCTTTAAATCTACTAGTACCTTCGTGTGTGATTTCAAGTGTATTACAAATGTTAAAAGCCGTTTTATAAGTAGAAACCTGATAGAATTCATTTTTGTCTAAGGCACAAAATAGAGCATTCAAAGCTCTAGCATTTAAAGAAAAAGTTTTCTTCTCCAAATCATTACATTCGTTTATTGGAGTAGAAGACTTTTGAAACCATTTTCAATAATATTTCATAAATCAAGGTTCTAGGAAAGCAATAAAACTCTCATACGAGTTTTCCAATAAGTGTAATCCGTCCCATTGAACATAGGAGGATGAATGATTGAAAAGCCCTCTTGAAAGCCAAAAAGAGCAATTTCTCTTGGGTGTTAAACCAAAGAAGAAAAATGTGGCTCTGATACCAACTATTAGGATCGAGTCGGCACTAAGAGGGGAGGGTGAATTAGTGCAGCGGATAAATTACGTCGGTTTGAAAAATCTTCATTCCGATTAAAACCGATCTCAGAAAGATAACTTCAAATCTCGTTCATAAGTATAGTGAAAGTAGTAAGAAGGTAAGGCAGTTTGCAGTAAAGATAAATTATGAGAACACAAATACAAACCGAGTTATAGTGGTTCGATCATCGTGACCTACATCCACTCCGTCGATTCCCCTTCCGTCGAGGCCATTGGCATCCACTAACGATCTTCCTTCAACTACCCTTACAATTTGATTCTCTTTTTGACAAGTTCAGGAGAGAACCTTTACACCCCCACTTACTCCTCTCTTAGACCACACTAACACTTAGAGCTTAAGAGGAGTTCTCATAAGATTACAACAGCGTTTTTCTACTTTTTTGCTCTCAAATCTTGTATTTGTTAACCAAGGATGAGAGGAGTATTTATAGGCCTAAATTGAATTCAAACTTGGAGCCTAAAAAGGTCTCATCTCGGGTTTCCCAAGTCCTAGCGTTACCACCACCTATGCTGGGCGGTACCACCGCCCAGTCTTATGGTACCACTGCTTGACACCCTACCACTAGGCGGTACCACCGCTGAGTCTGGCAATACCATCGCCTGACAGTCGCTCGAAGACTATGTCTGGGCAATACCACTACCTAGATCGACGGTACCACCACCTGACACAGTCTCGGAGACTGTGCCACGATGGTTTAACTTGTTGGGTCACTATTTGGGCCTTTTCACTTGGCCTAATACAGCCCAAACTTAGGCCCAATTGGCTCCTAATTGAGTTAGCCCAATTCCAATACAATTATGTGCTTATTACGAATTTTAAGGCATACACTAAGCTTAAATAAGTTTGACAAGTCTAGGTTTCTTCTAGTGAGCTTTCGGCGATCTTCCGACAAACTTCCGACAATCTCTCGATAATGTTCCAGCGGACTCTAGCAAGCTCCTGGACTTCACGATGATCTTCTTGGTGAGTTCCAATGAGCTTCTTAGGCAAGCTCTTGGACTTCTTGATCATTTCTGGCAGAACTTCCGATGAACGTCTGGACTTCCGATAAACTCTCGAACTCTAAACGAAATTTTGTTCTTGACTTCGGGACTTCATTTTGCTTTATGCCTTGATCGCTATCATAGTTAATCTTGTACACTTAAAACCTACTTTGATATAGATAATTATTATAAAGCAAATCAAATGTTGTCCGGCATGTCATTGGTTCATCGATGCTTCGTCTGAATCTTCGGCGCATCATCCTCTCTTGCGGCCTATTGCCCAATTAACCAGTTGACCTCTACAACTCTGATATCCTTAGTGTAATTTCTGCTCTTCTTAGCTTGATGCCCGAACTCATGGCCCGAAGCATTCTGCCGATACCTCGATCGATCCTTCGGCTCGACATCCAATCTTCTAACATATTCTACTCCGGTCCAACATGATTCTTCCTACTTTTAATTATCTTTCCTTGATTGAAGCTTCATGCATCACTCAAAATACAGATTAAATCATAAACACTATTAATTAGTTTCATCATCTAAATTTGAGATTCAACAGATTGGTCAATACACTAAAGGAGAGAACGATGCGCCGAAGGATCAAACGAAGTGCTGGAAGAACCAATGACATGTCGGACAACATATGATTTGTGCTTTGTAATAATTTATCTAGATTGAGTTAGTTTAGGTCTAATTGAGTCGGTATTGGGGTGAAATAATGTCAACTCAATTAGAGGCCAATTTGGCATATTGTTTGGTCCATTCAATGTCTTGTAACAAGGTCAGGCGGTGGTACCACCCAAACACAGTCTTCCAAACTATGTCAGGCGGTGGTACCGCCAGACTGGGCAATGGTACCGCCCAATGTCAGTGTGTTAGGTGATAGTATCATCAAACTAGGCAGTGGTACCGCCTAGTGTCAGACTGGCAGGCGATGGTACCACCTAGAGAGTAGTTGGTCTTCGCCCATTGAAGGAAGACCATTAGTGGATACTGGTGGCCTCAACGAAGGAGGAATCGGGAGTGGACATAGGTCACGACGATCAAACCATTATAAAATTCGATTTGCATTTCTGTTTTGCTTTTCATTGTCATTGATATTGCTTTAATTACTTATTGCACTTAATTCTAAGTCAAGCACACCTTCAACATTTCCGATACGGTTTTTCATCAAACAAAAGTTTTCGAATCATTGAGGTTTTTATTGAAGCACTAATTCATCCTCCCCTCTCAGTGTCAATTTCGGTGCTAATATATGTGATATCATTAACCATCTAGCATTTCATAAGTAAATTATTTAGTAAACTCATTCTCCAATGAGCACTTGCACTATATCCCTAATGTCCCCACACAAGCAACTATCAGACCAGCTACCTCAATCATATGGACAAATATATAGTATACCGGTCTATCCGGTTTTCTCAATGTCCTTCTTGAATAACCTATGACCAGGAATATTTAGGATTTATGTTTAAAGAGAACTAGTTTTATTATCATGATCTCATCATAATATAATTCTCATAGCATATATTCAAAAGCATCACAATATATATTCATCATACAATATAGAATAAAAAAAAGTCAATATTAATATTAACCAAAACATATTATACAACGGAACACAAGTTTCATCACACACATGATTGACGTATAAGGCACATGTAACTAGCAGATCACATGTTAGAATCATATTGCATGCCATAACATCACTATAATGAAAATTTTGAGATATGATTTCATGTAACAATTTAGAAAAGATGAGCCAAAAAGTCAAAGTTGATTTACTTTTTAGGGTTTTAAATTATTGCACGGATCATTATTATCTTAATCATTTGTTAAGATCATAGTTATTAAAATTTTATCATCTTACCTTGGTCATTTATCATTTGTTAAGATCATAATCTTGTCATCACAATAGAACATATATGACTGACATTAGAATTAATGTGTCATTATCCCATTAAATTCAATTCACAAAAGTTCAGTTCTTGTAATAAAAAAAAGTTTTGCTAATTCAGTTTTTAACAATTTGCTTTGAATCCTTCTTCAGGCTAATTTGCTTTGTTGACAAGTTAGAACATTGAATCTTGATTGCAAGTTGACTTCAAAATGACTAGGTTTGAATAGGAATGTAAATGATAGACTTGTCGGGAGAGGAGAGGTGAAGAAGATAAGAGTAATGCATCTTGGACTTCACTTTAAGTCCTCCAACTTATATTGGGAGGAAAATCATTGCCTCATACCACACACAATGTGAGAACTGAAACTCTAATTCATTCATAAAATGATAATCTTATTATCAATTTTAGGCTTTATATATGTTGAATCTTAAATTTTAATGATGAGATTAATTAATGAATTTGAGGATGTTGAGATAACTGTTGAAGAAAATACTTTAACTAAGGATTTAGATTGTTATAAGATCAAATATCGAGCCAAAAACTTGATCATTATGTCTAAAAGATCATTAAGCAATTAGACATTAAGTTGGAAGATTAATCGACATACTAAAAATCAAACATCATATCGGAAGATAGGATGATATACCAGAAGATTTGATGGAATGCCAAAAGTTTTGATGATTTATCGAAAGAGTCGTTGTTATATCAAGATCTTATTGAAGTTGTTCTCAACCGAATTAAGTTGAGATAGAGGCCACTTGCTACGATAACTTACAATATTGAGCTTGAATTTGGGCTAGATTTGGATTCTTACTGGCCAAACACATGTTCCTACATTACCCTAAGATGGTGGTAATGCCAACTCAAGTGGTGGTATCACATGAGCATATGATGGAAGTCCCTGCACTGTGTTAAGGCACGAGGATGAACTGTGGGAGGTGAGCCATCAGCTGATGACGAACTCATGCTGTGCTAACGCCGGACAACCTGCCACAACATCCCTAGTCCTCTGGGTCATCATCATGCATGCCTCCTTGATCATGATCATGATCACGATTACGATGGTGGCGACTGTTTCTTGATGGCAGCTCTATGGAATCCCCTCCCATGGTTGAGTCCTCCATAAAGCTGCATGTCTGATGAGAGAGAGAAAGAGAGAGATGGTGTTAACAGATTAGATAGCTCTAGTAGGCTAACTCTTCTCCATGTACGAAAAGAGGACAAAATATGACTCAAGCTTTCGGCATTGCCAGTGACATGGGGTTTTGGTGAGTTCTGCATTGTAATTGTGATATCAAGTTAATAGAAACAAGAAAATTCAAAATAGGCGGAAGAGGAGAAAATAGAAACATAAATTGGCAACTATAAAACAGCGATAATTTTAGAGAAAAGAGAAGAAAAGCAATATATTTCTTGAAAATGGTACATGAAGACTTCAAGTTGTGTCAACCCATGCATCAGGAAAATATAGAAGTAATTGTAAGTGTGATCAATTTTTTTCATCAATCACCAATCATTTGTCTTGTGCTACAAACAACTTTTGCCTACATTTTCTATTGCATGAACATAAAAATCATAGACTAATTTTATTGAATATGGCAAATGAAGATATCAATTTCAGCAAACCATCAAGGAATTCTTGTGTAAACTCTGGAGGCATTGCATATCTGTTTACCACCTACTGGCATTGCAACTACTTGTGGAGTTCTCTTGTGAAAAGCCAATTGTAAAGCATATACAGAGATGAAAGCTTCAATGCATAAAATGTCACCAGGAGAATAAAACATAAAATAATCTGTGCAAGGTTTTCTCAAATCTCCATCTGCTTCGAAGGTACTGATATACTGGGTATGTCAACCTGTATCATTCAATATCACCAAATATAAAAATATAATTGACTCATACTAATCTATATGGCCCAGTATCAATTCTTGATAGGACTGCTGATCAATGTGTACAAGTATTATTTGAAATCTTGAGTCCAGGTATTATTTGGAATTTTGAATCTTTCAACATCATTTTTTTTTCTTTCAACATCAGCTTTCCGGCCTTGCAAAGGGCTTAATCAGAGGAACATCCACCGTTCATGACAAAGTTAGAACACCAACACCAAGAGGGCACTAGTTCTCCATAGCACAAACTAAAGAGGAGAATACAAAATACCAGATAATAATTGCAGGAATTCAAAAATAAATTGAAAGTTCTTAGCTACAAAAGTTACCAGATGAAACTGTGAATTGAAAATGTCTTGAGATTGCTACTTGCAATGATAACATAACGTAACATAAATAAGTAACAACATTTAGCTTAACTTTTTTGTTGACCGAACTTGACACAGTGGAACGAAGCACATCCAACCTGTTCTGTCTTTTGAGGTTACAGGGAAAAGAAATTTTCCTTGTACAAACCATAGGAAGCAAGGAAGCACTTACTAATGCAAATAATTGTGATTTTCTATGTTTGTTGCGAAATTGGTAGGCTATGAACTATGAGCACTACAGCACAGATGTAAAAATTGCTACTAATTGTATATTTACACACACCGAAAACAAAACATTGAATAAACAAGTGATTACTTCATTAATTTGATGTAGAGCAACTGTCAATCTTAATCACCCTTGTATTGTATGAACCACAAGAATTACATTTGTGGTAAAGCCAGTGGAAGCGAGATTTGCCCTTTTTGCCACAGTCATTACATAGGATATCCTGGAATTATCATAGAGTAAGTAATTAGTTTAGTATCATGCAAGGCGAGTAAAGATAGTCTTTTGTTACCTGACATCGATCCCGGTACTCTTCAGGAAGTTGTTCAGCAGCCAACAAGGCATCAAGCATGCCAAAGTACACCTGAACAAGTACACAAGTACTTCTAGTTAGAATAAATGAAGAATAATGCAGAATAATATGTCGTCAAGCATGCCCTAGCAAACATTTGTGTAGTTTCAACTGTCATGTTAAGCACTTGTAATAGGAGGTTCAGCTGTGTCCTCATGTCATATGACCTGATAGAACTAATAGGAGGTTCAGCTGTGTCCTTATGTAGTTATTACGCATATGACCTGATAGAACTCTGCCTATGGTTGCATGCTACTAAATCCTTTCCATCAAATGGCCCCAAATGGAAGAGGAATGTCGTATTTGCTTAGCTAAATTTTGATTTATCACATATGAAACGTGAATCTCTACCAATCTACCAGATGATTTGGGGCTAAGTTGTCGCTTTGAAATGATGAAGAGCATATTTAAGACCACATGCTTTGTAGAACAAAGAAGCAATTAGAATGTTACTCAGATGCAGTGAAAAATGAGCAACCATTCTTGCACTGTTTTGAACTAGTTGATACTGCAGGTAAAGATGCAATATCACAATATCAGAACACCTTTAGGAAGTGTGTTAGAATTAGTTGATACAACAATCAGAAAGAGGATAAGCATAAAATGCTTACATATCAAATGGGTGAAAATTTAAGAAACTAAAAGTATATAAACCTTGATATACAAGAAGAAAATTGCGGGAGTAGGGTGGGCATTGTTGTAGAAAATATTGCAGCAATAATTGCAGATCCTGATTGGACCCAAGATTGTTTGTGGGATTTAGGATGAAGGCAGGTTCAAATCAGCTAGATCGTTCAAACCAATTGTAGGATGGGTTTATTTCAAACAACTAGAAATCAAATAAAAATCGGCCATGATTGAATCAGCCAGGATCAATTGAAATTAAGATGATATTCATTCAGGCTGCTATAATCAACTTGGGATTAGTCATTGATTCTTTTTTTGAAAGGAAAAGAGAACATAGTATTAGATTACAGCGTCAGAATAAAATTGCGCTACCAAAGAATTAGCAATATTCCAGAAGAAGGGAAATGTGTGTGATCTCTAGCAAGTTTATGTGCTACAAAATTGAGATCTCTAGGAATATGGGAGAGATTAACAACCTCAAGAGCATCAACTAGAGACAAAAAGTCCCCCAAGAGATTCCCAAGGAACCAGGGAATAGGTGTAATTCCCTTGGCAAAATGTTGGATTTTGATGATCAGTAAAAAGACAAATTTTCAAGATTGTGGTTGATCTGAAATGGAATCAGTTACACAACTCATGTTGGAAAGGCTGAATGAGTCAGTAACAGAATGCTAGAGAAATTGATAATGTTATAGGTGCCAGTTTAGATGATGAAATCAAATAGGAATTCTGGAAAAGTGTGGAAATTATCATTAGAAAAATGCTAGTAAGTGATGAACTTTTGCATTTAGGAGGATTCAATGGTCATATAGAAAAATTACATGGAAATTTTCAGGGTCTACATTGAAGTCAGGGATTCAAGGTTAGAATGAAGCAATGTATAGAATTCTTAACTGTCACATCTTACCATCTAATTGTCAACACACATTTTTTTATTGGGCAGAACATTTGATTACTTGGAAGCAGACAAAAATATAGTGTTACTCTGGCATGGCGATTATCTTATTTAAAATAAGGACTCATATATTGACATGCAACAAATAACTTAAAGATTCCAGAACTCCAGCTGAATTAGCTATGAATTTAGCTTCACAATTGAATAAAAACATTAGAGAATGAAACTTCTAGAGAATGTTATATGTTGTAAAAGAAAGAAATTAATGCTATCTGACAATAAATCATTTTTATTATAGCATCTGACAACACAAAAAGGGTAACAATGATGGCATGCATACAAGTTGATTCAAATGCATGCTGTGCTCATGCACACACATCTCACAACCAGAAACCAAATTCGCCATTAATTCTATTACAGTGATGTGAAATTAAAGGCATTATGAATCATCAAAGGATCATATCCAGCTTTTAGTTCACTCTTCTTTTTTTCATGAACATACTTATAATTCACAATGAAACCCTCAAAAAGACCTATAATGCAAATGCAATAGAACTTTGCTCAATCATGGAAAACATGATGTTATCTTACAGCCATGTCTCCCAAGGATTTGCTACAAATCGGACAGGTGTAATGGCTGCAGGTGTACGCCTAGACAAAAATAACGAGAAAATTGCTGGTTATCAATCAAGTTCCTGAATCAAAGACATGCAAGACAACAACATAGCTAATAAAAATCCTCAAAAGAAAAAAATGACAGGAATACGAACATACTTGGAAGCATGCTGAATGCATGAAATGTCCACAGGGTAGAGCTCTTACAGCTGCACTTGATGTAAATAAAAAATCACAACAAATCGGACAGTTTGTCTCTAGACCTTTCTCCCGGCATTCATGCTCCTTCAATTTCATTCCCAAGCAACAATTGCAAGTCATACAATGAAAAAAATCTGTGCCAAGCCCTTTTCCAACACGACACAGGTTACAAAACGGGCAGTGGTAGACGCTTCTGAAATACAGAAATTACAGCATTAGCTACTTGAAACATATACATTTGTTTATTATAAAATTTGGTTTTCAAATCTTTAATATATGTGAATGTTATTTTCATGTTTGGCTGAATCAACAGATTATGCTATATGTTAATAGGTGACGAGTGATGCTGGGGTTTTCACATTGAGAATTGTGAAGGAAATTATTGCAGCAAGATCAAAATTGTACCAGCATCATGTTTCAGGTTTGTTCTAGCAGAAGTCACTTAATAGCATCTACAAATTGGTATTTTATCAATACACAGTCAATCTAGGAAACATAGTTCTGCAAAGAGAGAGAGAGAGAGAGAGAGAGATCAATTTCTGCCAGAAATAGACAGTAGTCAACAGGGATTTAAATCTCAGTCTAATACTGGTTTCTGCGACCATTTGGACCCATATGATATCAGTATATTAAGCAGTGTACTGATCTGTACTACTAGGTATAATAAAAATCAATTGCTGACTAGCAACCTATATGGTCTGGTCTGGTACCGACCTAGGTCAGACCAGTAAATCAGTATTTGATCCCTTAGTTGTGTATAGGACGTTTCTGTTTCTCTCTGAGGAACTTTAAAGTTCAAATCATACAGCAAAATGTTGCTATGCAGTGGTTTAGTATCTGAATTAATACATTCACCTAAAAGATTATTTTTTTATATATGCATAGATAAAATGTCTATATGCTCAAGATGGATGCAAAAAATAATAAATGATTCTTCAGCAATAGGCATAAGAAGTCAAATAGAACTTATAGAAATTCAACCAAGGAATAGTAAAGAAAAAATAAAATATGGGGCATTTACTTTTCCTGATACCAAATTATGCTACTAAGAGTACAGTATTGAGCATCAACCTCTCATCATCAAAAAATTTGCAGATATTGCAATAGTACTTTGCCATCAAGAATCCATCACAGGAAGGTGTCTTGCAACATGTGCCAACTGGTTGAACTTTCAAACAACGCATACACATCATTTCAGTTGTTGCTTTTCTGCGAAGGACAAGAAAGGATGATCAATAAAGAACCAAATTTTGGCATTATAATACATTGCAATGTCAACGTTATAGCTAAGGAATCCAAAACTGTTAGTCCTCCAAATAGCAACACCATAACAGGATGTGCATTCCACCATTTGAAAACTTCAACAAAAATCCTTGCATATATATACACACACACATATATATGTATATATACATGTATATAAATTATATATATGTATGTATACATGTATATAAATTATATATATGTATGTATACATGTATATATACATATATATGTATATATATATACATATATATATATAAATTCACATACATATACATATACATATACATATATATGTTCCTAGCGGATTCTAAGCTTGGGGTTGATCTCTTTAGGGGATCGGCCTTCTTGGAACTCTATAGGGATTCCCTCCTCCAAGTTGCTGCTCAAAGGTTGCTAAAAAGATTCATCTATTACTTATGAAAAGATGATGAATACATGTAAGGCTTCTAAACCCCAACTCCTAATAGGACTCATACTCAAGACTCCTACTTCTAACCAACTCCTAATAAGACTCCTACTCTAAGAAGCAACCTCCCAACTAACCCTAACCCTAGCCGGCCTCTTCATCTCTTTAATAAGGGTCGGCTAGGTAGGTTTTACATGAATGCCCCTTTCAATAAAATTCAATTAGGACTCTCCTAGCTAGAGTCCTAACAACATATATATACATATACATATGTATATACACACACACACCCTTTTACTAGTTGAAAAATGCCCGGGACACCATAAAGCAAAAGGTTTTATCAGCCACTACAAACAGCTACACACTTAAAAAGTCAAACATGATCTAGCATGGCATACATAGGGGTCTAAAGATCGCACATAAAAAATAAGTCAAGGATGTATATGGCTCTTAAGCAAGTTTCAACCTTCTGGCATAGGGCACAGTTTCTAAAGACAACCTTGTGGCCCACATGTTGATTGGTGCAAGCTGGAGAGCCCAAGTGGACAATGTCCTATATGGAACAAAACACAACCCTCGATCCACATACAATCCAATTGTAACAATCATCATGAGCGAAGATGAACCAACAGCCAATAGAGATAGGACCAAACAAGGTTTCAAATTTCGATCATACATCTAGTTTTTACCATTCCAACAAGTATCAGCATCGAAACATATAGCTTGATATTGGAACAAAATCATTCTTCTATGTTTTATTTGTTATTTTATTCAATGAAATCAGATGGTCAAACCAATGTATTGCTAGTTCAATAGGTTATTATTGAAACAGTTATCAAAATGAGATTTAAATCATTGGTGCCAATGTTTTCAAAAATAGAACTAGCCATACTGCCAAGTACTGACTATAACATATTATATATCATACAAGTAAATATAGAAGCACGGCAAAGGGTTGCACAGTGCTAATGTGTGAACATGAACCAAAATTGTATGGCATACATTGATATGCAAGGAATTCAATTTTGGGTATTAGACCAATATAGGCCGGTCCATTGTCGGACCGATACAGATCCACTCCATGCTGGTACCATCAAATGGTATGGCGGCATATACTGCAGTACCATTTGCTGGTTTGAGGGAGGGAGCAGGGTAGAGGTAGAAGGAAGAAGAAGATGAAAGAAGGAAGAAAAAGGAAGGTAAGGAGGAGAAGAGGACGTGGAGGAGGAGCTGAAGGAGGAAAGGAGAAGATGTACCAGGTAACCGTGGATGAGGATGGCGACAGGCAGCGATGGACGGGCGGTGATGGGCAGTGTGTGAGGGGCTGACGTGGTGAGAGATTCTCGAGAACTGTGATGTGTGAGAACTGAGAAGTGATTTTTCTATGGGGAATCTTAGGTGCTCCATGCAATAATAAAATGTACATAAGAACTTAGCCTTAATGAAGGCTTGCACAAAATCCATTGTATCAACATTTTTAGCAAATCAATTTGGTTATATAAATTTCTACAAACAAATTAACAAATAATTAACATGGAATGATGGAACTAGAGCCAAGCACAGTTTCATGACAAATTATACATGGAAAAATCTTTTTAGCATAATTAAAGATGATACCTGTCCATTGAATGATCACTGACTTTGTCATGGCAAAATCTGCACGTGAACAACTTGTTACAACATGCAGCGAGGAGTTTGCAGTTCCTCTTGTAATGCTCGCAGCCAAAGATTTGTTTCTCTGGATCCCGAAAGGATGGAGAGCATCCAGGTACATCTTCTCCATCCAAAGCTTCCTTAGTTCTGTCCTGAGGTAGTTTCTGCTGAGCAGCTATCCAACGACTGCAATGTCCAACCAGAAGTTGCTGACTTAAATGTACCGACATTAGCATGATAAGTAGCTCAAAAAACACAAACCTTGTCATTAAGTTTTGTATAAGATAAGCCTTTCTTCGTGGATCAAGCGTCAAGTCTCGTGAAACCTTTCGTATCTCTGATTCCAGCTCATTCTGGTTCATCCTAAATATATCTTTCCAACCAGGTTTGAACATCTGGTCACTTTGCTCGATACTTTCTTCGTAATCAACCCCTAAGTGGATGCAACAATAAATTATTTATATGGGGACAAAATCAGCATAGGCCTAGGGGCATAATTTCCACAACATTAAGAACCATAGAAAGTACAAATAGCAAAAGATATGATTAAATAAAAGACCTTTCTGAAAACTAGAACTCCCTGTTGCATCTGTAGAAAATGAGGAAGTGTCCTTCCACCACTCATTTAGCCAATCATTAAACATGGTATTCTTGGTTGCCTGCTTCCATGTATCCATCATCTTATTCTGTTCCTCTTGACTGAGAGCAGAAGTTACCCATGGTAACATTGATTGGAGGACCTCTGCACCTGTTGTTCCTATTATTCGTCCAACAATCTTATCTTGCTCATCCACTGAAAAATGTTTGTCAAACAATGGCCATAATTCAAGCTCTTCTCTGAAGACATGATTATCAAGAGTAACTCGTAGAGATTTGCACATTCCTTGAAGCTTGGTCACAAGCTCATTATACTTTTTTGTCCGATCAATTACATGAAGAGAAGGGCAGGACTTACTTCCACTTGCAACATCTTTATTGTTTTTCGTTCCCAAGCTATCATGCATTTGTGAAAGCTCAGCAAGTACTTCTGAAATATCGTTAAATAGCTTTTCTTCCTGTTTGTGGTCAAGGGTGTATGAATGACTCACGTTATGAAGAGTTTCTCTTGATTCTAAAGCCGGGAAAACAATGTCATCCTCAGCATTACTATGAGCTCTATATAGACCCCACAATAAGCGAAATCTTCCACTAAACTGCCGAAGAACGATTTCATCATAAGGTATAAGGTTTCCTGATTCATCATCCAAATACTTCACATCTTTGCTTATGGCCTTATGAAATTTAAATATGTTGTCGATTGGCCTCAAAGTGGTCTCTCTACTATATGAATTCAATTCCATCTCTGAAATAAAGAGACTGGATTTTAAGTAAGGAACAGACGGATTGTAATATGAGAAAAGCAAGGACTTCGATGCCTCAGGTGAGCTTAATCCAGTGTAACTGTTAGCGACTGCTAGCCCTGGCACACAGCAGGGCTTTTGGCTAGTTGACATGCCTTCAAATTCATCACTTTCTAGACTATTATTCTTGCCAGAATTTCCATATGATTCTGTGAAGTTGCTTCGTTTAACAGGCCTAGCAATGTTCTCACCTTCCAGAACTTCTATGTCTTTCTTATAACCAACTAGACTAGCATATGCACAGAAATCTTTACTGCAATCTTCTTCTGATTCAGTATTGTCTTCTAAAGGAAAGCAGCTGAATGCTTTTGAAGTGAAGCATATGAACTTGCCAGAACTGGTAATAGCATTGCTCCTACCCTTGCATGCCCAACCAGAGAAAAGTGTGACAAGTCCATCTTCAGATGGCGAGGCTGTGTCATAAAACATAAATTTTATATGGCCTTCAAAGAGTGCAGTAAAATGCAGCAAAAAGTACGAGTACAGATACACACGAGAATAACCCAACCTGCTAGATGCATATTCTGGAGAAATGAATTTGCCTCCTTATCGCTTAAGTTTGCAACAAACCATGGCAGAACACGCTCTAACAATTTCAAGGGCATAACACACAAACCTCTAAAAAGCAGCTTCCGCTGCTTCTCAGGAGAAAAATGCATCCTGACAAGAGGAAGAACCTAAAGAGAACAATAATACATATTCTCAGACACTCATAAAAGACAACCACAATGTTCATGTTGTCAGTATCAGCCTACCTCAGCTTCCTCACTTTGGAAATGTTTCTGAATAGTATCCATTATTTGATCAGCATGTGACTGCAACTCAGAATAGAATTCTACAGAAGTAGAAGTGGCCGCTGCACTCTGGATTTCTTCAATTAAGCACCTAAACTTGTTGAACTGAATTTTTTCATTTGCATGCTCCTGCAAAAGGGATTCCGTTCCATCCAATACTGCCGGAAATATTACCTGGTCCTCAGCATAACTGCATGTGCAAAAATGACTACTCGTCAATAGATACAAGGCACTAAGTCAAAGAATCACGGTAAACGTATGTAGAATTCCTAGATCACTGTTGTCTCATTTTGTAACTCATCGTCTCAAATGCAGTTCCTGTTCTTATTGTGAAAGCATTGATCCAACTTGTTATATGAAAATTATGATATATTCAGACTTTCTATAAATCACAGTCCGCTTCCTTGGAATGGTTAATGTTTAAATTTTGTTCTATAACTATATCAAAAATGCTCAGGCAGCTAACTAAAATCCAAGCAACAGGTCTTAACCAAAATTCAAATGAATTTTCTCTGCTACTATTCAACAAAAAGTCTTAAAAGAATTTTCTTACCTATGAAAGATGCATATATCGGCAATGAATTGAAGCCTTGTGTTAAAGGCAGTCAAATCCAAAAAATCTCCAGAAAGTTGTATTTTTCTTGCACTTTCTGCTATATCATTCAATTCTTTTCTAATAGCATTATGCCAATGCAATATCTCATCTATTGGATACAACCCAAGATCAAAACCTTCGCTGTCCGATTCTTTGTGTTTTCTCTTCCCAGTCATGGAAAGATCAGAAACACAGGCATACTTCTCAGTGTGAACAATAGACCTGCCAGGTGCAGAACTCTGTGATAGAAAATCATCAACATGACTTTGCCCAATGTTGGCCATACCTTTGTCTTCTATCCAAGTGAATATGACCTGTAATTACAAATAATGTATATATATATATATTAATATAATATAAAAGAAGCTTTAGTTGAATGAATCTTGATTTAAAGACAAAGGAATCCTGCATGAAGAGAAACATTACCTGCTTAAGAAGCTTTTCCTTTGGTAATATCTTGCTTAAACAGTTGATCATATCCTGGTGTTCATCGGACGAAATAGAAAATGAAAGCCAGGGAAGGAACTTCATCATCATATCCACAGGGATGCTACACAAAAACTCCCAGACCAGATCAGCCTGTTCTTTAAATGAATACTTGTCTATAAGCAAGGGGAAGACCTGTACGACCATCAACTATTAGCCACAGCTTACATTTAGCAGAAAATATCATGTCGTAATGGGATTTGAAGAAAGAGCACAAAAATGTTGCAATTTTATGTAGACATTTACTAACAATTTGTTGGTAAGACAAATCCATGAAACATCTCACTACCGAATCAGCTTAAGTGACAAATCAGAACCACCATCCAACAACAGAAGTAGTCAAAACTTGGCTTCTACCTTGATCTGTAAGAGGTTTTTACCAAAACACTACTAAAAGCAGGCAACTTTTTTGGTTTCTTTCTATGAAGAAAGCAAATTGGACTCCTAGGTCCAGAAATAATGGTAGATTTGGACTTTTTTGTATAATTCAACTCACAAATTCATTTTTTTATAGTTGAATGCAACAAAGACAAGACTAAGATTATGTAAATGAGATTGTCAATGAGGACTAAGTAAAGATGACACTAAAGAGATTTCAAAGGGAATGCTTGACTGCATAGTGTAAAATTTACTAATCAGGCAAACACTGTTGTCCTGCATCCTTACTATCCATAGTTAATTCTTTATAATCTTTTCCTGCATCTGTTGTCCCAGACCATATAAAACTAACTAATCATTTTATATTATATATTTCTCAACATTTGAATGATACTGGCCTCCAGAATCCAAATAAAGAGATGACACACTGTCACGAACGGTCGTCGCGCACTCGCAACAACTTCGTTCAACGAACCGTTCGTCGCTTTTGCATGCTTGAACAGAGACATGGCAGCCTGTTTTGCCTTGATTTTGTGTGTTTTGTTTATAAAAATACATGTTCGAACAGGTTGCAGTGCTGCAGTGCGACCGCTCACCGTGCCGGGCCAAAAAGCCCTAAAATGGCTCCGTTTTCGCATACCGCGGTGTCACAGACTTAGCTGGTTTTGCCTAAGTCGTGCGGCACCCTTGCGTGTCCGTCCGCAAAGGTCAGCCTCCCCGAAGTCTCCCATTGTCCCTTAGGACCAACAAAAGAGAGAACGGGTTAGAGAGAACGCCTCAATCGGGATCCACAAGCAAACATCTCTGAAAAACACTTCATAGACAATGCAAATTACAAACAAATTTTACAAGCTCTGAACAGTTGCACAACAAAGGGTAAAATGGTCCATTACGGACCGAAAATCTCTCACACGTGTCCACATGACACAACCTTTATTTACAAGCCTAAAAAGGCCACCAACCTAACTAAAATGGGACTATTAAGCCTTCGGTCGTCCCTCTACATGCTGTACAAGGCATGAACATACCAAAAGACACGGACATACATAAGCATTACATCAAACATCTTGTTTAGAAGTTTGACCGTGACATTCTCCCCCACTTATTCCTTCGACGTCCTCGTTGAAGCCTTTGTCGACACTACAACTCCTCGCCTTTGCTGAGTCTTCAATCTTCTGCTCCAGCTACAATGCGCCTCTTGGCTCCCAACTGCTCTTCGCTGCTGTTTTTTGAGTAGTCGAACCTTTGATCCGCCATGCTGCTTCAACTCGCTAATGACTCTAACTCTAGTATGGGGTTGGCCGAGTTATATTGATCCCTGTTGGTTCCTGCGGATCCTCCAAATGAAGGAAAAGACCATTCTTACTGCGCTAGTCTCTCAAATGCCTCATGCTGCTTGAACTGGGTGGATGCTTGTTGGAGCTTTAACGAGCATCGTCTCGCAAACTTTTGAAGTTTTGGGTCCTTCCTGTGAGGTCCATCCCACATATTCCTCCCTCTAGAGAGCCGGGACTTATCCCTCCTGGATAACTGTCCCGTTTGAGCAACATCTCTCTTCATTTCGGAGACCACCATCCCCTTGGACTACTCCGATCTGCTGAACAAACTGTGCATTGTTCTGCCTCCTACAAATGCACTTGCTAGATTGTGACTCCACGTCAATACAACCCCCGCTGCACCACTCAAGGCCTAGCAACATGCTGAACTCGTTGCACACTTCAGCCTCCCACGGACGTATCCTTCACATGCCGAAGAAAAAGTTTCAATGCTCCATGGCACCGAGTTTCGGTCGCCTTGGGATGGCCACGAACATTCCATCGTCCGCATACAAGCCCATGTATGAGTACCAAATTCTTCGAGCTAGCAATTCCCCTCACCTCGCTTGCCTTGAGCTTCATCAAGTATGGTTGTCAACATTGAGTCGTAGCTCAAACTCAGTCATCCCAACCTTTGTGCGCTCCTCATTCTTCCAAGCTTGTCTGTTCTCGTGGTGCCTCTTGCGCGAAGGGTTGACCATTCCTCTGAATGCCAATGTCAGATGCCCGCTCCTCTGAGTGACTCCTTTTCCCTACATCTCCATGCCCGTTTTCCCCCAAACGGTCGCGCGTGTGCTGACTGCTCTCAACGCAGCCCCGCTAGGTCTCCCATGTTTGCATGCTAAGTGTTTCTATGAGTGCTTGTCCCGCTCTGATACCATCTGTCACAGACTTAACTGGTTTTGCCTAAGTCGTGCGGCACAACCTTTATTTACAAGCTTAAAGAGGCCACTAACCTAACTAAAATGGAACCATTAAGCCTTCGGCCGTCCCTCTACATGCTGTACAAGGCATGAACATACCAAAAGACACATACATACATAAGCATTACATCAAACATCTTGTTTAGAAGTTTGTCCGTGACAGCGGGTTGTTTTCTGCAGCCCGCTGCAGTGCTCAAAACATCAGCCATCTCAGCACCCTAGAACCCACCGGGTGGCACAGGGCTGGATGGGGCTTCGGTATATTGTCGGACGTTGATCATTCTTCACAAGTTCACACGTTTTCTTGACGAGAACTTGCCTTCGCGCCCGGCACCCGGTGAGCAGCTGTTTGTGGACTTGCAGCTGTTCGTTCAGCCTTCCAAAGTCCTTGTTTTCCTCCTTTCTCTCTTTTCTCTTGTGCACTCAAGGTGCTTGCTGAATTGCTTGTAAAGCTTCCCTCTTCGCGAGATGCCGGGACTTGTCCGTCGCTCGTTTTCAATCTAATCAACTTTCTGTTTTACAGGTCCTTCGGGACCTGTACGAGGTTGCAACTAGGCTGAAACTTTACGGACGCATATGTCGCAAGGGCGCCTCATGACTTAGGCAATCCCAGCTAAGTTCGAGAAGTTGGCACAAGGGTGCGTCGCGACTTAGGCAACTCAAGCTAAGTTCGCGTCTTTGCCACAAGGGTGCCTCACGACTTAGGCAATTTTAGCTAAGTCCGTGATAGTTCATCGCTTTTGCATGCTTGTACAGAGACATGGCAACCTGTTTTGCCTTGGTTTTGTGTGCTTTTACTTGTAAAAATGCAAATTCGAACAGGTTGCAGTGCTACAGTGCGACCGCTCACCGCGCAAGGCCAAAAAACCCCAAAATGGCTTTGTTTTCGCGTGTCGCGAGCTGTTTTCTGCAGACCCCTGCAGCACCCAAAACATCAGCCATCTCAGCACCCTGGAACCCCCGGGGTGGCACAGGGCTGGATGGGGCTTCGCTATATTGTCGGGTATTGAAAAATCTTCACAAGTTCACACGTTAACTTGATGGGAACTTGCCTTCACGCCCGGCACTCGGTGAGCAGTTGTTTGTGGACTTGCAACTGTTCGTTCTACCTTCTAAAGTCCTTGTTTTCTCCTTCCTCTCTTTTCTCTCTTGCACTCAAGGTGCTTGCTGAATTGCTTGTAAAGCTTCCCCTTTCCACGAGACATCGGGACTTGTCTGTCGCTCGTTTTTCGAACTAATCAACTTTCTCTTTTACAGGTCCTTCGGGACCAGAGTGAGGTTACAAACTAGCTGACCCTTTGCGGACGTATAACGCAAGGGCACGTCACGACTTAGGCAATCCCAGCTAAGTCCAAGAAGTTAGCGCAAGGGTGCTTCGCGACTTAGGCAACTCAAGAAAAGTTCGCAACTTGGCCGCAATGGTGCCTCACGACCGGCAATTCCAGCTAAGTCCGTGACATTATGGTATCAGAGCGGGCAAGCAATTCGAGCAAGCAGCGAAGAAACTTCGCAATCTCGCAATGGCAAAGCATCGTGGCAAATCGAGCAAGACGGGGCAAGCCGGACCCTTGCCCCAAGCAGCCGCAGGTGGGCTGCAAGTGCAAACTCGCTCTCATGTTGTTGGAGCCGCTCAAGAGGAGCATGGCAACGAACATGATGAGCGAGAAGTTGGCTACTCTCCGCGAGCGGAGGAGGCACAATCTGGAGCACCAACCGAGAAAAAGAGCCATAAGGAGAGGCTCACAGCGGTGGAAACCCGCTTGGATGTTCTTGAAGCGAGCTTGGAGGAACTTTACCATAGCCAAAGAAGGCTTCTTAGGGTAGAGAGCTCGTAAGAAGCTGAATCCCGAATCGACAAGGTGGAGGCCCTAGTCGATCGACTGTCGGACGACACCAAAGACTCCGTGCAACATCTGCACGAAGTCGTGGCGGAACTCACTTCCAAAGCGACAATGCTCACAAGGGCACTAAATGCGGGAGGGAGCAACACCCGCGTTGCGCCGCCACAAAACTTTAGGGCACCTGAGCCGCATTGTTATGGGGGTGCCAGAGATGCTAAAGAGCTCGAGAATTCCTTGTTCGACATGGAACAATACTTTCGAGCTACGAGGCCTGATTCTGAAAAAACCAAAGTTTTGATAGCAACCATGTATTTGAAATGGGGATGCAAAACTTTGGTGGCGAACCCGTTGGGAGGAGATCCAACAAGGTCGGTGTCGGGTGGACACATGGGAGGACTTAAAGCGAGAGTTGAGAACTCAGTTTCTACCTGAGAACACCGAGTTCGTCGCAAGGAGGAAACTAAGATAACTCTGCCAAAGTACTTTCATTCGAAACTACGTGAAGCAATTTTCTGCACTAATGCTGGACATACAAGACATGTCCGAAAAGGATAAGCTATCCAGCTTCCTCGATGGTTTGAAGTCATGGGCTCAACAAAAATTGCATCGAAGGAATGTCACCGATGTGATCGGGGCAATTGCTACCGCAGAAAGGCTCACCGACTTTGTTTCCTTTGAAGACCCAGGAAAAAGGAAACAATCTTCAGGAAATTGCCCTCCAAAATATTCTCGAGAGAAGGAGCCCGGAGGCGAACAAAGGAAGAAGAGTTCCCACAAAGGGCCAAACTCAAAAGGCAAGGCCTCGAAACCTGACGGATGCTTCTTGTGCGGAGAGCCGCACATGGTGAGGGAGTGCCCAAAAAAATAAGCACTCAATGCTTTAACAACTTCCATCCATCCCTCCAAATCAGACAAGGGCAAAGTCGTCGCCCTCAATTCAAGCAGTTCAGAACCTAACAGCGACGATAAAGAGTCGCAAGGTCCCCGAATGAGAGCAATACGTTTGTTAAATGCATTGCGAGGTCAAGTGGGGAAGAACATCAAAGCAAAGCCATTGAAAGCAGGGAGTAGCGAGATGATGTATGTAGACATTAAGCTCAATGGCCAAACAACCCGTGCAATGGTGGACACGGGCGCAACCCATAACTTTATTGTCGATCGAGAAGCAAAGCGACTTGGGCTAATCTTGGAGAAGAACCCAAGCCAGATGAAGGTCGTGAACTAAGAGGCCAAGCGGGTCTCCGGGTTGGCAAAGGGAGTCCCCATCAAGATCGAAACATGAAGCGAGAGCACGAACATAATGGCGATACCATTGGAAGACTTCCAAGTGATTCTTGGAATAGAGTTCATGCAGGCAGCAAAGTTGGTGCCAATGTCGTTCCTAAACTCCCTATGTATAATGGGAGGTGACGACCCCTGTTTGGTTCCCGTCTCTCAGAGAGGAACCAAGGACCCCAATAGATATCGACAGTACAACTGATGAAAGGGGTACGAAAAGGTGAATTAACATCCGTGACTGCTATGAAACTAGAGCCACTCGACGAGAAGGCCATTCATAAACCTGCTGTGGTGGCGAACGTTCTGAAGGAGTTCATAAACGTTATGCCACCCGAGTTGTCGAAGACTCTGCCGCAACGTAGAGGCGTAGATCACCATATCGAGTTGGAGCCAGGAGTGAAGCCTCCAGCGAGACAACCCTACCGCATGCCCCTTCTAGAGTTGGCAGAGCTCAAAAAGCAATTAGGTGAACTGCTAAGCGGTGGTCTCATCCGCAATTCTAAAGCACCCTTCGGAGCTCCAGTTATATTCTAAAAGAAACAAGATGGGAGCCTCCGACTATGCGTCGATTATCGAGCCCTCAACAAAGTGACGATGAAGAACAAGTATCTCATCCCACTCGTCGCGGACTTGTTCGACCAATTGGGCAAAGCCAAGTATTTCTCCAAACTTGACATCCGGTCAGGGTACTGGCAGGTGCGCATTGCTGAAGGCGACGAAGCGAAGACTACGTATGTGACCAGGTATGGAGCGTTTGAGTTCTTAGTGATGATGCCTTTCGGCTTCACCAACGCTCTAGCCACGTTCTGCACTCTAATGAACCAACTATTCAAGGAGTATTTGGATAAGTTTGTGGTCGTCTACTTGAACGATATCATCGTCTACAGCCAAACGCTCGAGGAGCATGTCAAGCACCTTTGAACAATTTACAAGGTTCTCAGGGAGAACACTTTGTTCATAAAAAGGGAGAAGTGCTACTTTGCTCAAACGGAGATCTTATTCTTGGGGCATCGAATCGGTGATGGCTGCGTTCGGATGGACAAATTAAAGGTGCAAGCTATTGCGAAATGACAAACTCCAAAGAAGGTGCCAAAGCTGAGATCCTTCCTTGGTTTCGTCAACTACTATTAATGCTTCATAACGGGGTATTCGAAGCGTGAAACTCCACTGACGGAGTTGCTGAAGGAGCAGCCTTGGAGGTGGTCTGATAAATGTGAAGCTGCATTCCAAGATCTGAAAGCTGTTGTGTTGGAAAAACAGGTGCTTAAATTGCCGGACTACGGGGAGCCCTTCGAAGTCCATACAGATGTGTTAGGACTCTAGCTAGGAGAGTCCTAATTGAGAGGGACATTCATGTAAAACCTACCTAAGTCGACCCCTATTAAAGAGGTGAAGAGGCCGACTAGGGTTAGGAGGTTGTTTCTTAGAGATGAATTAGGAGTTGTAAAGGAATAGGAGCCTTGAGTAGAAGTCCTATTAGGAGTTGGTTAGAAGTAGGAGTCTTGAGTAGGAGTCCTATTAGGAGTTAGGGTTTAGAAACCCTATAAAGAACCATGTATTCCTCCTCTTTTGATAAGCAATAGATGAATCTTTTCTGCAGCCTTTGAGCAGCAACTTGGAGGGAGGAACCCCTATAGAGTTCCAAGGAGGTCGATCCCCTAAAGAGATCAACCCTAAGTTTAGAATCTGCAAGGGTTCTAACACCTGGTATCAGAGCAGCGTTCTTGGCATCTCGCTGCCCTTCCATAGCCATCCATCAGCCCTCCACAGCCGCCAAAGCAATTCCCACAATTGCTTAAAAGATCGTCGCCAAATTCCACCATCATCTCCACCACCGCGGATCATCCTTTGATCTCCCCGTGAATTGCAACAGGTTCTGGTTTCCTACTTTACTGCTGCTGCAATTTAGTTATACCTATCTGAAAATCCAAAAAAAAAAAAAAAAAATTATTCCTATATTGCTGCATAAACTTTTAGTTATAAAGTTTTCATCTCTACAACGAAAGATACATTGCAGAATTTCAGCCGCATAGCATTGTTTGTTTGATCTTGATACTATATTTTCTCTGTCGAAACCTCTACAAAATTTTCTTGATTAAATTGGAAATCCTTGTTGTCATATAAACTAAGATATTACTGTCAATTCCCTCCTCAAATCTCTCAAATTTTTTGTGGAGATTTCGTCAAGAAACCGTTGTTTCTTCGACGACAATTCTGTTCTTACAAGACAACACAATTCTGCAGCAAACTTTCACTGATTTCTATCAAACCTTTGCTGCCATCCACCACAGATCGAAAACTTTCATCCACAGCCCTAAAACTCCACAAAACCACACCCTCAAACTGCACCCAAAAAAGCCACAAAACAAACCTAAACCGCAGCCTACATCTACCAATCCACCAACCCTTTCAACCATCACTTCTCTCAACCTATACATGCCTTTAACCCGTCAACAAAAGAGAGATCTTAACATCACAGATTTGGAGTCATATACTATGGCATTTGAGGAGGCAATCAATACTAAATTTGAAGCCTTCGAGGCACGAATGGAAGATAAGATTCGGACTCTCCTTACCGAATTCAGTTTGGGCCGACCACCAAGCCCGAAGAAATCACATCAAGGAGAGAGCTCTAACCAATTACATCATGCCCAAAGAGATGACTTCCAAGAGAGGGGAGGCTCTATGACCGACCCCAACTATTCGCGCATGAGAGTGGACTTCCCTAGATGGGAAGAAGGAGACCCAATTGGTTGGATCTCGTGCGCCGAGCGATATTTTCGGTACCATAAAACTGCGGATGCATCCATGGTGGAAATTGCAGCTATACATCTTGAAGGGGATGTCATACAGTGGTTTGACTGGTTTGAACACACTTATGGAGTCCTTTCATGATGACAATTCAAAGAAGAACTGCTGAACCGCTTCGGACCAACTTATTACGAGAATATTGATGGACAACTAGCAAAGATCCGACAAACCTCCACCATTCAGGAGTACCAAACCAGGTTTGAAAGGTTATTTAATCAAACTCGTGATTGGTCTGAAAAACAGCTATTGGGGACCTTTATTGAGGGCTTAAAGCCGGAGATCCGGGGGGAAGTTAAGACGCGACAACCATACACGCTTATGGCAGCCATCTCTTTCGCTTGACATCAAGAGGAGCAATTGAACCATGAAGCTCAGAGGACTAGGGTCGCTCCTCAACCAGTAATATTGAAGCCCTCAGCCCCCCCTACTATCGACCAAGTCCCTACACCAAAGAGGTTAACAAGAGAAGAGCTTCGGGAGCGATATGCGAAGGGGTTATGTTGGCATTGTGACGAGCCGTGGAGCCGTGAGCATCGCTGTAGTAAAGGAAGACTTCTTATGATTGAACCAATAGAAGAAGAGGTCATTGAACATCCAGAAGAGAGCCTTGAACATGAAGAAGAAAATGCAGAAGAAGAGCCACAACCGACCGAAGTTACAGTACATACACTAGCCGACTACTCAAACCCGCAAACGATGAAAGTTAGAGGCCTTCTCAAACAATAACCGATCACTGTTCTCATCGACATGGGCAGTACTAATAACTTTCTAAACAGTAAGGTTACTATCCAGATGGCCTTACCTATCGAGAATTGCAACAGGTTTGACGTTAAGGTCGCCGATGGATGGATTTTGAAGTATGATTGTAGGCGCCCACAAGTGAAATTGTTGCTGATTATGAGGCCTTACCAAGAGATAATTGCATATTTCTTCCTTCTCCCTCTTGATGATCATGAGGCCATGCTCATAATTAAATGGTTGACGACATTATGTGATATTTCTTAGAATTTTATGCAACTAATTATGAAATTTTACAGTAAGGAGAAACAGGTGATACTGAACGGGAAACGTGGGGGCGACGTAACGACGATTTGCATACAACAAATGGAGAAGGTTTTGCATAAAGCATGCAGTAGATTTTTGGTACAACTTGAGCAGCAAACTAAGGGAGAGCCAATAGAATTTGAAGATCCAAACCTACTTCCTTTGTTTGCTGAATTTTCAGATATATTTGACGAACCATACAACCTACCTCTTACCTGTCGGCATGATCATTATATAACGATTCTTTCAAGCAAACCTCCAGCAAATACTCGACCATATCAATATCTACATCTCCAGAAGGATGAAATAGAAAGGATTGTAAAAGAGATGCTCGAAACAGGAGTTATTCGGCCAAGTTGCAACCTCTACTCTTCACCGGTGCTACTTGTACGCAAGAAGGACGGAACATGGCGAATATGCGTTGATTACCGAACTCTCAATGGCATAACCATCAAGGACAAATATCTTATTCCAATAGCAGATGAATTGCTAGATGAAAGGGAGCACAAATCTTCACAAAGTTGGACCTTTGATCCGGGTATCATCAAATATGAGTGTGCGTAGAAGACATACCGAAAACCACCTTTTGAACACACAACAATCACTACGAATTTTTGCTTTCTTCAACAGAAGGTGGAATATCTTGGGCATATCATATCATGTAACTTCGTTCAACGAACCATTCGTCGCTTTTGCATGCTTGCACAGAGACATGGCACCCTGTTTTGCCTTGGTTTTGTGTGCTTTTGCTCGTAAAATTACATGTTCGAACAGGTCACCGCGCCAGGCCAAAAAGCCGCAAAATGGCTCCGTTTTCGTGTGCCACGGGCTATTTTTTGCAGACCGCTGCAGCACCCAAAACGTCAGTCATCTCAGCACCCTGGAACCCCCTGGGTGGCACAGGACTGGATGGGGCTTCGGTGTATTATCGGGCGTTAAAAAATCTTCACAAGTTCGAACGTTAACTTGACGGGAACTTGCCTTCGCGCCCAGCACCCGATGAGTAGTTGTTTGTGGACTTGTAACTGTTCGTTCTACCTTCTAAAGTCCTTGTTTTCTCCTTCCTCTCTTTTATCTCTTGCACTCAAGGTGCTTGCTGAATTGCTTGTAAAGCTTCCCCTTTCCGCGAGACGTCGGGACTTGTCTGTCGCTCGTTCTTCGAACTAATCAACTTTCTCTTTTACAAGTCCTTCGGGACCTGAGTGAGGTTGCAAACTAGCTGACTCTTTGCGGACGCATAACGCAAGGGCGCGTCACAACTTAGGCAATCCTAACTAAGTCCGAGAAGTTGGCGCAAGGGTGCTTCGCAACTTAGGCAACTCAAGCTAAGTTCGCGACTTGGCTGCAAGGGTGCCTCACGGCTTAGGCAATTCCAGCTAAGTCCGTGACAACACGACGTGTCACCTTAGTTTATAGATAATATATTATATTAAAGCATCATCAATCTCCATGTTTCCACAACTCCCCAAGTACTTCAATAATCTTAGCTGTCAAATTTTTGCTTCTAATCAACTGTATTTTACCACAGACCACTAAGTTGAATATATACTTCTAGATCACACAACTGTGGATTTAATATTGATGTCTTGCATTATTTTAAATAGATATTCACATTTAAAGGCACTAAACACTTGCACTATGCAATAACAAACTCAAAAATGCTTATTCTATGTGCGGTTCAATCCCCAAGAACAAACTTGGTATGCATGAAAAGGAGGATAATTCTATATCAAAGAAAAATTGATAATATGAGACCACACAATTGCCAAAAATCTCAGTTCTCTTTAACCTAGGGAAAGAAGCTATTTCAGGTATATCATCGAACCATTTGTATTTGATGTTGGTTCCAAATCATGTAAAAATATGCTGATTGGCGATTTTGGCTTCAAATTGCACAAAAACTGTAAAATGAAGCCACCTATAGAGTGCATCAATGTACTGCATGTCAAGACCATGAAATTGGTTCATGTTGGTCACAGTCAACAATATTTGAACAGTAAATTTATAGCAAAGAAATTGAAAGGAGAAAGCCAATGGCCTCATTATTTTAAATTTACATGCATAAACACCTTCCACAAATGACCATCATCTGACCAAATTTCTCAGAATGGCTTTCACTGCAGTTGGAAGATCAAGTGGCTCAGGGCGAAAACATAAAACCAGTCATCTTTCTTACAAGTTACAATACTACAATTCTGTCCTTCCATTAGAACATCTATTAGGTTTTTGTGATCTGCCATGTTTATAGAATATTTTTTGGTCCAGTTGTACGAGTTTCATGATGTGACCAATAGTCATAATAGGTACATTAAAGAGCTTGTTATATTTTATTTTTTGATGATTTTCAGAAAGGAAAAAAGAAATTTTTCCATGGAAGAACATATTCTAGCAATAATGCTACGAAAACATGATGATCTCATTGTTGCTGGATGTATCCTGTGACTATTACCATAATGGTTCAACTGAAATAAAAAATCATGGAACCGAAGACAAATATCTCTCAATTACTTACTTTATAACACTATCGAATACAAGAAAAAGCTTCCTAATGCTAAACTTCATAAATTTAAACATCTATGTGTCTGAGGTGTTAATAATTATAACCAAGTCAAGAACTTTGTCTGTTAAATTCTTGTTAAACTGTAAGTAAATTTGTAGAAGTTCAATAAATTGCTAGTGTTGACCATGTTCAAGAAAAATTGATAAAACAATTTGCTTTGTTATAAAAAAAATCTAAAGAAGAAAATCTCAGTAACACAGACCTGCTCTTCTTCCTTAGACATATGCTGGCTAAGTGATGTTTTTATGACTCCAATGTGGGAAGCCAGTTCTCTTAGGAAATGATCCTCTGAAACAAATGCTTGCTTTTCTTCCTTAGGCATATGATGGCTAAATGATGTTATTGCTGCAATACGAACAGCAAGTTCTCTCCGAAGAGATTCCTCATTTGTCACATGTGATACCAACAGGATAAACACATAATAGAAGAGATGGCTCTCCCCTTTATGCTCGAGAGAATATGTTCTAGCCACATTCTTGACACGTACATCGAGAGCTGGAAAGATGACCTAAAATATAGATAAAAACATGTTACATCATATCAGCCTTCTTCAAAATTACCATTATTGAGAATAGATATTTATCATGTATTTATTAAGTAAAATACAAGTAATTTCTAAGAAGGAGATTTTGGAATCCAACAAATATTCCAATTGACACCCAATTCATATCAAGGATTAAATCTCGATCAGATATCAGTTTCAGTAATCTACCAAACCAGTGTGGCACTAGCACACCAACTCCAAGCAATAAATACCTACCCATATCGTATTGTATCAATTAAAAAATGATAAAAATAATACTATTGACCATTACCAGATCATAGTCCTTGATTGAATTGGTAAGCCAAGGTCTATACATACCAAATGGATAGGTATGTTAATCCAGGCTTTAGATATCTCAAGTTAGGTTATAAATAAAGATTAAACAAATAAGAATAATTCCTTCTATATCCAAATAATAGCAACCAACAATCTTGCAAAAGGTTAAAAAGAAACTCCAAAATTTTCCAAAATGGACCTAAGAATAGTCACTTAACATGAATTTCAACTTCTTGAAACAGGAGCTTTACGAGATGCAATGCACAATGCATTTTTGCCTTTTCTCTTAAGAGAAGAATCATGTAAAGAATGACATGTAAGGTCTCTTAGGCATCTGTAGCATCAAAGCAACGTAAAATCATCTAGGCCCTCACTATTGCCATGATCTTGAAAATATGTTTCAACTTTCAACTACCATAGAGATAAAACAATCAGCCTAGGAGTCTTAGCAATAGGCTAGTTATTACAGGTATGGCAGTAACAAACATGAGAAAGAAGGTTGCATCCAAGGTTTCAAATACTAGTCATATCAGTACATGATTGGTATATACTTGTCAACCAAGTACTGGTGTCGAAACATATAGCTCGACACTAGTGTGTATCGATCTATTTTTCATTGTTTTATGTTTTTTAATTATTTCATTCAATGATACTTGATGGTACAGGTTGGTCTATTTGTAGAGTATCGGTCAACAGGTTATGGAGACCAATATCATACTAATATTCAAATCCTTCATCACATTTAGCAAGCACAAACACGGACATGGTACATGGCTTATCTTCAAGAATGACATGAGGTAACATAGGGACAAACAACTAGTAAGTATATAGTTTATAGCAAGGTATGCAATATCGTACCATACCGGAGTTTCGACGTTCGTTCGAAACGGTACGATATTGAATACCGAGCGGTATACCGTTCGGTATACCACTCGGTATATATATATATATATATATATGTATATATATGTATATATATATAATTCGGCGACGTCACCTCTCTCTTCTCTTAGGTGGGGCGACGTAGCCTCGTTTATATATATATATATATATATATATATATATATATATATATATATATTTATTTATTTATTTATTTATTTATTTATTTATTTATTTATTTATTTATTTATTTATTTATTTATTTATTTATTTATAAATATTCTTATAAAAGGCGACGTCGCTAAAAAAGGTGACGTGACGTCACCTTTTATAAAAATATTTATATATAAATATTTATATATATTAATATATATATATATATTAATATATATATTAATATATATATATATATACTTTTTTTTTTTTTTGTTCCGTCTGGTAACGGGCGGTCCGTGTACCGATCAGTTGACAGACCGGTACGTACCGGGCGGTATTATTCGAAATTGAATACCTTGGTTTATAGTACAATATAGTTTATATTTTATATACTTTATACAATGATAATCTTAAATATGAAGATGTATTTCATACGATATGCATTCTTTTTATATATATGTTACAAGAAGCATAAAAATCTAAAATCCAATCAGAAAATACCTCAAATACATCACACATAATAATTTAAAAAGGTCAAGGTACACATCATCCATGTTTGACATCTGGATTCTATATGTAAATAGTATATCGTGCCCTATAATGGTACCATATATTAGCATTAGCATATGCACATGATGCATATTGATGTGGAACCAATTTAGTTACTCTCTTATTAAATAAATTTAATTAGTTTAGAGGTATTTTGAATATGTCATAAGTGGACAAATGGCAACATCTACTCAAGGAGGAGAAAAAGGAAATAAATATAAAAAAGAAAGAAATCAGATTTGATTCTGATAGAAGATTACAAATCTTGATTGAATTCCTTAATTATTCATCAAAGGAAGCTTATCAATTAAGAATATCATCAAAAGAGAAGATTATTTTTCAAATTAAGCCAGAAATATATTTTTTTATTACGTCTGGAATACTAAATCAAGAATATATTTTATTTGATCCAATTTTTTTTTTTTTCTTGTATACATCATCAGAGAATAAATTAATGAATTGAGCTTGTTTTTTAATGTTATATGTGAGTAG
Source organism: Musa acuminata AAA Group (assembly GCF_036884655.1). Classification (NCBI taxonomy): domain Eukaryota; kingdom Viridiplantae; phylum Streptophyta; class Magnoliopsida; order Zingiberales; family Musaceae; genus Musa; species Musa acuminata. Next base: position 13,067,024 of record NC_088359.1, read on the forward strand.
CGCAAGACTACAATTATTTTTTTGATAGAATGATTTCAACTTTTACGTGCAAGACATGCAGAGGTGTGAGGCATTCATCTTGGGAGTTTTTTCTATAAGATGAAGCGAATCTAATAGTTTTGTTTTTTACTATTATCTTATCATTATTATCATTCTCTTCCTCTCTTTCTAACCCTAGGGGAAAAAAGAAATTCTGCCCTACATATAGACCCTTGTTTGTTTTGATGTATCCAAATTAGTCTCAAGAAGTGCGTGACAAGTGCTACATTAGTATGAGCAACAACAACTTTTGACGAGCAATGGCACTGTAGAAAGCATTTGATGGATTTTTTATTTTTCCCCTACTCTCCCCCTTTCTCTTATAATCCTCTCCTTTTCTTCTTACTTTCTTCTTCTTCTTTTATTCCTCTTGACCATTATAAACATTGGACACCACCATCCTAATAAAAGAAATTAGATATAACAAAATCGACTACTAGAATGATGATATCAAATAACCATTCATACACTCATTTTTCTAGATAACTCAATTTAGATGGCATATATGGTGATATCAAATCCATGCTAATTTTACAAACCATTTCCAAGAATATAAAAAGAAAATGTCCCAAAAATGGTAAGATCTTCTTGTTTTCTTGTCACCTTCTCTCTCTGTAAATATCAAAACACTAACAAGCAAATAAAATAATGTCTCCATAATGTATATATGCATTTGATAAGTTGTGTTTCGTTTGAGATCAAAATTAGTTGGTTAAGATATCTTAATAAAACTAATTTCATTTTTTGTTTTAACTATATCAGTCAGTGCAGATTAATATTTATTGGTCCGGCCATTGATCGGCTTGTGTGATGGACAACCTTTCCAAGTCCAACTCGAAATCAAACTTTCCGCACAGTAAGTATCAAAATTGTATTAAGCAACAAACCTACCACCCAATATTGCTATTGAGTCCCCATTTTTTTTCTATTTACAAATGTTCAATGGTGTTAACGAAACAAAAATATAGATTATGTTTTACTTATAAGCTTAAACTTTTAGATTATGTTTTATTTATTAGCTTAAGGAAATAAAAATATAAATGTTCGATGGTGTTAAGGAAATAAAAATATGGCATTGCTCAAAAATTTTAAACGGTATTAGAACAAAAGATTTTGTCTTCAAATCTTCTCTAGGTCACACATTAAAATATATATAATCCCTAAGTAACATGTTTCACTTGTTAGGCTTTGGTCAATTTGCCGACTTATGCTTTTAGATACAATGATATTGGTCAAATATTTAAAGATTAGTCGTCACTAGTTGTTCTCTTTTCTACTTGCCTCTCTCCTCCTTTGCCTTCTCTTCTTCTCAACCTTCTCTTCCTATTTTTCTCCTCCTCCACTACCACCTTCTTCTCCACCTTTTCCTTGTCTTTTTTCTTCTTCTTCGCCTGCTCTCTTTCTACTCTCCACCCTCCACTTCATTTGCTTCACCACCACCTTCTCATCTTCTTCTTCTCATCCGCATTGCCACCCTTTGTCCATGTTGCCACCTCCTCCTTGACACATATTGCTCTCTCTCTATGCTTATAGCGGTTCAGGTGATACCAATCAAAACCGACACATACCAACATAATTATGATATCATATTGATCAATATAGAATTGATCAGTGTTTTCAAAAGTGCTAGGTGCCAAAACGCCTGAGGTGCTAGGCGCCCACCTGAGTGAAGCAAGACACTCCCATATATTAAAATTTAAAAAATATATATTATGATTAATAAATATGATCATAAAATTAAAAATGACACAATCATATAAAGTAAAGTTACATTGCAGGAAATAAGAGCAGATATCTGAGATGTTCCTACCTAACAGTATATGTTCTGTTATGTTCTAACTTCTAACTCCTAATAAGGTACCCCCCTCAAGTTAATGTTGGAAATTTAACAAAGTGTAGGAAATACAAATAGGAAGTAGATCATTAATAGTGCAGGAAAGAGATCATTTAACAAAGCTTCTGTTACCTATACACTGAGAAAGAGGAGGAGATGGAGTAGTAACCAATGGAGGAAGGTGGTGGTTAGGGCAGAGGATATTGGCAACCAACAGAAAACATATTTGGTCGATCATATAAGTACACACGACGAAGAAACAAAGTTGCAGATGGTGGCGTAAGGGGAGGAGGCTCGTGGTCTAGCAGCGTAGGGCAAAGGGGGCTTGTGGTCTGACGATGTACACTTGCGATTAAGCAGCATAGGACGATGAGGCTCATAGCATCCGACAGCATAGGAAGAAGGCGGCTCACGATAGGGTTTCTAGTCCTTACAATGGATCAAGCACGTAGAGGGGAAGGAGGGTAAGTGTTGTGTCTAGTCAGTTCGGTTGAGCCACCTATGTGAAATTAACCTAATTTGGACTTGTTCGGGTGCTCACTTGATTCGAGCAACGCCTGGGCCCAGGCACACACTCGAGCGATGCCTTCTTCAAGTGCCTCACTCGACCCTGTTATGAGGCGCTCAGGCCTCACCTCGCCCGAGCACCTTTTGAAATCACTAGAATTGATTTTTCGATAGGTTATCTCATCTCTAATCGGCCATATTAAATCCTTTGATCAGGTTGATTTATTTTTTCTCAACTCTAGAAATTTGGGGGGTTACAAATGCCTTAAGTTGCCTTAACCCTAAAACAAATGCAGCCCTAATGTACAAGAAATAATTTTCAAGATTTTATGTTTCGGTGCATACTATGCTAATATTAAGTAGCATGTGTCATTCCGATGAGAAACCAAACCTAAAAATCACTTGTATTGGGCTAATTTGTTAGTACATAATATTAAAATATACACTCGTGCATTTTCTCACATATATTGACAAGAGGTGAAATTCTTAATATTATTAGGGTAAGAGTCTAGGATGATTTGTTTTTATTTTTATCTTTTATGTAATAGGAAGACCTAACAAATCCACCTACTTTTCTCTTGAATAAAATGTACTCTTATGGATATACAATCCTTTCATTTTTTATTTCTTTTTAGTGTGCCCAGCACAAGGACTAGTGCTGAGAAGCATGAAGGTGCCACCAAAACACAAGACATTGATCATACCTCCTTATTTAGGTAAACCAAACAACTTCAATTTACATGGAAACCAATATGGGAAACTCATTTCTCATCAAAAGTACATAAAACTACAAGAAAATTTGCGACACAGTACATTTGTATGCCTCACCCATGACATTTGATATTGGTAACATACTATGCCATTGATGCATCAATGTCACAGCAGTGAATCACTCATATGGTAGGAGGCTCCTCGACCAAGTACGATCATGGCAAATACGATTGTGTAAGATGTAGTGCACCTGGATTGTGGCTCTCATCATTATATTATTTTTGTGTGTTGTAGAATGTATCCGACACCAAAAATAATGACTAACTATAATTCTGGATCAGTTGGCCATAAGATCCAGGATAATCGGAATGCTGAGGATGAGGATTTGTTATATGACTCGGCATCATATAGGCTTGGTCTCATATCCTTGTACGAATCATCGGCAGAATTTCCTATTCCATTATGACCATAAACAAGTCGTGTAGATCCTCATATTTTATGATCTTAGATGGCATGAATAAAAGACTCCTCTTTGGTCCATGCATCACCCACCTGTGTCTGAGTAGCAAGAGCCCTGGCCACCATCATTAGTTGGAGCAATACTATCCATATTGCTACTCTCTCCATGAATCCCACCAAGAGCTAAGTGTGAGGGAGAAGATGTCTCATCACCGAAATGAACTTGTAGCTCGTCAATTGCATCAAGTAGAACAACCAAGTACGAGCCTAATCATTTCCCTTGTCATGATAACCAGATGCATGAATGTGTTGTGTGTTGCCATGAGCTTTAAGGGAGGACATAAGCTCAAAAGAGTCTCTATGAAGCTGTTATATAGCTCAAGAGACATTTAAAGGGGGACAAGGTGGGATAGGCTGGTCCTACCAATGGACTGCCCTGATCCGAGCAATCTACATCTCAATTCACGAGCGGACTGGTACATTCCATATTAAAAAGAGGGACAAGGTGGGATAGGCTTGTCCTGCCAGTGAACCACTTGAACGAGGTAGTCTGTGCCTTGGTTCGCTTGGTACGAACTGGTCCATGCAATATGTAGAACCTTGGCCTTGGATAATGTCTTGAGTTACAAGAATTTCTTAGTTTGAGTTTCATGGCCATGTTTATCTTCTGGCCCCTACCTCTTGTGAGACTCCCTCCTAGCTCTCATCCCATCTACACTACCACAGCTGTCATCTCCCTTGCCTTTCATTTTTTGTTTAACAACACCGTTTGTGCTTACTTCAGTTTGGTAATTGCATCAATTTGATATCATAGCAACGTGATTGTATTAGACTGACAAGACTTGACTCAGCATTCATGGATCCCTGTCACAATACCAAAGAAAAATCTAGTTTGCTGGAAGCAATCACATAACTAACTTACGTCAAGATTTTGTGACTAAACTTCAGCTACTCGTCTTTCTCTACGTGAAGGAAGTCGCAATAATGACAACATGAAATGGACCCCTCTTGCTGAATAAAATACACAATTAGCAACAGAGAATAGCTTGTAGTGGCAAATCTTCAATCTTATGAGAAATAATTCTTTCAGCATAGCAGGAAAAGAATGAAGCAAACAGGAAAAGCATTTCTGCAAGTATGCAATCAATGACCTATCAGCACTACGTTTTAGTATGCCTCAAGAGATCAGTCGAATAAATCAGAAACGTCACTCTTCCCCTATTCGCCAAAACTTTGAGAGACAACAACAGTAAACACGCACTAATTTGTCGTATTCGAGTTATCTACATCGTTTTCATTCCTGCCAGGACCCACCACCCAATTCAGAGGTTTCTGCCACAGATCAAAACCTTTCACCCCAAACCCTTTAATTGACTCGATATCGGACCACTTACCAAGCCCCCAAACCACGATAATTTCAAGATAGAAAGAACGGGCAACTACATATATATATATGTATGCATAACACATTACTCCGTACCACGTCCTCGGCGTTGCAATGGTGCTGGTAGATGTCGAAGAGAAAGATGCAGCGCTCGGCGAGGAAACGCACGTCGCCACTGCCGGCGGTGGCGAGCTCGACAGCGTCGTGGTGGAGGCGGTTGAGCTCCGTCCGGATGGCCTTCTGGAAGTAGACGAAGATCAGGATGGGGGACTTCTCCGACGAGCCATTGAATGGCGACGGCGACAGCGACGGATCGATCGAGTTCACCACCTCCTGCGGCATCAGGGCGAGCACCCCGTCCCCCGCCACCGGCGTCGCCATGGCAACCGACCTCGGTTCAGCCGACTCTCTCTGTCTCTCTCTTCTCTCTCTCTCTCTCTCGTATGAGATTTAGAACGTCTCATTCGCGTCGAGCACTACCATCGTTGATAAGGAAAGAGTGGCACGTGCGAAGTGGCCACCGAGTGGGCAGCGTAGGCATCGCACGTGTTTCCCACCGAGTGCTCCACTTTGGGTCATGATGGGGCACTATGGACATTTCAAGTCCTCAGTTTCGTTCACTTCCACCCCTCCCCGTCGCGGGAGTTCTTTTGAGACCACGATACTCAGCGAGTCCACTTACCAAAACGCCCCTGTTGTGTGAGAGGTTTCGCGGTTACGTCCTCGTCAGCTCCTGATCAACTTTGTTAAGCGACCGTGTCAAGTGAATGGGCCCGATTGTCTTCCAAGTGGACCTCAGAAACCCATGACACGAAGCATGATTATTAATCGCATAAATATCCCTCCGAAATCACTTATTTTCACATTGGTACCTCTAAATGTTAGTTTGCATGCGTAGCTCATCATAAATAGTACTAAATCATAGGCCGTGAGATCAGATCTCGACCGTCCGTCTCGAGTGGAGGATCGGAGTCCACATAATTTTTACTCTATATTAAGGTCTCCCACGTGCTTCTCGAATGAGAGAGCACTACCTATGCTAAGTTGTATCGACTTTGCGATAGGAGCTTCAGCTTATGAAAGTTGCTCCATGTGGAAGCCTTTTATTGGTGTCGATTATTATGTATCATGGTATTGATATTTTCTTTTTAGTATAATATTAAAATGTTGGGCGTAAGAATGCATTTCCAAACTATATAAGGATAAATATGTAAAAAGAACTCTCCTTTTTCACGCATAGGCGAGCACGGACGGGGCACGCGCGGCGGGGGCCGGAGAGCGTGCCGAGTCCGGGAAGACACGTGGCGTTCCCACGCGGCGGTCCGTCGTGGGGCCGAAGGTAGTGCGCGGTTTTGGTACGTTGACATGGAGTCAAATTCGCTGGGCCCCGCTTTGTGGGACCGTATTCAGCACGTACTGCCGAAGCCTTTCCGACCTTTTTTATTTATTTTATTATTACTGTTGGTTTAGAAATCTTGGATATTAATTTCAATCAACATTTTATTAAAATCTATAATAATACTTTTATTTCAGATTTTTTATATTATTTTTTTAGAAAAATTAAATCATGATTGATTTATTTAAAATTTAAAGCTGAGGGTCTGAAATGTCATCTCATAAATTGTTTATCTCATCGAATAAAATTTAGAAAATAACAATAAGTTTAGCTTGTGTAATTGATAGCAAAGTCCTAATATCAATTTTCGTCTATCTCACGTATCTTTATATATATATATATATATATATATATATATATATATATATATATATATATATATATATATATATATATATATATATAGATATGAGAAATACATTTGTATTTGAAATTTTTTAATCTTTGTCTACCATTTAGTGCTTTTGCTTTCTCCGAAAAAAAAAAAACAAAAGGTCAATGCAAGTTTATTTCTGTAAAATAATGTTAATACTAAAATAAATTAATTTATATAACCACAGAACAGCTTAATGGCTACCAAGTTTACCTATTTAACACATCAAACACTAGAAAATTTGACATTCTAATTACATAAGCAAGGACCCAAAAAAAAAAAAGCTAGAAGATATCTCCATATACTCAATTGGGAATATATAGAGATGTCAAACCAAAAATTAAGTACGATTGTGTTAATAGTGTAGGCAAAACCTACCCGACTGACATATATTTCCAAATATTAAAATTAAAGTGGCACATATATATACTAAAAAGTTTCAGTGGGAAAACATATATTATTATAATATAAGTTCTCCAGATAACACCATAATTCCTTTTTTTTTCTTTTTGCTGAAGAATTTCACTGACGTGACTACATAATTTTATGGACAAGAACACAAGAACTCAGCTTCAATGTCAGCTGATCCAAGCTTTATTTTATTATCTGAAGGACTTCAGGATAACATAGATGGCCAATGACGAAAATACATCACTCATATAAGGTTTTCTTTAATGAAAAAATTAAACAACAATGATGAATCTTTAAATTTAAGATATTGTCATAAAATCTTTATCGTCTGAACTAATTAATTGTTTTGTATGTGCTTTGGCAAGGGATCGCAACCACAGCTTTTCAGCATGGGTAGGTCTGCCACCCAAATCAATGGGAAGAAACATCACAATGATGATTGAAAGAAGGCCACTAAAGGCAGCAGCTTTGCAGCACTTGTTATTGTTTTCTGCAGTGACCATTTGGGTGTCCTAAAGGCCACATTCCATTCACCAAATATGGCCACTGATCTGTGTTTCCCTGTGCATGGAAAGTGTTGTTGCTGCCTCAGAACCCACCTGCACCTTTGGAGCTACGTAATTCTCAGCCACTCTTCTATCTTCACATGAATGGATCAACATAGAACAGAATTTTTATATATCTGGACTTTTGCCTTTACATTGTAATATCTGAGTGGAGTGAAGCGAATGAAAGATCCATGATATCCATTTTATCTTTAAATTAATATTTGAGACCATTCTAAGTTTGATTAAGAAAATAAATAGAAAAAGATCATTATAATCAGTGTCATATAGTTGACATTATTGGGGATGACAAGTATCTTTAGATCTATGAAACTACGATATTTAAAGGATAAAAAATGAAGAAAATATTCATAAAAATAAGGTTTTTATTCTTCTATAAATGCATAGTATATCTTTAGAAAATATATGAAAAACATTTTGAGCGTTCATAAAATTTCTCTTTGGTATATATAGAGAGAACGAGAGAAATATATGGAAAAATCTTTAATACTTATGTAAGAAGGTATAAAAAGATGTTTTTATCTAAGTTTGAGTTAACATTCGGAAGCTTTTAAATTTTTTCTCGTGTAATAATAAATTAATCTGTTTCTTATGTAAATCTTATATACACTGTTTTGGATTTTAATCTTATTGTCATCTCAGTTTTCTTCTTTTCCAAACAAAGATGTATATTATTATGATATATTGGTATGACGAAAATTTTAATTTCCTATATAAATACAAGAAAGGAGTGTCAATCAAAGTTTGTTTTTCTGGATTTCTGTTTTATTATTAGTTAAAGATAAATAAAATTGTGACCAATTAATGCATTTCAGTAAGCATACAGAACTTCTTTTATGTTTTCTTGAACTCAAAGTGAGGTGTTTGACGGTCATTCTCAAAGGAGGATAACTTTCGAGGGTTCCTTCGGTGACATTGTTGGTCCAAGCACCACCTTGCGCTGGATATGCTACATAGTTGCATGCACTAAGCTTTTGCATCTCCATTTCATCTAAATGGTCCAATTGCCATTTCACGATTGTTGCTTTTGTTTCATCTCAGACAAAGTTAGCGATGCAGGAAATGTGGTCGCCAGGGAGGCCACAGATGTTGCACCGCGCCACTTGTATCCAAAGCATTAGATTCGTATGTGTTTTCCAAGTTCTTCCGCATAAAGAAACCTAGAAAAGACATGAACCCCGATAAGAGATCCTTCAAACTATTGATTTTTTATGGAATGACATCCCTCATATTTATTTTTATCTAAAGTATTTTTTTATAAATGATAAAAAAATTTATGAATCAAATATTCAAAATTTAAAATTGGAGAGGTTTTATGATTAAGTATAACTTAATTTAATTTCAAATATAATAGAGTCAATTTTTATTAAACTAATTTAAATTTGTATGAGGAGAAATCATGGGCATAATGTAAAATGTGTCCCAGATGTATGATTTAAAAAAATTGGACCCATATAAGGAGCAATCTATCACAATGGAGGAGGCACAAGGTAAAATATATATGAGATGCATGAATCAGGAAAACTTGACCCGTGTGAGAAGAAATCTATCATGACAAAGGCATAAGGTAAGATATGCCCGAAGCGCATGAATTAGAAAAACCTTGTAGGGAAATATAAGGGGGACATTGTTAGGATCAAGAGCACTAAGAGGGGGGGGGGGGGGGTGAATTAGTGCAGCGAAAAACTTTCGACGATTAAAAATGTGTTCGTACGATAAAAGCGATTTCGGTAGAAAAGCCGATTCGTAAATCTCTTTAAGTTGTAATCAAGCGAGATGTAGTGAAAGGAAATCTATAAAGGCAGTTTGCAGTTATGATGAAAGCTAAAATGTAAGCGCAAACTGAAATATGATGTTCGTACGATAAAACTGATTTACGTCTAAACGCCGATTCGGAAAATACTGAACTTTAAAACACGATCGTAAATGTGCAGAAGGCAGTAAACTATTGAGGAGGTTTGCAGTAAGGATAAGATGCTCAAAGTAAATGCAAACCAAGATTTAGAGTGGTTCGGTCAATCTTGACCTACATCAACTTTTGGCTTCCTCCACCGATGAGGTCACCGACGTCTACTAGAGGCATTCCTTCAATAGGCGAAGGCCAACCACCCTTTTACAGTTTCACTCCTTTTGACGGGCTTAGGAGACAACCCTTACAGAATTTTCTCTCCTCTCTTTAAAGATCAGAACTTGGAAGAAAAGAGGGAGAAGAACTTTTGGCCTTTACAACAATTTTGAGCTCTAAAAATCACAGAATAAGATCAGGATTTCGGTGTGTTTTTGGTGTTCTTTCAGTGCTGAAAGTGTTGAATCTCGAATTTTGATGATGAAACTACTTGATATATGTTTATGATTTAGCTTGCGTTTTGAGTGACGCAGGATGCCTCGATCAGGATGAGACAATTTAAGCAGGAAAATCATGTTGTGCCAGAGGAACATGTCAGAAGATTGGACGTCGGGCTGGTGGATCGGTCGACGTATCGACAAAAGGCTTCGGGCCGTGGACTCAGGCATCGGGCCAAGAAGAGCGGGTATTGTGCCAAGGATATCAGAGTTGCGGAGCCAACTGGCCGATTGGGCAATAGGCCGCAGGAAAGGACGATGCGCCGAAGAATCGGACGAAGCGTCGAAGGACCAATGACATGCCGGACAACTTGGTTAATTGCTTAGGATTAATTGTCTCGATCGAAGTTTTATTTTAAGTGTGCAGGATTAACTACGATGGAAGTAAGACATGCAGTAGGAGTTGCGCCGGAGTCAAGACAATGATCACGTTGGGAGTTCGAGAGTTCGACGGAAGTTCGGACAGTCGTCGGAGGTTCTACGGGAACAAATCCGAGAAGTCCATGAGCTTTCCAAAGAAGCTCGTCGGAACTCGCCAAGTGGATCATCGCAAGTCCAGGAGTTTGCCGGACGTCCGTAGGAGCATCACCGAGGGTTCATCGGATGATCGACGGAAGTTCGCCGGAAACTCGCCGGAAGAAGAGATTGACGCACCGGAGCAAGCTGCAGAAATTGTCTTAGGATTTATCGTAGTTAGCACAATGATTAAGTTGGAAATGGGAGGTGATCCCATTAGCATAATCTTGGGGCAATTGGGCCCTTGAAAAACCCAAATTGGGACGAATGGATCTACCCATTCGGACCCTGATTGCTGTGGGAGGTGCAACCGCCCAAGCCAGGAGGTAGCACCGCCTGGGCTAAGTCTCCCAGGGAGACTAAGCGGTGCAACCGCCCCAGCCAGGAGGTAGCACCGCCTGGGCTCAGTCTTTGAGCGAGACTGTGCGGTGCAACCTCCCCTGACAGGAGGTAGCACCGCTTGAGCTCGGTCTTCGAGCTCTGGCAGGAGGTGCAACTGCCTGAGCTCGATCTTTGAGCTCTGGCAGAGAGGTGCAACCGCCCCTGATAGAGGTGGCACCGCCTAGAGGCTCAGTCTTCGAGCTCTGCCAGGCGGTGCAACCGCCCCAGTCAGGAGGTGCAACCGCCTGATCCCGGAATTTCGGGAATTGATAGTTTTGAGCTCCAAATTTGAACTAGGTTGGGGCCTATAAATACCCCACCCATTCAGCACTGAGAGAGCACAACTTACACTCGAAATCTTGATCTTTTTCTGTGATTCTTAGAGCTCAAAATTGTTGTAAAGGCCAAAAGTTCTTCTCCCTCTGTTCTTCAAAGTTTTGAGTTGTAAAGAGAGGAGAGAAAATTTATGTAAGGGTTGTCTCCTAAGCCCGTCAAAAGGAGTGAAACTGTAAAAGGGTGGTTGGCCTTCGCCTATTGAAGGAAGGTCTCTAGTTGACGTCGGTGACCTCGTCGGTGGAGGAAGCCAAAAGTGGAGTAGGTCAAGATTGACCGAACCACTCTAATTCTCGGTTTGCATTTACTTTGAGCATTTTATATTTACTGCAAACATCCTAAATAGCCACTGCCTTCTGCACTTTTACGAACGAGTTTCTAAGTTCAGAGCTTTCCGAATCTGCGTTTATACGTAAATCGGCTTTTTCGTACGATCATTACATTTCAGTTTACGTTTACGTTTTGATTTCAATCATAACTGCAAACTGCCTTCTGCGCATTTATAAAACGTATCTCAAAGTTTAGTATTTTCAAAATCGGCATTTAGACGTAAACCGGTTTTATTGTATGAACGTCGCATTTCAGTTTACGCTTGCATTCTGATTTTCATCATAAACTGCAAACTGCCTTCGTAGATTTACTTTAACGTCATCTCGCTTAATCTTAAGTTAAAGTAATCTTAGAATCGGCTTTTACATCGAAATCATTTTTATCAAACGAACGCAGCTTTCGATTTTAATAGTGAAAGATTTCCACTGCACTAATTCACCCCCCCCCTCTTAGTGCTCTTGATCCTAACAAATGGTATCAGATCCCGGTATTTCTCATTTCGGAGTTACACCCGAGAGAAATGGCTCTTCAAGAGGGCTTATCGGTTGTTCGTCCACCGTTGTTTAACGGATTGGACTACACTTATTGGAAAACTCGAATGAGAGTTTTCTTGATTTCTATGAATCTGGATTTATGGAATATCATTGAAAACGGTTTTCAACTTCCCTCTAAACCGATGAACAAATGGTCGGATTTGGAGAAGAAGTATTTTTCTTTAAACGCAAAGGCTATGAATGCCTTATTTTGCGCTTTAGACAAAAATGAGTTCAATCGGATTTCTACGTGCGAAACGGCTTTTGACATTTGGCGAACACTTGAAATCACGCACGAGGGAACTAGTAGAGTCAAAGACTCGAAAGTTAACTTTTTATTGCATGATTTTGAGCTTTTTCGAATGCAACCAAGCGAGACTATAGGCGACATGTACACCCGTTTCACGAATATCGTCAATAGTTTAAGAGCTCTTGGAAAATGTTTTTCAGATTTTGAACTCGTAAACAAGATTTTGCATTCTCTTTCTAAGAAGTGGGATTCAAAAGTAACTACAATACAAGAAGCTAAAAACCTAAACAACTTACCACTTGAAGAACTAATTGGTTCGTTGATGACATATGAAATGGTGCACAATGCACATGATGAACATGTTGAACACAATCACCTTCCAAAGAACAAGAAGGATTTGGAACTCCGGACAAATGAATGCCACTTGAGCGATGACTCAAGTGATGAGGACAATGATGAACTTGAACTTCGAACACTAAATCTTAATAAGTTTATTAAACAAAAATCTAAAATAGACAATGAACTTGAACGAAGGAAGAGGCCAAAGAAGAGGAAGGTAACCAAGGATGAATCAAGAACTTCCAAAGGTGAAACGGCGAATTGGGCTTTGACGGGCTTCGACTACAAGGTAAGTAACTCAACTCTCTTGAATTATTTCGAAATTACATGATGCTCTTCATAATACATTTTCTTTTTAATATAGAATTAATTTTCTTAAAAATTACATGTTAAAAAAAAATAATATATGATGAAAATACAAAATTTATGATTTTTGAAAATAATCATGAAAAATACATATTTTATGATAAACAAACAAAATGATTTTGATTGAAAATATGAAATCATGCTTCATGATATAATAATGTTTTGATACCATGATTTTATTCTATGCATGAGATTTTTAAAATCATGTTTATTGGTTTTATAATTATGGATGATGAATCTTTCGATTTTCGATTTTCACGGTAATGAAAGTGCCTTATTGATCTTTGTCGTAATAAAACTTGCACTTTCGATTTTAAAACATGCTACATGTTTGGCATAGATGAAATAAAATCATATGAACTAAAACAACTAAAAAGAGAAAAGTATTTTTCTTGAAAATTTATTTTTCTCTACCGTATTGACTTTTTCACTAAGAGATCAATAAAATTATCTATGCCATTTTGAATCTCTTGAAAGTAATGTTGAGATTTTGATGATGTGTTCTTATTGAAATTTATTGAAATGAATCGTCATTTCTTGGAATTATAACTTGAGAATTCTTTTTATAAATCAAAATAACTTACTGTGATTCTTTTTTTTTGCTATTTGAGTTATCTAAAAAGAATCATAATATGTCTCTTAATATTCATAATTTGTCTACATGATTCGTAAATCTCATTACCAACTCATCTTGATATTCCTTATGTGATGATATGAATACATGAAATATTCATTAATTTATTTTGATGTATACAAATGAAAAGTTATGATCATGGTAAGATATAATTTGACAAAATTGATACCATCATGATATGAAGCATTTATGATTTGCAATGATGCATGCAATACTTGAGCTTTTTAATTATGATGTGATGTATTGCATATGATGTAAATCATGATTTAAAATGCTATGAGTTGTTACTAAAATGATGTATGTTGATTTAATGTCATGAATACTCTAAATAATAAATGTTTGGTATCATGATCAAAATGTTGATAAATAGTTAAAAATTTAAGTATCATGTATGATATGCTCATAATATTGATTGATTTATTCAGTACCATGCATGAATGAAATATAAGGTTTTTGAAATTATGCATGTTCGAATTTGAAAATATAATGATGCACAAATAAGATTGAAACCTTCCCTTGTCATGATTTAGAAATTAATGTAAAGGGTCTTCCCTTCTCTTTCCCAATGACATAGGGGGAGAAAGAGTTGCTAATGTGCATATCTCAAAGAGAAAATTGCTAGCTTTCGTGTCTTAAAATGTTGAAAAGTTTTTGCTAGCTTGTATATTGTAAACTTGCTATCGTACTATCATGATGATGAGCATGTCTTATCTTCATAATTGTATTTGAAAAACTATGACAAAAATATGTCCGAATGATTGAACTTGTTAAAATTAATTTTTGGACTTTCTTGATTGAATGATCAAATCACTCGACTGCCATGATGATTGTACACAATTACATGCCCTAATAATAGGTTGGAAATTATGTGCTTTGGATACAAAAATTTCCATGATAATAAGCATGTTTTGCCCTCATGATTGTATTTGAAAATCAATAGCACAGCCTTGTCCGAATGCATGAAAGTGTTAATTTTATTTTCGGATTCTCTTAACTATTGGCATCCTAACAATTGGATTTTCGAATTATCCTCTTCCATACTTAATAAGCATATGTCATATCAAGTTTAATTCATATCATTAATTTTTGACATATGGAATCAATCAGCAAATACATCTCTTATACACTTATCATGTGAACAATATTTTGTTTTGAGAAATGGATTTGATGAAATGATTCCTGCTTATAAATTCCTTCTTGAAAAAGGAAGTCATTTTTACGTACAAGGATTTGATACATATCTTGATACTTGTAAAAATGAAGCGTGCTTTAATATCTTATTGATTTTAACTTCATTCGAGTAAGCTCAGAAATAGCTTTCCTCCGTCATGCAAAAAGAAAATAACAAATAAAATGGAAGAAGTTTTCAAAGCTATCTCCATGTCATGTTTTCCTTGAAATGTTTGAATATTTGGTATCTTATCACTTTTCGTTGAAAAATGACATGAACTTGCTTATGGCATCGCACTTATATTTAAAATTTGCTTATATCGTTCTCCTAGTATCACAACTACCATGCTTTTTGTTGATGACAAAGGGGGAGAAATATATGAATTGATACTATGAACATTGATGCTATGATTATGCCAAGCTTGCATCATCAAGAGATATATGAATTAATATGATTGCCATATTTGCAATGCTTGCATCATCAAGAGATATATGAATTGATGTTATGATTGCCAAATTTGTATTATGCCATGTTTGCATCATGCGTTAAGATATCAAGAACTTGTATCGTAATTTTACGCGTTGATATCTTACCATGTGATGAAATGCTACAATTGATAAACACTTGAAATGTTTGCGTTATGATATCAAAAGCTTACATCGCAATTTTACATGTTGATATTTGATAATAGCAAACTTGCATGATGATAAAACTTGATATTATGTTTTTCATGCAATGAGTTGAACCAATATCACAAACACTTGATTGTGGTACTTCTCCTTTTTGTTGATGACAAAGGGGGAGAAGTATGTTGATGACATGAAATGTTATGCATAAGTTTATGCATAAGTTCATGATGACGTGTTGCAAGTATTCATGATGAATATTGCAATGACTTGAATTCAGTTTGAATTCAAGGTTTTATCAATATGGCATATTGATAGGGGGAGTTTGCTTAAACTTCGGGAGTTAAGTTTATCTCCGTGATCAAGTGGTTGTCATCATCAAAAAGGGGGAGATTGTTGAATCTCGTATTTTGATGATGAAACTACTTGAAATATGTTTATGATTTAATCTGCGTTTTGAGTGACGCAGGATGCCTCGATCAGGATGAGACAATTTAAGCAGGAAAATCATGTTGTGCCAGAGGAACATGTTAGAAGATTGGACGTCGGGCCGGTGGATCGGTCGACGTATCGACAGAAGGCTTCGGGCCGTGGACTCGGACATCGGACCAAGAAGAGCGGGTATTGTGCCAAGGATATCGGAGTTGCGGAGTCAACTGGCCGATTGGGCAATAGGCCGCAGGAAAGGACGATGCGCCGAAGAATCGGACGAAGCGTCGAAGAATCGGACGAAGCGTCGAAGAACCAATGACATGCCGGACAACTTGGTTAATTGCTTAGGATTAATTGTCTCGATCGAAGTTTTGTTTTAAGTGTGCAGGATTAACTACGATGGAAGTAAGACATGCAGTAGGAGTTGTGCCGGAGTCAAGACAATGATCACGTTGGGAGTTCGAGAGTTCGACGGAAGTTCGGACAATCGTCGGAGGTTCTGCGGGAACAAATCCGAGAAGTCCATGAGCTTGCCAAAGAAGCTCGTCGGAACTCGCCAAGTGAATCGTCGCAAGTCCAGGAGTTTGCCGGAAGTCCGCAGGAGCATCACCGAGGGTTCATCGGATGATCGACGGAAGTTCGCCGGAAACTCGTCGGAATAAGCGATTGACGCACCGGAGCAAGCTGTAGAAATTGTCTTAGGATTTATCGTAGTTAGCACAATGATTAAGTTGAAAATGGGAGGTGATCCCATTAGCTTAATCTTGGGGCAATTGGGCCCCTTAAAAACCCAAATTGGGCCGAATGGATCTACCCATTCGGACCCTGATTGCTGTGGGAGGTGCAACCGCCTAAGCCAGGAGGTAGCACCGCCTGGGCTAAGTCTCCCAGGGAGACTGGGCGGTGCAACCGCCCCAGCTAGGAGGTAGCACCGCCTGGGCTCAGTCTCCGAGCGAGACTGGGCGGTGCAACCTCCCTTGACAGGAGGTAGTATCGCTTGAGCTCGGTCTTCGAGCTCTGGCAGGCGGTGCAACCGCCCCAGTCAGGAGGTGCAACCGCCTGAGCTCGGTCTTCGAGCTCTGGCAGAGAGGTGCAACCACCCCTGACAGAGGTGGCATCGCCTAGAGGCTCAGTCTTCGAGCTCTGCTAGGCGGTGCAACCGCCCCAGTCAGGAGGTGCAACCGCCTGATCCCGGAATTCCGGGAATTGACAGTTTTGAGCTCCAAATTTGAACTGAGTTGGGGCCTATAAATACCTCACCCATTCAGCACTGAGAGAGCACAACTTACACTCGAAATCTTGATCTTTTTATGTGATTCTTAGAGCTCAAAATTGTTGTAAAAGCCGAAAGTTCTTCTCCCTCTATTCTTCAAAGTTTTGAGTTGTAAAGAGATGAGAGAAAATTTCTGTAAGGGTTGTCTCCTAAGCCCGTCAAAAGGAGTGAAACTGTAAAAGGGTGATTGGCCTTCGCCTATTGAAGGAAGGCCACTAGTTGACGTCGGTGACTTCGTCGGTGGAGGAAGCCAAAAGTGGAGTAGGTCAAGATTGACCGAACCACTCTAAATCTCGGTTTGCATTTACTTTGAGCATTTTATCTTTACTGCAAACCTCCTAAATAGCTACTGCCTTCTGCGCTTTTACGAACGAGTTTCTAAGTTAAGAGCTTTCCGAATCTGCGTTTAGACGTAAATCGACTTTTTCGTACGATCATTACATTTCAGTTTACGTTTATGTTTTGATTTCAATCATAACTACAAACTGCCTTCTGCGCATTTATAAAACGTATCTCAAAGTTCAGTATCTTCAAAATCGGCATTTAAACGTAAACCGGTTTTATCATACGAACGTCGCATTTCAGTTTGCGCTTGCATTCTGATTTTCATCATAAACTGCAAACTGCCTTCGTAGATTTACTTTAACATCATCTCGCTTAATCTTAAGTTAAAGTAATCTTAGAATCGGCTTTTACATCGAAATCGCTTTTATCAAACGAACGCAGCTTTCGATTTTAATAGTGAAAGATTTCCGCTGCACTAATTCACCCTCCCCCTTCTTAGTGCTCTTGATCCTAACAGAAAGGGTGGGGTATTTATAGGCCCCAACCTAGTTTGAATTTCGAGCTCAAAACTGTCAATTCTTGGAATTCTGGGATCTGGCGGGTGCACCTCCTGACTGAGGCGGTTGCACCGCCTGGTAGAGCTCGAAGACTGAGCCTCTAGGCGGTGCCACCTCCTATCAGGGGCGGTTTCACCTCCTGCTAGAGCTCGAAGACCGAGCTCAGGCGGTGCCACCGCTTGACTGAGGCGGTTGCACCTCCTGCCAGAGCTCGAAGATCGAGCTCAAGCGGTGCCACCTCTTGGCTGGGGCGGTTCAACCGCCTAGCAGAAATTAGGGTCCGAATGGGTTGATCCATTCGGCCCAATTTGGGTTTTTTAGGGGCCCAATTGCCCTAAGATTAAGTTAATGGGATCATCTCCCATTTCCAACTTAATCATTGTGCTAACTACGATATTTCCTAAGACATTTACTGCAACTTGCTCCGGTGCGTCAATCGCTTCTTCCGGCGAGCTTCCGGCGAACTTCCGTCGATCATCCGATGAACCCTCAGTGATGCTCCTACGGACTTCCGGCAAACTCCTAGACTTGTGACGATCCACTTGGCAAGTTCCGATGAGCTTCTTTGGCAAGCTCATGGACTTCTCGGATTTGTTCCCGTATAACCTCCGACGACTGTCCGAACTTCCGTCGAACTCACAAACTCCCAACGTGATCATTGTCTTGATTCCGGCGCAACTCCTGCTGCATTTCTTACTTTCATCGTAGTTAATCCTACACATTTATCTTAACATATAGATTAGATAACAAATGATAATTGACTTCATCATCAAAATCCGAGATTCAACAGTCTCCCCTTTTTTGATGATGACAATCAATTGATAATGGAGTTAACCTTAATTCCCCCTGTCTATATGCCATACTTGAGATAAGTCATTCTTGAATTCAAAACCTTTGAATTCAAGAGACATATTGATAAGTTAAAATCATTTAAATTTATCAATACTCCCATCATGATTCCCATCATGATGTTTCTCTCTGAAGATGATGTCAAGGCTTGACATTCATTTTCAAATTTTACATTACAAGTTTGAATGATGGTAATAGTAGCAATTCATCATATTATAAGATGTCAACATGTAAAACTGCGAAGTAAGATTTTGATATCATTACATGATGCACACATTTCAAATGTTTTAGCAATTATTGCATTTCATCACATGGTAAGATATCAATACGTAAAATTACGATGCAAGTTTTTTGTTTGATATCTTGACACGGTACAAACAAGGCATAGCATAGCATTAATACTCATATATTTCTCCCCCTTTGTCATCAACAAAAAGTGTGGTAATTATGATACCAGGAGAATAATATAAGCAAATTTTAAGCATAAGTGTGATAATTGTTCATGCCTTTACTAGGTTCATGTTATTTTCCAATAGTGAGTGATAGGAAATCAATTATACAAGCATATAAAGGAAAGCATGATATGTAGATCGCTTTGAGTACTTCTTCCTTTTTATTTGTTATAATCTTTTTGCATGAAGGAGGAAGACTATTTGTGAGTTTACTTTGAGTGAAGTTAAAATCGATGAGAGATTAAATCATGCTTCATTTTTACAAGGATCAAGATATGTATGTGAAACAAATCTTTGCAAGTAAAAACACTATCATCCATATTTTAATATGGAATTTATAAGCAGGAATCATTTCATCAAATCCATTTCAGAAAAATATTTTTCATATAATAAGTGTATGAGAAAATCCGATTGTTAGGATACCAATTGTTAAGCGAATCCGAAAATGAAATTAACACTTTCATGCAGTCGGACAAGACTATGCTATAGATTTTCAAATACAATCATGAAGATAAAACATGCTTATTGTTATGGAAATTTTTATATTCAACACATAATTTCCAACATGTTATTTAGGCATGTAATGGCAATCAAGTGATTTGATCATTCAATAAAGTCCGAAAAATAATTTTAACTAGTTTATGTATTCGGACACATCAACATTCCTAATTCTCTTCTTATGAAATCAAATTGTTCTTCACTTAGAGGTTTTGTAAAAATATCAGCTAGTTGATGTTTAGTATCAATGAACTCTATGATTACATCATGATTAGTAACATGATCTCATATAAAGTGATGTCTAATATCAATATGTTTTGTTATTGAGTGTTGTATAGGATTCTTTGTTAAGCATATTGCACTTGTGTTATCACATTTAATGGGAATATTTTTAAGATGAACTTTATAATCTTCTAAGGTGTTTTTCATCCATACAACTTGTGCACAGCATGCACTTGCTGCAATATATTCAACTTCGATTGTTGATAGTGCAGCCGAGTTTTGTTTCTTAGATGACCAGGAAATAAGGACATGTCCTAAAAATTGACATGTTCTTGACGTGCTTTTTCTATCTAGTCTACAGCCAGCAAAGTCCGCATCAGCATAAGCAATTAACTCAAGATTCTCTGATTTTGGGTACCATAATCCTAGATTTGTGGTACCATTAAGATATCTAAGTATTCTTTTAACGGCTTTGAGATGAGATATCTTAGGGTTTGATTGAAATCTAGCACAAAGTCCTACACTAAACATGATATCTAGTCTAGTTGTAGTGAGGTAAAGTAAACTTCCTATCATGCCCCTATAAGTTTTTTGATCGAAGCTTTCTCCACTTTCATCAATTTCTAACTTAGTGGAGGTGCTCATAAGAGTGTTAATAGCTTTTGAGCTATTCATATTAAACCTTTTTAGCAAATTTATAGCATATTTAGTTTGACTAATAAAGATGTCATTGCTTAGTTGTTTGATTTGTAAGCCTAAGAAGAATGTTAATTCTCCCATTAAACTCATTTCGAATTCAAGACTCATAGTTTTAGCAAAAGATTCACAAAGAGATTCATTCGTAGAACCAAAGATAATATCATCAACATAAATCTGAACAATGAGAAATTTTTTTTTTAAATTCTTGATGAACAATGTAATATTAATCTTGCCTTTTGTGAAATTATTTTCAATAAGAAAAGAACTAAGTCTCTCATACCAAGCCCTCGGAGCTTGTTTTAAACCATAGAGAGCTTTAGTTAATCTAAACACATGATTAGAGAGGCTATTATTTTCAAATCCAAGAGGTTGTTTAACATAGACTTCTTCGGAAATAAAGCCATTAATAAAAGCACTTTTAACATCCATTGAAATAACTTAAAATTATTACTACTAGCGTAGGCAAGGAGCATCCTTATGGCTTCTAATCGAGCCACAGGAGCGAAGGTTTCTTCGTAATCGATACATTCTTCTTGGTTGAAACCTTTGGCCACTAATCTAGCCTTGTTTCTAACCACGATACCATATTCATCTTGCTTGTTTCTAAAAACTCATCTAGTACCAATAACTAAATGGTTAGTTGGCCTAGGAACAAGCTTCCACACCTCATTTCTCTCAAATTGATTTAATTCATCTTACATTGCGATAATCCATGAATCATCTTTCATGGCTTCGTCAACACATTTGGGTTCAATTTGGGAGAGAAAAGCGGCGTTGGCACCAAAATTTTTAAGAGAAGAACGTGTTTGAACCCCCTTTGATGTGTCTCCTAAGATTAGCTCCTTAGGATGAGCATCTACATACTTCCAATCCTTGGGTAAGGATGTTTCGGAAGTAGATGCATCCAAGTTGCTAGTTGGAGACAGGGTTTCATTTAAATTCAAGGAATCAAAATTAACATCATCATTAAAATCATTTTTCCTAATTTCAGAAATCTCATTGAAAACAACATGAATAGATTCTTTAATAATTAAAGTTCTTTTATTGAAGATACGAAAAGCTTTAGAAACCGAAGAATAACCAAGAAAGATTCCTTCATCGGATTTAGCATCAAATTTTCCTAAGTTATCTTTTTCATTCAAGATAAAACACTTACACCCAAAGACTTTAAAATATGAAACATTGGGTTTTTTGTTGTTCCATAACTCATATGGAGTTTTGGTGAGTAAGGGTGTTACTAGAACTCTATTCAAAATATAGCATGCAGTGTTTACGGCTTCGGCCCAAAAATATTTGTGTAGGCTATGTTCATTCAACATGGTTCTTGCCATTTCTTATAAATTTTGATTTTTTCTTTCTACTACTCCATTTTGTTGAGGATTTCTAGGAGTAGAGAAATTATGGTTGTATCCATTGAGTTCACAAAATTCTTGGAAATCATGATTTTGAAATTCACCACCGTGATCACTTCTAATTGACGAAATCATAGAACCCTTCTCATTTTGAACAAGTTTACAAAACTTGGTAAAATATCTAAAGCATTCATTTTTCTGTTTTAAGAAGTAAGTCTATGTGTATTTGCTATAGTCATCCACAATGACGAAGGCGTATTTGCTACCTCCTAGGCTTGATGTAGAGATTGGTCCGAACAAGTCCATATGGATCAATTGTAAGGGCCTAGAGGTGCTTATTTGATTCTTAGATTTGAAACTACCCTTAATTTATTTACCTAATAAGCAAGCATCACATACATTATCTTTGATGAACTTAATATGAGGAATTCCTCTTACAAGTTCTTTAGATGATATTTGAGTGATTAGTTTCATGCTAGCATGACCTAATCTTCTATGTCATAGCCAAGCATCCTCATTCAAAACCGAAAAACACATTGTTGGGAAATCTTGGGGGCGACATCATATGCGCAGCGAAAGAACAAGAAAATAAAATCTTCGATTCCCAAAGAGATGTTCGTCGTCGTGCGAAGATTGGTGAGCAAAATCCACAAAACTTAAAACTGCGTATAGAGTAGATTGTGTTACCTAGGGAGATCGTATATCCCTGTTTCCTTGCAGATCCTTAAGAGAGGGTGAAGGAGGTCAAGCGTCCTCCTCTCTAGTGGTGATCCACACAGTAGGGTTGCGACGACGCTCCTCAAAACTCCAGGCCTACTCTGAGGTGGAGAGGGAGAGGAGAATAGGAAAGGCAAGCAAAGACTCTAGCCTTTGAGGCTCTGAATCCCTCCTATTTATAGAGGTCCCCTATCAAACCCTAATGGGTCCTCCCCTAGTGGGTATTGGATCTGCATCCAATAAGACAAGGGCTCCGTCGGATATCTCATATCCGAACCTCTACTCATTGCAATGCCTACCATATGTGTGTGACCCTCTAGGCCCAATATCGAGCTGGCCGTGAGTCATACCCGTCAAAACTCCTTCTAACTCAGTGAATTATTATCTCTGTAATAATTCACTTGACTCATCGACTACGGGCGTACTATGCCACTACGCCGTAGTCCCCAGATGATACAGGGGAATCCAATCCATTGGACCTGTCTGTCCTCAGTTACCATGTACCTATAGTCCCTCATCCATCTAATATCCCAGAGACCGTATATCGAGCATGGTGTTGTCAGACCCATACGGTTTCTACTCGAGTCTCGCTCTAATCGGATTCTCTCGGAGAACTCTTTCTCTCTCAACCCGAATGACCCTGGCTAGGGATTTGTCTGAGCAAGAACACATGGGATATTCCTCTCATGACGCCGAGAGTGGATGATCCTCTATCGACACTCAATAGCCCTCATAAGGTCTGTTGAATCTCGGATTTTGATGATGAAATCAATTGATGGGTTAATTGATCTAATCCATATTATTGAGTTAAGTGTGCAGGATTAACTACGATAACCAGAAAACACAAAGCAAGAATACCGGAGTCAAGATCGATGGACGTTTAAGAGTTCGAAGAATCGTCGGAGATGCTGCCGGAACCAACCGAGAAGAAATCGGGAACCTATCGGAATTTTTGGAAGTTCGCCGAAGAGATCGTCGGAGGTTCACGGAGATCACCGAGAAGGCTCGGCTACTCGTTAAAGTCATCACAAGATCGGGAGCTTGATGGGAGTCCGTCGGAAGAAAGTTCGTCGGAAAGCTCGCCGGAACAAGACTCGATGTTCGCGGTTGAAAACTTGCTTAGGATGTGTTTTGTTATGTAGTTCACTTGTAATTAGGATTAGGATTAAGAGATAATCCTATATCCTGGTTAGGGGCCAACTGGGCCCAAAGTCAGATTTGGTTTGGGCTAAAATTAAGCTAAACCAGTGAACCGGAGAGTCAGGCGGTGGCACCGCTTGGCTGGGCGGTGGCACCGCCAGCATCGGGAACCCAAAGAGAATTCAAATTTTGGAGCCCAAAATTTGAATCCTCTTGAGGCCTATAAATACCCCTCAAATCTCAGCTGAGATTACAACTTTTGAGAAGCATTTGATTGAGAGAAAAGTCTTAGAAAGTCTTAGCAAGTATTGTTTTCAATTTGCTAGAGAGTTCTCCTCCTTCTTTTTCTTATTAAAAATTTGTAAGAGGTTGAACTGCTTGTAAAAGATTGTAAGAGGGGTATTTACCCTTCCATTTCAAGAGATTTGCTAGTGGAAGGTGGGAGCCTCATCGAAGAGGGGCCTCGCAAGTGGATGTAGGTCATTTGACCGAACCACTCTAAAATCGGCGTAATCTCTGGTTTACATTTCATTATTGCTATTTATATTACTGCAAACCTTTTTTACATGCTTTAGTTCCTTATTACCTTTGCTGCGCAACTTTAAGAATACGCTTTCAAGTTAAGCTTTTCAAGTTCCGTTCTTATCGTACGAAAGATTTTTCTAAAACCAAAGTTTTAATCCGCTACACTAATTCACCCCCCTCTTAGTGCCGCTCCGATCCTAACAAGTGGTATCAGAGCGAGGTTATCTCTCATATTTGGTTTAATACCCAAGAGAGATGGCTTACTCCGGCATGCAAGAGGGCCATTCTATTGCACGACCACCTTTGTTTAATGGGTCGGATTACACATATTGGAAGACTCGCATGAGGATCTTCCTCATTTCTATGGACTTTGAGCTTTGGTCTATTGTCGAGAATGGATTTCAAAAATCTTATCTTCCGATGAGCGAATGGAATGAGTCGGAGAAGAAGGTTTTTGCTTTAAATGCAAAGGCTATGAATGCCTTGTTTTGTGCACTAGACAAAAACGAATTTAATCGTGTTTCAATTTGTGATTCGGCTTTTGATATTTGGAGAACTCTTGAGGTCACTCATGAAGGCACTAGTGATGGGGATATAAACAGGAATAACCTTTGTATAGGAACAAATACTAGAAGACCAAAATACGCAGCGGAATAAAATGGAAACACAATCAAACAGAACACCAAGATATACGTGGAAAACCCCTTCAATGTGAAGGGTAAAAACCACGGGGCAAACTAGAGATAATCCACTATGAGAATAATGAATGTACAAATCTCAATCTCTTGCCCAAAACCCTAGCAACAACCACAAGAGAATAACTAGGATACAAGGATCACGTCACTGCCCACAATATCTAAAACCTCCCCAAGTAATCACAGCAAGAGTCTACTGTAGATTTGATCTGACCTGAGATGAGAACACTGCTAGATGATTGTGAACAGTCTCTCTGCGTTGTCCTTGTCTTCTTCCCTTTCTTTCTCTTCCTTTTCTGCCTTGATCTCCTTCTTCTCTTTGGAATCCCGTGGCCTCAAAGATCTGCCTCGTTGCTGCCTTTTTATAGCCTTAATCTGCCTCTAAAACGCAGCCACCACACCCCCCTAATCTTAATTAGGGTTAGGTTAAGAGAGGGTGTGGGCTGTAGGCTGATAAAGCCCACATGGGCTGAATATGGGCCATCAGCCCAACAACCTCCCCCTTCAGCCCATAAGGGAGGCTGTCCCATGACTCCTCAATGTGAAGCCATGCCGACCAACTGTCGGCATATCTCCTGTCTTTCTTTTGGTAAGGTCTTCGTCAACATGTCTGCTCCGTTGTCATCTGTATGAATTTTCTAAAGCTGCAACTGCTTCTCTTCAAATACATTTCGAATCCAGTGGTATCTGACATCTATATACTTTGACTTGGAATGAAACATTGGGTTCTTACACAAATGGATGGCACTCTGGCTGTCACAATGCACCACATAATTTTTCTGTTTCAGCCCCAATTCTTGTAAGAATTCTTTCATCCATAACATTTCTTTGCATACCTCTGTAGCAGCAATATATTCTGCTTCTGTGGTGGAGAGAGCAATACACCTTTGTAACCTGGATTGCCATGACACAGCTCCCCCTGCAAAAGTAAGTACATAACCTGAAGTAGACTTCCTCGTATCTATATCTCTGGCCATATCTGCATCTGTGTAACCTGTCAACACAGGTGGTCCACCTCCAAAGCTTAAACAAACCTTAGAGCTCCCTCTGAGATATCTAAAAATCCACTTCATCGCTGCCCAGTGCTCTTTGCCTGGATTTGCAAGAAATCTGCTAGTAACACCCACTACATATGCGATGTCTGGCCTCGTACATACCATTGCATACATTAAACTTCCAACTGCTGAAGCATAAGGAACCTTTTGCATTTTCTCCTTCTCCTCATCACTTGACGGACTCTGTTCTGAGCACAACTTGAAGTGACCTGCAAGAGGAGAACCAACTGGCTTAGCATTGCTCATACTGAATCTTTCCAATACCTTCTCGATGTATTTCTCCTGTGACAACCAAATATTCTTGTTTTTCCTGTCACGAGAAATCTGCATGCCTAGTATTTGCTTTGCTGGCCCCATGTCCTTCATTGCAAAAGACTCACTCATTTCCTTCTTCAACCTGTCAATTTTAGACATATCTTTCCCAAGAATAAGCATGTCATCAACATAAAGTAAGAGAATAATAAAATCCTCACCAAACCATTTGATGTACACACAATGATCTGAAGCTGTTCTTTTGTATCCATTTTCTGTCATAAATGAATCAAACTTTCTGTACCACTGTCTTGGAGCTTGCTTTAGCCCATACAAGCTCTTCTTCAACTTGCAGACAAAATTATCTTTACCTTTGACTTTGAAGCCTTCTGGTTGCTCCATATAAATTTCCTCCTCCAAATCACCATGAAGGAAAGCTGTCTTCACATCTAACTGCTCAACCTCCAAGTCCTGGCTAGTAGCAATACCAAGAGCAACACGAATAGAAGACATTTTAACAACAGGAGAAAATATCTCTTCAAAGTCAATACCTTTCTTTTGACCAAAGCCTTTCACAACCAATCTAGCTTTGTACTTTGGTTGAGAACAATATTCTTGAGTCTTCAACCTAAAAACCCACTTGTTCTTCAAGGCCTTCATTCCATTTGGTAGCAGCACCAAATCATAAGTGTGGTTCTTCTGAAGAGCATCCATCTCTTCCTGCATAGCAGCTAACCACTTCTCTTTCTGCTCACTCTCAACTGCTTCCTAGTAACTCTCTGGTTCACCTGCATCAGTAAGCATCACATACTCATCTGTAGAGTATCTTCTGGAAGGTTGACGTTGTCTAGAAGATCTTCTCAACTGAGGTTCTGCGGGAACTTGCTCTCCTACTTCTTCTTGCTCAACATGTCCTACAGGTAGATCAATATCAGGTTCTACACCATCTTCCTGCATATCTCCCCCATCACCCTGATATACTGGAGGAGTAACTGGGTCACAATCTGCTAATCCTTCTACAGAAGTCTTGGCTGGTGCCTTCTTCTTCAAATCCTCAAAGGTTTGATCCTCAAAGAAGATCACATCTCTGCTCCTGAACACCTTCTGCTTTTCTGGATCCCAAAGCCTGTAACCAAACTGATCATGTGAGTAACCAAGAAAAATACATTCTTTAGACTTACCATCCAGCTTGGACCTCTCATTATCTGGAACATGTGCAAATGCACGACAACCAAACACTTTCAAATGCCTGTAGGAAACATCTTTCCCTGACCATACATGCTCTACAACATCACCATCTAGGGCTGTACATGGTGATAAGTTGATCACATCAACTGCAGTCCTCAAAGCCTCATCCCAAAACCTTTTGGATAGCTTGGCCTGTGAAAGCATACATCTGATCTTTTCCATGATGGTGCGGTTCATCCTCTCTGCAATTGCATTATGCTGAGGTGTACCAGGAACTGTCATCTCATGTTGGATTCCATGTGACCTGCAATAGTCATTAAACAATCCTGTATACTCACCACCATTATCTGATCTTATGCATTTCAATTTCCTTTCTGTCTCCCTTTCAACCTTGGCATGAAACTCTTTAAAGACATTAATAACCTGATCTTTGGTCTTCAAAGCATAGGCCCAAACTTTCCTAGAAAAATCATCTATAAAAGTGACAAAATAAAGTGCACCACTTATACCAAGAATATCAACAGATCCACCAGGAGTTTTTGTCCTCAAAGGACCACATACATCTGTATAAACACGGTCTAAGGCATGCATTTTTCTAGACAAAGCAGCACTAGCAAATGAAACTCTATGTTGTTTACCAGCTAAACAATCAATACAAGGGTTCAGATGTATACCTCTGAGATCTGGTAATACCTCTCTCTTGGAAAGAGTTTGCAGCCCCTTCTCGCTCATGTGTCCCAATCGCCTATGCCACAACTCCATACTGAAGTCTTTCTCTGTAGCATTTAACTGCTCACCATAAGCTTTAGCCTGCAACCTGTACAAAGTATGACAATTCTTTCCATTAGCTATAACAAGAGAACCCTTACTGAGTTTCCATTGTCCTCTGTGAAATCTGCTTTCATAGTCTTCATCATCTAGTCTTCCAACTGAAATTAAATTCAGCCTCAAGTCAACCACATGTCTCACATCCTTAAGTACCAACTTGCAGCCAAGGTTGTGTTGAATCTCGGATTTTGATGATAAAATCAATTGATGGGTTATTTGATCTAATCCATATTATTGAGTTAAGTGTGTAGGATTAACTACGATAACCAGAAAACACAAAGCAAGAATACCGGAGTCAAGATCGATGGACGTTTAAGAGTCCGAAGAATCGTCGGAGATGCTGCTGGAACCAACCGAGAAGAAATCGGGAACCTATCAGAAGTTCGCCAAAGAGATCGTCGGAGGTTCACGGAGATCACCGAGAAGGCTCGGCTACTCGTTAAAGTCATCACAAGATCGGGAGCTTGATGGGAGTCCGTCGGAAGAAGTTCGTCGGAAAGCTCGCCGAAACAAGACTCGACGTTCGCGGTTGAAAGCTTGCTTAGGATGTGTTTTTGTTATGTAGTTCACTTGTAATTAGGATTAGGATTAAGAGATAATCCTATATCTTGGTTAGGGGCCAACTGGGCCCAAAGTCAGAGTTGGTTTAGGCTAAAAATTAAGCTAAACCAGCGAACTAGAGAGCCAAGATTGAAGCCCAACTAGTGGCTGAAAACACTGTAGTCGGGCTGAAAACACTGTAGGCGGTGGCACCGCCTAGCTGGGCGGTGGCACCGCCCAGCACCCGAGAGCTGGGCGGTGACACCTCCTTGGCTGGGCGGTTGCACCGTCCAGCACCCGAGCGCTGGGCGGTGGCACCGCCTGGTTGGGCGGTGGCACCTCCAGCACCGGAAACCCTAAGAAAATTCAAATTTTGGAGCCCAAAATTTGAATCCTCTTGAGGCCTATAAATACCCCTCTAATCTCAGCTAAGAGAACAACTTTTGAGAAGTATTTTGATTGAGAGAAAAATCTTAGAAAGTCTTAGCAAGTCTTGTTTTCAATTTGCTAGAGAGTTCTCCTCCTTCTTTCTTATTAAAAATTTGTAAGAGGTTGAGCTGCTTGTAAAAGGTTGTAAGAGGGGTGTTTACCCTTCCATTTCAAGAGACTTGCTAGTGGAAGATGGGAGCCTCATCGAAGAGGGGCCTCGCAAGTGGAGTAGGTCATTTGACCGAACCACTCTAAAAATCGGCGTAATCTCTGGTTTGCTTTTTATTATTGTCATTTACATTACTGCAAATCTTCTTACTGCTTTAGTTTGTATTACTCTTGCTGCGCAACTTTAAGAATACGCCTTCAAGTTAAATTTCTCAAGTTTCGTTCTTAACGTACGAAAGATTTTGATTAAAATCGAAGTTTTAATCCGCTGCACTAATTCACCCCCCCCTCTTAGTGCCGCTCCGATCCTAAAGTGTGGTATCAGAGCAAGGTTATCTCTCATATTTGGTTTAATACCCAAGAGAGATGGCTTACTCCGGCATGCAAGAGGGTCATTCTATTGCACGACCACCTTTGTTTAATGGGTCGGATTACACATATTGGAAGACTCGCATGAGAATCTTCCTCATTTCTATGGACTTTGAGCTTTGGTCTATTGTCGAGAATGGATTTCAAAAATCTTCTCTTCCGATGAGCGAATGGGATGAATCGGAGAAGAAGGTTTTTGCTTTAAATGCAAAGGCTATGAATGCCTTGTTTTGTGCACTAGACAAAAATGAATTTAATCGTGTTTCAATGTGTGATTCGGCTTTTGATATTTGGAGAACTCTTGAGGTCACTCATGAAGGCACTAGCCGAGTGAAAGAGTCCAAAATCAATATCCTTATGCACTCTTACGAACTTTTCCGAATGAAACCAAGTGAGTCCATCGGAGACATGTACACCCGGTTTACGGATGTCATCAATGGACTCAAAGCTCTTGGTAAAGATTTTACTAACTTTGAACTAGTAACTAAAATCTTAAGATCCCTCCCTAAAAGTTGGGATCCAAAAGTTACGGCCATTCAAGAGGCCAAAGACCTTAAAGCATTCCCTCTTGAAGAACTCATTGGGTCTCTAATGACCTACGAAATGACATGTCAAGCTCATGACGAGCTCGAGAACCCCCTTCCAAAGAACAGGAAGGATATGGCACTCAAATCACAAGAAGACCACTTGAAAGGAACATCAAGTGATGAGGACAGTGATAATGACATTGCACTTTTGACTCAAAAATTTAAGAAATACTTAAGAAAGAACAAATTTAAAAACAAATTTGAACAAAAGAAGGACCAAGTGATTTGCTATGAATGCAAAAAACCGGGACACTACAAGAACGATTGTCCTCAAGCCAAAAAGAGAACATCGAAGAAGAAGGCGTTCAAGGCAACGTGGGATGATTCAAGCGCATCCGAAGAAGAGGAGTCCAACACCGAGCAAGTTGCTCATTACACGCTAATGGCGTTAGGAGAAGAGGTATGTGATTTATTTAATGAAGAGTTATCTTTTGAAGAACTATCTATCGCTTTTCATGAATTATTTGATGAATGTAGAGCTGTTAGCAAGAAGTTAAGTATCTTAAAGAAAGAGCATGCTTTGCTACAAGATAAGTTTGATAGTCTTCAAACTCCTCCATGCTCTAAGTGTGAGCACTTAGAAGCAATAAAAAATGAAAATTTGCTTCTTAAGGAAACCTTAAACAAGTTTAAGGTCGGTAGCAAAGGATTAGATATGATCCTTGCACACAAGGGTCACATCGCAAATAGAAATGGAATTGGATTTGTAAAAGGATTACATCAAAATCCTACCACTTTCATAAAAGGAACTACATTACATGTTTCCTCTTATATGAAATGCAACTTTTGTTGCAAATCCGGACATATTGCCTACAAATGCCCATTTAGGAAAATTAGTTCACAAAAATTAATATGGGTTCCTAAAGGAACTATAAAGAATTCAATAATAAATAACAAAGTTAGTGGGTCAATTTTTGAGGCACCCAAAATCAAATGGGTACCTAAA
Source organism: Musa acuminata AAA Group (assembly GCF_036884655.1). Taxonomy (NCBI): domain Eukaryota; kingdom Viridiplantae; phylum Streptophyta; class Magnoliopsida; order Zingiberales; family Musaceae; genus Musa; species Musa acuminata. The sequence continues at coordinate 13,098,584 of NC_088359.1, forward strand.
AATCATCCTCTTTTGTAGACAAACCCACAAGCTAGGAGCAAGAGATGGTATCTCGATAGTGGATGCTCAAGACATATGACTGGAGATCCATCTCATTTCTCTATGCTCACTAGCAAAGAAGAAGGGTACGTTACCTTCGGAGACAACAACAAGGGCAAAATCATTGGCAAGGGAACTATTGGTAACAAATTTAATTTTTCCATTGATGATGTCTTACTAGTTGATGGATTGAAACATAATCTCTTGAGTATTAGTCAACTATACGATAAAGGTTACATCGTTAGATTTGAATCAAATATGTGCATTATTGAAAAACCAAATCATAACATGACTATGATTGCTTTAAAACAAAATAATGTCTATACCATCAATCTTGATGAACTAAGTAATGAAATGTGCTTCTCCGCCGTAAATGATGATGCTTGGCTTTGGCATAGGAGATTAGGCCATGCAAGCATGAAAACAATATCTAAGATCTCATCTCAAGAATTAATACGAGAAATTCCAAATATAAAGTTTATTAAGGACAAAGTATGCGATGCATGTCAACTAGGCAAACAAATAAAAACAAGCTTCAAACCAAAAAATCAAATTAGCACTACTAGACCATTACAATTGATCCATTTGGAGCTATTTGGACCAATTGATACAACAAGTCTAGGTGGAAGCAAATATGCTTTTTTGATTGTGGATGACTACTCTAGATACACTTGGACCTATTTCTTAGCTCACAAAAGTGATTGCTTCAAGTGTTTCTCTAAATTTTGTAAACTCACTCAAAACGAAAAAGGCTTCATGATTTCATCAATTCGGAGTGATCACGGTGGTGAATTCCAAAACCGTGACTTTCAAAATTTTTGCGAAAGTAATGGGTACAATCACAACTTCTCAACTCCAAGAAATCCTCAACAAAATGGAGTAGTTGAAAGGAAAAATAGAAACCTACAAGAAATGGCAAGAACTATGTTGAATGAACATAGTTTACCTAAGTACTTTTGGGCCGAAGCCGTAAATACGGCTTGCTACATCATGAATAGAGTCCTAATAAGACCATCCTTATCCAAAACTCCCTATGAATTATGGAATAACAAAAAACCAAACATCTCCTATTTTAAAGTTTTTGGTTGTAAATGCTTTATTTTAAATGAAAGGGATGCTTTAGGAAAATTTGATGCTAAATCCGATGAAGGCATCTTTCTTGGTTACTCTTCCGTTTCTAAAGCTTTTCGGGTTTTTAATAAAAGAACTTTAGTAATTGAAGAGTCTATTCATGTAGTTTTTAATGAAATTTGTGATTTAAAGAAAAATGATTTTGATGATGATCTTGGTTTTGATAATTTGAATTTAAATGAACCCTCTCCTCAAAATAGCCATTTGAATGCATCTTCTTCCGAAATTTCTTTACCAAAAGAATGGAAGTATGTAGATGCTCATCCAAAAGAGCAAATTATAGGAGATACATCAAAAGGGGTTCAAACTCGTTCTTCTTTCAAAAATTTCTGTGCTAACGCCGCTTTCCTTTCTCAAATTGAACCTAAATGCATTGATGAAGCCTTAAAAGATGATTTTTGGATCATTGCAATGCAAGAAGAATTGAACCAATTTGAGAGGAATGAGGTATGGAAGCTTGTTCCTAGACCAAGTGACCACTTAGTCATAGGTACTAAGTGGGTCTTTAGAAACAAGCAAGACGAAAATGGTATCGTGGTTAGAAACAAGGCTAGATTAGTGGCCAAAGGTTTCAACCAAGAAGAAGGTATCGATTACGAAGAAACCTTCGCTCCCGTGGCTCGATTAGAAGCCATAAGGATGCTCCTTGCCTATGCTAGTAGTAATAATTTTAAACTATTTCAAATGGATGTCAAAAGTGCTTTCTTGAATGGTTTTATTTCCGAAGAAGTATTTGTCGAACAACCTCCCGGATTTGAAAATTCTCTTCTTCCTAATCATGTATTCAAATTGACTAAAGCTCTCTATGGCTTAAAACAAGCTCCTAGAGCTTGGTATGAAAGGCTTAGCTCCTTTCTTATTTTAAATAATTTTACCAAAGGCAAGGTTGATACTACATTGTTTATTAAACATTTTGAAAATAATTTTCTTATTGTGCAAATTTATGTTGACGATATTGTGTTTGGCTCTTCGGATGAATCACTATGTGAATCATTTGCCAAATGTATGAGTCTTGAATTTGAAATGAGTTTAATGGGTGAATTAACCTTCTTTTTGGGATTACAAATCAAACAACTTAGTGATGGTATATTTCTTAACCAATCTAAATATACATTAGAATTGTTAAAACGATTTAACATGGATAATTCAAAAGCAATAAACACCCCTATGAGTACTGCGACTAAGTTAGATATGGATGAAAGTGGTGAAAATTTCGATCAAAAAACATATAGGGGAATGATAGGTAGTCTACTCTACCTCACCACGACTAGACCGGATATTATGTTTAGTGTAGGACTTTGCGCTAGGTTTCAATCTAATCCTAAATTATCTCATCTTAAGAGTGTTAAAAGAATATTTAGGTATCTTAAAGGAACTCCAAATTTAGGATTGTGGTATCCAAAATCTGAAAAATTCGATCTAATAGCTTATGCAGATGCCGATTTTGGCGGATGCAGGATAGATAGAAAAAGTACATCCGGAACATGCCAATTTTTAGGACATGCACTTGTTTCTTGGACTTCCAAGAAACAAAATTCAGTTGCACTATCTACGGCGGAAGCCGAATACATTGCTGCAAGTGCATGTTGTGCACAAGTAATTTGGATGAAAAATACATTAGAAGACTATGGAATTCACCTTGAAAATATTCCCATAAAATGCGATAATACTAGTGCCATATGCCTTACTAAAAATCCAATTCAGCATTCTAGAACTAAGCACATTGACGTTAGGCATCATTTCATACGCGATCATGTCCTTAACAATAATGTTGTTCTAGAATTCATTGACACAAAGTATCAATTAGCAGATATATTCACAAAAGCCTTGAATGAAGACCAATTTGAATTCATTAGAAGGGAATTAGGTATGTTAAATTGTCCCTAAACAATAAACTTGTTTGATTGGATTTTTCGTAAAGTTTTTCATCTTCTTTCCATCTCTCATTCTCCTTCAAATTCCATATGACATGTTGTGAAATCTCGAAATCGACTTCGATGACTTGATTATGAATTTCAAGTTAGCGATTTGATTTAAATAAGTTTTATCTAAATCATAATCTTGATCTTGCAAAATTGGAATCACAAATAATATCTTTTGGCATTCATGAATTGATACTTACAAATATGAAAGTATTGGCATTCATGACTTGAATTTGATTGAAACATTGTATGCTTAAATTCATCATTCTCCTATGTTTCAAAAATTCTTTAAATGCCTTATGTGATGATTAAAAAGTAATGTTGAGATTTTCATGAATTTGATGATTTGAATGAGTTTGTATTCGAATTATGATCTTGACTTCGTGAAATTACTACTTGAATTTTTTTATCCCAATCTCTCTCTTATACATCTACAATTTCTATTATTCATAGAAAGAAGAGATTAGATAATATGAATGCATGCTGAATTTTTGTCTAAAATGAACTCTGCGTAAATATTTTTGCATACTTAATTTTCAATGATAAAATCATTGTATGACAAAATATGTGCTTCAAGTCTCATTTTCCTTTTTGTTGATGACAAAGGGGGAGAAAAGTGATGACTTATATCATTCTTAATAGCATGACAAAATATGCCTTACAAAATCCTTGAGAATATCACAAGATTGATTGATCATATTGAAAGCATGCCTTACATCGATATCATGAAATTCATGTTGAAAATCTTTATCTCCTATCGTAGTAAAAATTGTCCCATATCATTTGACTTATGACTTTCATCGAAGTTTCGCATTTACTATTGCTTAATGAGAATAACGATAAGCTCTACGGTTAGAACTTATCGGTTTATGCTTGAATTCAATGGATGAAATTCAAGTGTTTTCATCTTCTCATAATATGGCATATAGATAGGGGGAGTTACGTTTAACTCCGTCATCAATTGATTGTCATCATCAAAAAGGGGGAGATTGTTGAATCTCGGATTTTGATGATAAAATCAATTGATGGGTTATTTGATCTAATTCATATTATTGAGTTAAGTGTGCAGGATTAACTACGATAACCAGAAAACACAAAGCAAGAATACCGGAGTCAAGATCGATGGATGTTTAAGAGTCCGAAGAATCGTCGGAGATGCTGCCGGAACCAACCGAGAAGAAATCGGGAACCTATCGGAAGTTCGCCGAAGAGATCGTCGGAGGTTCACGGAGATCACCGAGAAGGCTCGGCTACTCGTTAAAGTCATCACAAGATCGGGAGCTTGATGGGAGTCCGTCGGAAGAAGTTCGTCGGAAAGCTCGCCGAAACAAGACTCGACGTTCGCGGTTGAAAGCTTGCTTAGGATGTGTTTTTGTTATGTAGTTCACTTGTAATTAGGATTAGGATTAAGAGATAATCCTATATCCTGGTTAGGGGCCAACTGGGCCCAAAGTCAAAGTTGGTTTAGGCTAAAAATTAAGCTAAACCAGCGAACTAGAGAGCCAAGATTGAAGCCCAACTAGTGGCTGAAAACACTATAGTCGGGCTGAAAACACTGTAGGCGGTGGCACCGCCTAGCTGGGCGGTGGCACCGCCCAGCACCCGAGAGCTGGGCGGTGACACCTCCTTGGCTGGGCGGTTGCACCGTCCAGCACCCGAGCGCTGGGCGGTGGCACCGCCTGGTTGGGCGGAGGCACCTCCAGCACCGGAAACCCTAAGAAAATTCAAATTTTGGAGCCCAAAATTTGAATCCTCTTGAGGCCTATAAATACCCCTCTAATCTCAGCTGAGAGAACAACTTTTGAGAAGCATTTTGATTGAGAGAAAAGTCTTAGAAAGTCTTAGCAAGTCTTGTTTTCAATTTGCTAGAGAGTTCTCCTCCTTCTTTCTTATTGAAAATTTGTAAGAGGTTGAGCTGCTTGTAAAAGGTTGTAAGAGGGGTGTTTACCCTTCCATTTCAAGAGACTTGCTAGTGGAAGGTGGGAGCCTCATCGAAGAGGGGCCTCGCAAGTGGAGTAGGTCATTTGACCGAACCACTCTAAAAATCGGCGTAATCTCTGGTTTGCTTTTTATTATTGTCATTTACATTACTGCAAATCTTCTTACTGCTTTAGTTTGTATTACTCTTGCTGCGCAACTTTAAGAATACGCCTTCAAGTTAAATTTCTCAAGTTTCGTTCTTAACGTACGAAAGATTTTGATTAAAATCGAAGTTTTAATCCGCTGCACTAATTCACCCCCCCCTCTTAGTGCCGCTCCGATCCTAACAGGTTGGTCTTTAAATGGATATCACCCATGCCAATGATGTCTGCTGTGCCATAGTTGCCCATCTTGACAACACCAAAGTTTCCAGACCTGTATGTAGCAAAAAACTCCCTCCGAGGTGTAGCATGATAAGAAGCACCTGTGTCAATCACCCACTCAAGGTCCTGACACACACAAGAAAAAATATCATCAGAAGGAGACAAAATCAAATAATCACCACCCTGCACTGTAGCTGTAGTATTATCCTTTGACTCTGTAGACTCCACTTCTTTTCCCTTTTTCTTGTTCTTCTTAGGTTGCTTACATTGATTCTTGTAATGTCCTTTCTCACCACAGTTATAGCAAACAATATCTTTTCTTGATCTTGACTTGCTCCTACCCATACGTGAACTGCTTCTAGACTTTGACCTTCCTCTGTTCTCTGAGATAAGTGCCTGTAAATCATTCTGAGATGTTGCCGAACTCTTTCTTCTCAACTCCTCATTCAACAAACTGCTTGTTACTTGACTCATAGTGACAATACCATCTGGTGCAGAATTACTGAGGGAAACCACCAGTGTCTCCCAACTTTCTGGTAATGAACTGAGAAGTAACAATGCCTGCAACTCATTATCAAGAGACATTTTCATAGAGGATAACTGGTTAGTAATACTCTGCATTTCATTCAAATGCTCAGCAATAGAATCACCCTCTCTATATTTTAGGTTCACAAGTTTTCTGATCAAAAAAGCTTTGTTGCCAGCTGTTTTTCTTTCATAGAGACTTTCCAATTTTTTCCAAAGAGAATATGCAGAAATTTCAGTAGAAACATGGTGAAAGACACTATCATCAAGCCACTGTCTAATAAACCCAATTGTTTTTCGATCTAACCTCTTCCACTCATCATTTGTCATAGTTGTAGGTTTTGCACTATCCCCTTGCAAAGGTCCATACAAATCTTTGCAATACAAGAGATCTTCCATTCTTGGTTTCCATATCATCCAATTATTTCCATTCAAACTAATCATGCGAGAAACATTACTGGCCTCCATGTTCAAATACAAAAATTAAATCACCAAAACCCCGCTCTGATACCAGTTGATGGGGATATAAACAGGAATAACCTTTGTATAGGAACAAATACTAGAAGACCAAAATACGCAGCGGAATAAAATGGAAACACAATCAAACAGAACACCAAGATATACGTGGAAAACCCCTTCAATGTGAAGGGTAAAAACCACGGGGCAAACTAGAGATAATCCACTATGAGAATAATAAATGTACAAATCTCAATCTCTTGCCCAAAACCCTAACAACAACCACAAGAGAATAACTAGGATACAAGGATCACGTCACTGCCCACAATATCTAAAACCTCCCCAAGTAATCACAGCAAGAGTCTACTGTAGATTTGATCTGACCTGAGATGAGAACACTGCTAGATGATTGTGAACAGTCTCTCTGCGTTGTCCTTGTCTTCTTCCCTTTCTTTCTCTTCCTTTTCTGCCTTGATCTCCTTCTTCTCTTTGGAATCCCGTGGCCTCAAAGATCTGCCTCGTTGCTGCCTTTTTATAGCCTTAATCTGCCTCTAAAACGCAGCCACCACACCCCCCTAATATTAATTAGGATTAGGTTAAGAGAGGGTGTGGGCTGATAAAGCCCACATGGGCCGAATATGGGCCATCAGCCCAACAACTAGTCGAGTGAAAGAGTCCAAAATCAACATCCTTGTGCACTCTTACGAACTTTTCCGAATGAAACCAAGTGAGTCCATCGGAGACATGTACACCCGGTTTACGGATGTCATCAATGGACTCAAAGCTCTTGGTAAAGATTTTACTAACTTTGAACTAGTAACTAAAATCTTAAGATCCCTCCCTAAAAGTTGGGATCCAAAAGTTACGGCCATTCAAGAGGCCAAAGACCTTAAAGCATTCCCTCTTGAAGAACTCATTGGGTCTCTAATGACCTACGAAATGACATGTTAAGCTCATGACGAGCTCGAGAACCCCCTTCCAAAGAACAGGAAGGATATGACACTCAAATCACAAGAAGACCACTTGAAAAGAACATCAAGTGATGAGGATAGTGACAATGACATTGCACTTTTGACTCAAAAATTTAAAAAATATTTAAGAAAGAACAAATTTAAAAATAATATAAAAAATAAATTTGAACAAAAGAAGGACCAAGTGATTTGCTATGAATGCAAAAAATCGGGACACTACAAGAACGATTGTCCTCAAGCCAAAAAGAGAACATCAAAGAAGAAGGTGCTCAAGGCAACGTGGGATGATTCAAGCGCGTCCGAAGAAGAGGAGTCCAACACCGAGCAAGTTGCTCATTACGCGTTAATGGCTTTAGGAGAAGAGGTATGTGATTTATTTAATGAAGATTTATCTTTTGAAGAACTCTCTATCGCTTTTCATGAATTATTTGATGAATGTAGAACTGTTAGCAAGAAGTTAAGTATCTTAAAGAAAGAGCATGCTTTGCTACAAGATAAGTTTGATAATCTTCAAACTCCTCCATGCTCTAAGTGTGAGCATTTAGAAGCAATAAAAAATAAAAATTTGCTTCTTAAAGCAACCTTAAACAAGTTTAAGGTTGGTAGCAAAGGATTAGATATGATCCTTGCACACAAGGGTCACATCGAAAATAGAAATGGAATTGGATTTGTAAAAGAATTACATCAAAATCCTACCACTTTCATAAAAGGACCTACATTACATGTTTCCTCTTATATGAAATGCAACTTCTGTTGCAAATCCGGACATATTGCCTACAAATGTCCATTTAGGAAAATTAGTTCATAAAAATTAATATGGGTTCCTAAAGGAACTATAAAGGATTCAATAATAAATAACAAAGTTAGTGGGTCAAATTTTGAGGCACCCAAAATCAAATGGGTACCTAAAAATCATCCTCTTTTGTAAACAAACCCACAAGCTAGGAGCAAGAGATGATATCTCGATAGTGGATGCTCAAGACATATGACTGGAGATCCATCTCATTTCTCTATGCTTACTAGCAAAGAAGAAGGGTACGTGACCTTCGGAGACAACAACAAAGGCAAAATCATTGGCAAGGGAACTATTGGTAACAAATTTAGTTTTTCCATTGATGATGTTTTTCTAGTTGATGGATTGAAACACAATCTCTTGAGTATTAGTCAACTATGCGATAAAGGTTATATCGTTAGATTTGAATCAAATATGTGCATTATTGAAAAACCAAATCATAACATGACTATGATTGCTTTAAAACAAAATAATATCTATACCATCAATCTTGATGAACTAAGTAATGAAATGTGTTTCTCCGCCGTAAATGATGATGCTTGGCTTTGGCATAGGAGATTAGGTCATGCAAGCATGAAAACAATATCTAAAATCTCATCTCAAGAATTAGTACGAGGGATTCTGAATATGAAGTTTATTAAGGATAAGGTATGTGATGCATGTCAACTAGGCAAACAAATAAAAACAAGCTTCAAACCAAAAAATCAAATTAGCACCACTAGACCATTACAATTGATCCATTTGGACTTATTTGGACCAATTGATACAACAAGTCTAGGTGGAAGCAAATATGCTTTTGTGATTGTGGATGATTACTCTAGATACACTTGGACCTATTTCTTAGCTCACAAAAGTGATTGCTTCAAGTGTTTCTCTAAATTTTGTAAACTCACTCAAAACGAAAAAGGCTTCATGATCTCATCAATTCGGAGTGATCACGGTGGTGAATTCCAAAACCGTGACTTTCAAAATTTTTGCGAAGTTAATGGGTACAATCACAACTTCTCAACTCCAAGAAATCCTCAACAAAATGGAGTAGTTGAAAGGAAAAATAGAAACCTACAAGAAATGGCAAGAACTATGTTAAATGAACATAGTTTACCCAAATATTTTTGGGCCGAAGCCATAAATACGGCTTGTTATATCATGAATAGGGTCCTAATAAGACCATCTCTATCAAAAACTCCCTATGAATTATGGAATAATAAAAAACCAAATATTTCTTATTTTAAAGTTTTTTATTGTAAATGCTTCATTTTAAATGAAAAGGATGCCCTAGGTAAATTTGATGCTAAATCCGATTAAGGCATTTTTCTTGGTTACTCCTCCGTTTCTAAGGCCTTTCGTGTCTTTAACAAAAGGACCTTAGTAATAGAAGAGTCTATTCATGTAGTTTTTAATGAAATTTTTGATTTAAAGAAAAATGATTTTGATGATGATCTTGGTTTTGATAATTTGAATTTAAACGAACCCCCTCCTCAAAATAGCCATTTGAATGCATCTTCTTCCAAAATTTCTTTACCCAAAGAATGGAAGTATGTAGATGCTCATCCAAAGGAGCTAATTCTAGGAGATACAACAAAAGGGGTTCAAACTCGTTCTTCTTTCAAGAATTTTTGTGCCAACGCCGCTTTCCTTTCTCAAATTGAACCTAAATGCATTGACGAAGCCTTAAAAGATGATTTTTGGGTCATTGCAATGCAAGAAGAATTGAACCAATTTGAGAGGAATGAGGTATGGAAGCTTGTTCCTAGACCAAGTGACTACTTAGTCATAGGTACTAAGTGGGTCTTTAGAAATAAGCAAGACGAAAATGGTATCGTGGTTAGAAACAAGGCTAGATTAGTGGCCAAAGGTTTCAACCAGGAAGAAGGTATCGATTATGAAAAAACCTTCGCTCCCGTGGCTCGATTAGAAGCCATAAGGATGCTCCTTGCCTATGCTAGTAGTAATAATTTTAAACTATTTCAAATGGATGTCAAAAGTGCTTTCTTGAATGGTTTTATTTCCGAAGAAGTATATGTCGAACAACCTCCCGGATTTGAAAATTCTCTTCTTCCTAATCATGTATTCAAATTGACTAAAGCACTTTATGGCTTGAAACAAGCTCCTAGAGCTTGGTATGAAAGGCTTAGTTCCTTTCTTATTTTAAATAATTTTACCAAAGGCAAGGTTGATACTACATTGTTTATTAAATATTTTGAAAATAATTTTCTTATTGTGCAAATTTATGTTGACGATATTATTTTTGGCTCTTCGGATGAATCACTATGTGAATCATTTGCCAAATGTATGAGTCATGAATTTGAAATGAGTTTAATGGGTGAATTAACTTTCTTTTTAGGATTACAAATCAAACAACTTAGTGATGGTATATTTCTTAACCAATCCAAATATACATTAGAATTGTTAAAACGATTTAACATGGATAATTCAAAAGCATTAAACACCCGTATGAGTACTGCGACTAAGTTAGATATGGATGAAAATAGTGAAAATTTCGATCAAAAAACATATAGGGGAATGATAGGTAGTCTGCTCTACCTCACCGCAACTAGACCAGATATTATGTTTAGTATAGGACTTTGCGCTAGGTTTCAATCTAATCTTAAATTATCTCATCTAAAGAGTGTTAAAAGAATATTTAGGTATCTTAAAGGAACTCCAAATTTAGGATTGTGGTATCCAAAATCTGAAAAATTCGATCTAATAGCTTATGCAGATGCCGATTTTGGCGGATGCAGGATAGATAGAAAAAGTACATCCGGAACATGCCAATTTTTAGGACATGCACTTGTTTCTTGGACTTCCAAGAAACAAAATTCAGTTGCACTATCTACGCTGGAAGCCGAATACATTGCTGCAAGTGCATGTTGTGCACAAGTCATTTGGATGAAAAATACATTAGAAGACTATGGAATTCACTTTAAAAACATTCCCATAAAATGTGATAATACTAGTGCCATATGTCTTACTAAAAATCCAATTCTGCACTCTAGAACTAAGCACATCGACGTTAGGCATCATTTGCATTCCACCCGATGAAGAATCTATTCAAAATGATCGATATAACATAATAAATAAAAACCTACTGAAAAGACTTAGGTGCACTTTTAGCAATGACATATGGGTTAGGCAACCTAGAAGGACGGATCCAATTCGTCCACCAATAGAACACCCCGAAACACCAATTCTTATGGGAAATGAATCTCCTCCTCCTAGTCCCTTTGGCGTAGCACCTTCAGCTCATGTTTCCTCCTCTGAAGATCTCATTATGGCGGAACTGTCTCAGATCAAATCACAGAAAGTACAAATTCAGAATCAACAAGTTGAAATTTTGAAGACACTACGACAAATGAATGAAAAAATAGATATCATGTATCAGCACTGTTGATTACCGCCTAAGGATTAAATTGATGTACCTTTTTATTCTGTTCTGTTTGCTTTTAACAACAAGTTCAAAGTTTGTCATCGATTGAACGATAACTGATCCTTCCTTTTAGATAACTACTGTTTTGATCTGCATAAATGATGATGCCTTTTGGATAAACTATTTCTGGCAAATTTGAATGATGAACTTTGTTTCCTATTAAATGCTAAACCTTTTTTCTATGATCATCAATTAGCTGGCTTGTCTCTTTTTGTTGATGACAAAGGGGGAGAAGTGATGACTAAGTGATGACTTACACCATAACGATAGCATGGCTTATATGAATTACAAAAATTTGTGTGATATGAATGTCTTATATGCCTTACAAAATCCTTGAAAATATCGCAAGATTGATTGATCATATTGAAGGCATGCCTTACATTTACATCATGAAATTCATGTTCTTCTATCGTGGTAAAAATGGTCTCTTATCATGATTTTCATCGAAGTTTTGTATTTACTATTGCTTAATGAGAATGACGATAAGTTCTACGGTTAGAACTTATCGGTTTATGCTTGAATTCTATAGATGGAATTCAAGTGTTTTCATCTTCTCATAATATGGCATATAGATAGGGGGAGTTATGTTTAACTCCGTCATCAATTGATTGTCATCATAAAAAAGGGGGAGATTGTTGAATCTCGGATTTTGATGATGAAATCAATTGATGGGTTAATTGATCTAATCCATATTATTGAGTTAAGTGTGCAGGATTAACTACGATAACCAGAAAACACAAAGCAAGAATACCGGAGTCAAGATCGATGGACGTTTAAGAGTTCGAAGAATCGTCGGAGATGCTGCCGGAACCAACCGAGAAGAAATCGGGAACCTATCGGAATTTTCGGAAGTTCACCGAAGAGATCGTCGGAGTTTCACGGAGATCACCGAGAAGGCTCGGCTACTCGTTAAAGTCATCACAAGATCGGGAGCTTGATGGGAGTCCGTCGGAAGAAAGTTCGTCGGAAAGCTCGCTGGAACAAGACTCGACGTTCGCGGTTGAAAACTTGCTTAGGATGTGTTTTGTTATGTAGTTCACTTGTAATTAGGATTAGGATTAAGAGATAATCCTATATCCTAGTTAGGGGCCAACTGGGCCCAAAGTCAGATTTGGTTTGGGCTAAAATTAAGCCAAACTAGTGAACCGGAGAGTCAGGCGGTGGCACCGCCTGGCTGGGCGGTGGCACCGCCCAGCACCCGAGAGCTGGGCGGTGACACCTCCTGGGCTGGGCGGTTGCACCGTCCAGCACCCGAGCGCTGGGCGGTGGCACCGCCAGCATCGGGAACCCAAAGAGAATTCAAATTTTGGAGCCCAAAATTTGAATCCTCTTGAGGCCTATAAATACCCTTCAAATCTCAGCTGAGATTACAACTTTTGAGAAGCATTTGATTGAGAGAAAAGTCTTAGAAAGTCTTAGCAAGTCTTGTTTTCAATTTGCTAGAGAGTTCTCCTCCTTCTTTCTTATTGAAAATTTGTAAGAGGTTGAACTGCTTGTAAAAGGTTGTAAGAGGGGTATTTACCCTTCCATTTCAAGAGATTTGCTAGTGGAAGGTGGGAGCCTCATCGAAGAGGGGCCTCGCAAGTGGATGTAGGTCATTTGACCAAACCACTCTAAAATCGGCGTAATCTCTGGTATGCATTTCATTATTGCTATTTACATTACTGCAAACCTTTTTACATGCTTTAGTTCCTTATTACCTTTGCTGCGTAACTTTAAGAATACGCTTTCAAGTTAAGCTTTTCAAGTTCCGTTCTTATCGTACGAAAGATTTTTCTAAAACCGAAGTTTTAATCCGCTGCACTAATTCACCCCCCCCCTCTTAGTGCCGCTCCGATCCTAACAAGGTCAACTACCACTCCCAATGACCAACTGTACTAGATCTGGGACAGCCAAACCTATAAGTCTGGTATTAAAGAGTGGAGCACTCATACAGGACATCCTTGGTGTCTCAAGTCTAAGGACCAGATACACCACTAGGACTACGAAATCGCTGTTTGACAATAAGGCATCATTAACCATCCAGCATTCCGTAAGCGGATCAATCAGTAAACTCATTCTCCAATGAGCACCTGTACTGTATCCCTAGTGTCCCTACACGAGCAGCTATGAGACCAACTGCATCCATCATATGGACGGGTATACAGCACACCAGTCTGTCCGGTTATCACGATGTCCCTCTCGAGTAACCTATGACCGGGATTATTTAGGATATGTGTTTAAAGGTGAATCGATCTCATTATCGTGATCTCATCACGATCCGATTCCCATTGCACAAATCCAAGGACATCACAATATATATATATATGCATTTATGCAATAGTTATAAAATGATATATGCCAAAATATAATAAGCAAAAAGATTTTGTATCAAGTCACACGTGCCATCACTCATGTGATTGGCTTGCTGGGTACCTATGACTAGCAATCTCCCACTTGGCCTAAAGCCAATCACCTATGTGTCTGATCCCCATCAGACCCCTGTGACGATCAAAGACAATCTGAGACAACGGCTTTGTCAGTGGATCTGCAATGTTATCTTCGGATGAAACTTTTTTCACTGCTACATCTCCTCGGGTTATGATCTCTCTAATAAGCTGGAACCTCCTCAGAACACTTCTGATGAGACCCGGGTTCCCTTATTTGAGTAATCGCCCCATAGTTGTCGCAATATAAGGAAGTCGACTTCTCGCTATCCGGAACGACTCCCAAATCTGTGATGAACATCTTCAACCAGACTCCCTCCTTTGCTGCATCTGATGCAGCAATGTACTCCACCTCTGTGGTCGAGTCAGCAGTAGTATCTTGCTTGGAACTCTTCCAGCACACTGCTCCTCCATTCAAGGTGTACACATACCCTGAATTCGACTTGCTATCATCGACATCAGACTGAAAACTTGAGTCAGTGTAGCCTTCAACCTTAAGGCTATTACCATATACTAGTAAAAGATCCTTAGTCCTTCTCAAGTACTTAAGGATACACTTTACTTCTTTCCAGTGCTCCAAGCCTGGATCTGCCCGATACCTGCTCGTGACACTCAGAGCATGCGCTATATCAGGCCTAGTACATAGCATGGCATACATGATAGACCCTATTGCTGAGGCATAAGGTATCATATCCATGTTCGCCCTTTCTTCTGGAGTCTTACCCTATCGTAGAAAGCGATATCCCATGTCTCATCGGTATGAGACCTCTCTTGGAATTTTCCATGCCAAACCATTTGACAATGGTTTCTATGTACCTGGACTAGGACAAGCCAAGCATCCTCTTGGATCTATCTCTATAGATTCTAATCCCCAAGGTATAGGATGCTTCCCCTAAGTCCTTCATGGAGAAATGTCTAGATAACCAAGCCTTTACTGTGGATAGCATTCCTACGTCATTCCCAATGATCAGGATGTCATCCACATATAATACCAAAAAGGTGATAACGCTCCCACTTACCCTTTTGTATGCATAAGGCTCATCTTCGTTCTTAACGAAGTTATAAGATCTGATTGCCTCATCAAATCTTATGTTTCAACTTCGGGAAGCTTGCTTTAGTCCATAAATGGATCTAAGCAACCTACACACCTTATCTGGGCAGTTCTTGGACACGAATCCCTCAGGTTGCATCATATACACCTCCTCCTTGAGGTTCCCATTGAGGAATGCGGTTTTCACATCCATCTGCCAGATCTCATAATCATAGTGTACTGCAATAGCCAATAGAATTCTGATGGATTTTAGCATTGCTACGGGTGAGAAGGTTTCGTCATAGTCAACACCTTGCCTTTGACGATACCCCTTAGCCACTAGCCTTGCTTTATAGGTCTCTACCTTTCCATCTACTCCGATCTTTTTCTTAAAGATCCACTTGCAACCGATGGGTACAATACCTTCGGGCGCATCAACTAGGTTCCAAACCTTATTAGAGTACATAGAATCCATCTCAGAATTCATGGCTTCTTGCCACTTCCCGGAGTCTATACTCATAATAGCCTCCTCGTAGGTCTGAGGATCAATATCCTCAACATCCTCTCCTCTAATATGTCCCACATATCTCTCAGGAGGATGGGATACTCTATCAGACCTCCGTAAAGTTGAAACTTGTGTATTAGGTACCTGAACAGACTCGGGCTGTAGAGTGGTGCTTGAGCTTGGTTCTCCAACCTCGCTCAACTCTATCATTCTTCCACTGTCTCCACCAAGAATGTGTTCCTTCTCAAGGAACACTGCTATCTTAGCTACAAAGACCTTTTGGTCCTCGAGATGATAGAAATAATACCCACAAGTTTCCTTGGGGTATCCCACAATTTTGCATCGCTCTGTCCTTGATTCTAACTTATCGGGGTTGTGTCTTTTAACGTGGGTAGGGCAGCCCCAAATCTTAACAATCTTAAGATCAGGCTTCTTCCCTTTCCATATCTCATATGGTGTAGACACTACCGACTTAGTTGGAACTCTGTTCAAAAGGTAAGCTACGGTTTCTAGGGCATATCCCCAGAATGAGATGGGTAGGTCAGCGAAACTCATCATGGACCGTACCATATCTAATAACGTACGATTTCTCCTTTCAGAGACACAATTGAGTTGAGGTGTATAAGGAGGTGTCCATTGGGATAATATCCCATGATCCTTGAGGAACTGAGTAAACTCTGTACTTAAGTACTCACCTCCTCGATCTGATCGAAGAGTTTTGATACTCTTTCCAATCTGGTTCTCCACCTCATTCTTATACTCTCTGAATTTCTCAAAGGCCTCGGACTTGTACTTCATTAGGTACACATATCCATACCTTGAGAAATCATCAGTAAATGTAATGAAGTAGGAGTAACCTCCAATGGCATGAGTTGACATGGGTCCACATACATCACTATGTATGAGTTCCAACAACTCAGTGGCTCTCTCTCCAGTTCTACTAAATGGAGAGTTGGTCAGTTTTCCACGAATGCAAGGCTCACAAGTTGCATATGACACATAGTCGAATGGATCTAGATATTCATCATTTAGTAACTTTTGAATCCTTTTTTCATGGATGTGACCTAGCCTACAATGCCACAGGTATGCACTATTCAACTCATCTCGTTTCCTTTTGGACACATTTACATTCATGATATGTGGAGTAGTGTCTAACATAAATAAACCATTATGCAATGTTCCTTTCGTGATGATCTTATCATCTAAAAATATCGAACAACCATTGTTCTCAAAAATAAATTTATATCCACTAACTGTTAAACATGAAATGTGTTGAATCTCGTATTTTGATAATGAAACTCCTTGATATATGTTTATGATTTAATCTGCGTTTTGAGTGACGCAGAGTGCTTCGATTAGGATGAGACAATTAAAGCAAGAACATCATGTTGTGCCGGAGGAACATGTCAAAAGATTGGACGTCGGGCCGGTGGATCGGTTGACGTATCGACAGAAGGCTTCGGGTCGTGGACTCGGGCATCGGGCCAAGAAGAGCGGGTATTGTGCCAAGGATATCGAAGTTACGGAGTCAACTGGCCGATTGGGCAATAGGCTGCGGGAAAGGACGATGCGCCGAAGAATCGGACGAAGCATCGAGGGACCAATGACATGCCGGACAACTTGGTTAATTGCTTAGGATTAATTGTCTCGATCGAAGTTTTTGTTTTGTGTGTGCAGGATTAACTACGATGAAAGTTAGACAAGTAGCAGGAGTTGCGCCGGAGTCAAGTTCATGATCACGTTGGGAGTTCGAGAGTTCAACGGAAGTTCGGACGGTCGTCGGAGGTTCTGCGAGAACAGATCCGAGAAGTCCAGAAGCTTGCCAAGCGAAGCTCGTCGGAACTTGCCAAGTGGATCGTCGCAAAGTCCAGGAGTTTGCCGGAAGTCCGCAGGAGCATCACCGAGGGTTCATCGGATGATCGACGGAAGTTCGCCGGAAACTCGCCGGAAGAAGCGATTGACGCACCGAAGCAAAGCTGCAGAAATTGTCTTAGATCTAATCGTAGTTAGCACGTTGATTAAGTTGGAAAATGGGAGGTGATCCCATTAGCTTAATCTTGGGGCAATTGGGCCCTTGAAAGACTGAAATTGGGCCGAATGGAGTTAACCATTCGGACCCTGATTGCACCAGGAGGTGCAACCGCCTAGGCCAGGAGGTGGCACCGCCTGGGCTAAGCCTCCAAGCGAGACTGGGCGGTGCAACCTCCCCAGCCAGGAGGTGGCACTGCCTGAGCTCAATCTTCGAGCAAGACTGGGCGGTGCAACCTCCCTGACAGAGAGGTGGCACCGCTTGAGCTCAGTCTTCGAGCAAGACTGGGCGGTGCAACCTCTCTGACAGAGAGGTGGCACCGCTTGAGCTCGGTCTTCGAGCTCTGGAAGAGAGGTGCAACCGCCTCAGTCAAGAGGTGGCACCGCCTGGGCTCAGTCTTCGAGCTCTGCCAGGCGGTACAACCTCTCCAGTCAAGAGGTGCAACCGCCTGACCCCGGAATTCCGGGATTTGATCGTTTTGAGCTCCAAATTTGAATTGGGTTGGGGCCTATAAATACCCCACCCATTCAGCACTGAAAAGATACAGATCCACACCGAATTCTTGATCTTTTCAGTGATTCTAAGAGCTCAAATTTGTGTAAAGTCCAAAAGTTCTCCTCTTTTCTGTTCTTCAAGTCTTGAGTTGTAAAGAGAGGAGAGAAAGGATCTGTAAGGGTTGTCTCCTGAGCCCGTCAAAAGGAGAGAAACTGTAAAAGGGCAGTTGGCCTTCGCCCATTGAAGGAAGGCCCCTAGTTGACGTCGGTGACCTCGCCGGTGGAGGAAGCCAAAAGTGGAGTAGGTCAAGACTGACCGAACCACTCTAAATCTCTGGTTTGCGTTTATTTTGAGCACTTTATCATTACTGCAAACCTCCTACATAGCTACTGCTCTCTGCGCTTTTACAAACAAGTTTCTAAGTTCTAATCTTTCCGAATCTGCATTCAGACGTCAAAAGGTGTTTTCATACGATCTTTACATTGCAGCTTACATTTACGTCTTGAATCTGTTTATAACTGCAAACTATCTTCTGCGCTCTTACGAACGAGTTTCTTTGCAGTCTACATTTACATTTTGATTCTATTTATAACTGCAAACTGTCTTCTGCAATTTTACGAACGGGTTTCAACATTTAGACGTAAAACTGTATTTAGACGTAAATCGGCTTTCATCGCACAATCATCAGATTTCAGTTTACGTTTACGTCTTGATTTCAACTGCATACTGCCTTCTGTGAGTATACAAACGAGTTTCAAAGTTCAGACGTAAATCTGCGTTTAAGACGTAAATCTGCGTTTAGACGTAAATCTGCGTTTAGACGTAAATCTGCGTTTAGACGTAAATCTGCTTTTTGCAGATTGCTTTTTGAGCTGTACAATAGCAGCACATTATACTTCTGCTTAAACTGCGCTTAGACGCAAACTGTGTTTAGACGCAAACTGCGCTTAGACGCAATCTGCGCTTAGACGCAAACTGCGCTTAGACGCAATCTGAGTTTAAACGCAATCTGCATTTAGACGCAAACTGCGTTTAGACGCTAACTGTGTTTAAACGTAAACTGCACTTAATCATAAGTAATCTTAGAATCGGCTTTTGCATCAAAATAGTTTTTATCGAACGAACGCAGCTTTCGTTTTTAATCGCTGAAAGATTTCCGCTGCACTAATTCACCCTCCCCCCCCTCTTAGTGCTCTCGATCCTAACAATTGGTATCAGAGCGGGGTATTTCTCATTTCGGATTTACACCCGAGAGAAATGGCTCTTCAAGAGGGCTTTTCGGTCTTTCGTCTACCGTTCTTTAACGGATTGGACTATACTTATTGGAAAACTCGAATGAGAGTTTTCTTGATTTCTCTAAATCTGGATTTATGGAATATCGTTGAAAACGGTTTTCAACTTCCCTCTAAACCGACAAACGAATGGTCGGATTTGGAGAAGAAGTATTTTTCTTTAAACGCAAAGGCTATGAATGCCTTATTTTGCGCTTTAGACAAAAATGAGTTCAATCGGGTTTCTTTGTGTGAAACAGCTTTCGATATTTGGCACACTCTTGAAATCACGCACGAGGGAACTAGTAGAGTCAAAGACTCGAAAGTTAATATTTTACTGCATGATTTCGAGCTTTTTCATATGAAACCAAGCGAAACCATTGTTGACATGTACACCCGTTTTACGGATGTCGTCAATGATTTAAATTCACTTGGTAAAAGCTTTTCGGATTTTGAACTCGTTAACAAAGTTTTGCGCTCACTTTCTAAAACTTGGGATTCAAAAGTAACTGCTATTCAAGAATAAAAAAACTTGAACCAATTTCCACTTGAAGAACTGATTGGTTCATTGATCACATATGAAATGACGTGCAATGCACGTGAAGAACTTGAGAACCACCTTCCAAAGAATAGGAAGGATTTGGGACATAGAACATTTGAAGACCACTCGAGCATAAGCTCAAGTGATGGTGAACTTAAACTACAAATGAAACAAAAATTAAAAAGCAAAAAGAATCGAACTACTTGCTTTAAACGCAAAAAGAAGAACAAAAATTGGGATGAATCGAGCTCCTCCGAAGAAGAGGAAGTCAACAAAAGCAAGGCGGCAAACTACGCCTTAATAGCCTACAATGATGAGGTAATCGAAATCCCCCTAATTTATTTTGAAATTACTTGATGCTTTCATGATGTATTTTTCTCTTTTAGTTTAGAATTAATTTTCTTAAAAATTACATGTTAAAAAAAAAAAATTATTATGATCATACTAAGTAATTTCGAAAATGATAATATTGCATATTTTATGATAAACAAATAAAATGATCTTGATTGAAAATATGAAATCATGGTTAAGAAGTAATAATGTGTATTACGTTGATTTCCATTGTTATTTCTCGATTTTGATTAAAGATCATGTTTGATTTGAAGAAATGCATAATGATGAAATTAAATATTTTGATTAACAATTTTATGCATGAGATTTTAAGCCGATGATAAGCATGTGTTATTCTCATGAGTATATTTGAAAAACTATTGCAAAAATGTGCTCGAATGCATGAACGTGTTAAGATTATTTTTCGGACATTCTTGATTCAATGTTCAAAACACTTAATTGTCATGATGATTTTACACTATAACATGTTGGAAATTATATGTTTTGGATACATAAATTTTTATGATCATGAGCATGTTTTATCTTCATAATTGAACTTGAAAATCTATAGCAAAATCTTATCCGAATGCATAAAAGTACTAATTTCATTTTCGGATTCACTTAACAATTGGTATCCTAACAATCGGATTTTCTCATACACTTTTGAAAAATATTTTTCTAAAATGGATTTGATGAAATGATTCCTGCTTATAAATTCCATCTTGAAATATGAATGATAGTGTCTTTGCTTGCAAAAATTTGTTTCACATACATATCTCCTATGATTCATGTGCTGAAAAAGAATTTATAAATCATAATACAATGAGATTTCTTATGCAAAAATAAAGTGCTTTTGTGATTCTTTGCTAAAGAGAATAATTATTAAAATCATGATCTTGATAATTATAACATGAAGCTCTATATAAATCAAGATCGTTCATTATGCTCCCTACATTTATCAAATTCAAATGAAATGCAACTTGTCTTTTGATTTCATGATATTTTGTGAATTTCGAAATTAATTTTAATGACTTGATTATGAGTTGACGATTTGATTTGAATAAGTTATGTCTAAATCATAATCATGATCTTGCAAAATTGAAATCACAAATAATATCTTTTGGTATTCATGAATTGATACTCACAATATGAAAGTATTGGTATTCATGACTTGATTTTGATTGAAACATTACATACTTAAATTAATCATTCTTCTATGTTTCAAAAATTCTTTAAATGCCTTATGTGATGACTGAAAATTAATTTGCTTTATGATGAATCACGAATCATGACTTGATCTATGATATTGAAATATTTTAATCATGATTCTTGGTTATATAATTCATTTGCCCTATTAAAAGGATTTGTTGAATGGATGATGTCCTTTTTGAACTTTCTTGATATCATGACAAGATTTTGTAATATGGCCTGTATAATAATTAAAAATTTTTGGCCATTGATTACTCCCTTCTTTTCGACAAAAACAAAGGGGAGAAAGCTTTTGCTAGTTAGAACATGCAAAGAAAAGCAAGTGCAATCTTGCAAATGAAGCAAGTGTTGAATTGCCATGATTGAACCTAAGAATCTTGCTATGCTTTTGTGCTTATATGTTGTGATGAAAATATAGCTTCATGTTATAAAAACTTGCATATATTTTAAAATAGCTAGAGCTGCTTCTCCTTTTGTTGATAATAAAGGGGGAGAAATATATGAATTGATACTATAAGTGCCATATTTGAATTTTCATCATGTTAAGATATCAAGAACTTGCATCGTAATTCTACTTGATGATATCTTGCCATGTGATGAAATGCTACGATTTGTTGCTAAAATGATGCATGCAATACTTATGCTTTCTACGTAATGTATTGCATATGATATGAACCTTGATTAAAATTGCCTTGATTTGAATTCAAGGTTTATCTCAATTATGGAATTTTGAAATAAGAATGATTACTCACCTTTGTCATGATTTAGAAATTGACAGAAAGGGTTTTCCCTTCTTTTTGACAATGACTAAGGAGGAGATAACTTGCATGCACAATTCAAGAAGAAAGCAATTTTCACTTCTCAAAAGAGAAGAAATTGCTATCTTGAACATCTTAAGAAACAAAAAGAACAAAGGTGCTATCTTGCCTATCTCAAGAAGCAAAACATGCTAACTTGCGCATCTAGCAAAGTGGACAAAATTTTCATATTTCAAGAAGCAAGTGTTGCCTTCTTGAACATCTCTAATTTGCTAGCTTGCATGATGTAGAACTTGCTATCTTGAACATCTCTAATTTTCATACCAAGTGCTATCTTGTATGCTATAAATCTTGCTATATTTTCTATCAAAATTGCATGATGATAAAACTTGATATTATGTTTTTCATGCAATGAGTTGAACCTATATCACAAACACTTGATTGTGATACTTCTCCTTTTTGTTGATGACAAAGGGGGAGAAGTATGTTGATGACATCACATGTTATGCATAAGTTTATGATGACATGTTGCTTGGATTTTTGAATCCAAGAGTTTCTATCAATATGGCATATTGATAGGGGGAGTTTGTTTAAACTCTGGGAGTTAAGGTTAACTCCGTTTATGATGACATGTTGCTTAGATTTTTGAATCTAAGAGTTTCTATCAATAAGGCATATTGATAGGGAGACTTTGTTTAAACTCCGGGAGTTAAGTTTAACTCCGTCATCAAGTAGTTGTCATCATCAAAAAGGGGGAGATTGTTGAATCTCGTATTTTGATGATGAAACTCCTTGATATATGTTTATGATTTAATCTGCGTTTTGAGTGACGCAGGGTGCTTCGATTAGGATGAGACAATTAAAGCAGGAACATCATGTTGTGCCGGAGGAACATGTCAGAAGATTGGACGTCGGGCCGGTGGATCGGTTGACGTATCGACAGAAGGCTTCGGGTCGTGGACTCGGGCATCGGGCCAAGAAGAGCGGGTATTGTGCCAAGGATATCGGAGTTGCGGAGTCAACTGGCCGATTGGGCAATAGGCTGCGGGAAAGGACGATGCGCCGAAGAATCGGACGAAGCGTCGAGGGACCAATGACATGCCGGACAACTTGGTTAATTGCTTAGTATTAATTGTCTCGATCGAAGTTTTTGTTTTGTGTGTGCAGGATTAACTACGATGAAAGTTAGACAAGCAGCAGGAGTTGCGCCGGAGTCAAGTTCATGATCACGTTGGGAGTTCGAGAGTTCGACGGAAGTTCGGACGGTCGTCGGAGGTTCTGCGAGAACAGATCCGAGAAGTCCAGAAGCTTGCCAAGCGAAGCTCGTCGAAACTTGCCAAGTGGATCGTCGCAAAGTCCAGGAGTTTGCCGGAAGTCCGCAGGAGCATCACCGAGGGTTCATCGGATGATCGACGGAAGTTCGCCGGAAACTCGCCGGAAGAAGCGATTGACGCACCGAAGCAAAGCTGCAGAAATTGTCTTCGATCTAATCGTAGTTAGCATGTTGATTAAGTTGGAAAATGGGAGGTGATCCCATTAGCTTAATCTTGGGGCAATTGGGCCCCTGAAAGACTGAAATTGGGCCGAATGGAGTTAACCATTCGGACCCTGATTGCACCAGGAGGTGCAACCGCCTAGGCCAGGAGGTGGCACCGCCTGGGCTAAGCCTCCCAGCGAGACTGGGCGGTGCAACCTCCCCAGCCAGGAGGTGGCACCGCCTGAGCTCAGTCTTCGAGCAAGACTGGGCGGTGCAACCTCCCTGACAGAGAGGTGGCACCGCCTGAGCTCAGTCTTCGAGCAAGACTGGGCAGTGCAACCTCTCTGATAGAGAGGTGGCACCGCCTGAGCTCGGTCTTCGAGCTCTGGCAGAGAGGTGCAACCGCCTCAGTCAAGAGGTGGCACCGCCTGGGCTCAGTCTTCGAGCTCTGCCAGGCGGTACAACCTCTCCAGTCAAGAGGTGCAACCGCCTGACCCCGGAATTCCGGGATTTGATCGTTTTGAGCTCCAAATTTGAATTGGGTTGGGGCCTATAAATACCCCACCCATTCAGCACTGAAAAGATACAGATCCACACCGAATTCTTGATCTTTTCAGTGATTCTAAGAGCTCAAATTTGTGTAAAGTCCAAAAGTTCTCCTCTTTTCTGTTCTTCAAGTCTTGAGTTGTAAAGAAAGGAGAGAAAGGATCTATAGGGGTTGTCTCCTGAGCCCGTCAAAAGGAGAGAAACTGTAAAAGGGCAGTTGGCCTTCGCCCATTGAAGGAAGGCCCCTAGTTGACGTCGGTGACCTCGCCGGTGGAGGAAGCCAAAAGTGGAGTAGGTCAAGACTGATCGAACCACTCTAAATCTCTGGTTTGCGTTTATTTTGAGCACTTTATCATTACTGCAAACCTCCTACATAGCTACTGCTCTCTGCGCTTTTACGAACAAGTTTCTAAGTTCTAATCTTTCCGAATCTGCATTCAGACGTCAAAAGGTGTTTTCGTACGATCTTTACATTGCAGCTTACATTTACGTCTTGAATCTGTTTATAACTGCGAACTGTCTTCTGCGCTTTTACGAACGAGTTTCTTTGCAGTTTACATTTACATTTTGATTCTATTTATAACTGCAAACTATCTTCTGCAATTTTACGAACGGGTTTCAACATTTAGACGTAAAACTGCATTTAGACGTAAATCGGCTTTCATTGCACAATCATCAGATTTCAGTTTACGTTTACGTCTTGATTTCAACTGCATACTGCCTTCTGCGAGTATACAAACGAGTTTCAAAGTTCAGACGTAAATCTGCGTTTAAGACGTAAATCTGCGTTTAGACGTAAATCTGCGTTTAGACGTAAATCTGCGTTTAGACGTAAATCTGCTTTTTGTAGATTGCTTTTTGAGCTGTACAATAGCAGCACATTATACTTCTGCTTAAATTGCGCTTAGACGCAAACTGTGTTTAGACGCAAACTGCGCTTAGACGCAATCTGTGCTTAGACGCAAACTGCGCTTAGACGCAATCTGAGTTTAGACGCAATCTGCATTTAGACGCAAACTTCATTTAGACGCTAACTGTGTTTAAACGTAAACTGCACTTAATCATAAGTAATCTTAGAATCAGCTTTTGCATCAAAATAGTTTTTATCGAACGAACGCAGCTTTCGTTTTTAATCGCTGAAAGATTTCCGCTGCACTAATTCACCCCCCCCCCCTCTTAGTGCTCTCGATCCAAACAAAATGGAGATAATGTTTTTGATAATAGAAGGAACAAAATAACATGCATCTAATGCAATAAAAGCTCCACTAGGCAGATGTAGGGCGACCTCGCCAACAGCTACTACAGCAACTTTTGCTCCATTACCCATCTTGAGGTCCATCTCGCCTCTCTCTAGTCTCCTAGGCCTTGCCAGAACCTACAAGGAATTGCATATATGATAAGCACTACCGGTATCCAATACCCATGTGTTATCATAAGAGTCTAACAAATGGAGACTGATCATGAATGCACCTGAAGCTTCATCAAGCTTTTGTTTCGCCCTTTCTGCAAGGTACTCTTTGCAGTTTCTCTTCCAGTGCCCATCTTTACCACAGTGGAAGCACTGGCCTTTGTCCTTTGCTGGGTCTTTCTTAGCAACCTTTGCTTTACCTGGTTTGCCCTTGCCCTTTCCCTCTTAAGGGACCTTTCTGCTTTCCTTTTCTTTTTGGTCACACCAGTGTAGAGAACTGGCTTCTCTTTCTTAATAGTACTCTCTGCCTCCCTCAACATATTGAGGAGCTCTGGGAGAGTCACCTCAAGCTTGTTCATATTAAAATTAATTATGTACTGTGAAAAGGAATTTGGTAGGGACTGAAGCACAATGTCCACACACAAGTTATCCTCTAGGACCATTCCTAAACCTGTGAGTTTCTCTATCCACTCAATAATCTTTAGGACATGGTTCTGAACCGGTGTCCCCTCAGTCATCCTAGCACGGAAGAGGCTCTTGGATATCTCATATCGTTGATGTTGAATCTAGAATTTTGATGGTAAAATCAATTGATGGGTTAATTGATCTAATCCATATTATTGAGCTAAGTGTGCAGGATTAACTATGATAACCAGAAAACATAAAGCAAGTATACCGGAGTCAAGTTCGATGGACGTTTAAGAGTCCAAAGAATCGTTGGAGATGTTGCCGGAACCAATCGAGAAGAAATCAGGAACCTGTCGGAATTTTCGGAAGTTCGCCGAAGAGATCGTCGGAGGTTCACGGAGATCACCAAGAAGGCTCGGCTACTCGTTAAAGTCATCACAAGTTCGGGAGCATGCTGGGAGTCCGTCGGAAGAAGTTCGTCGGAAAGCTCGCCGAAACAAGACTCGACGTTTGGGGTTGAAAGCTTGCTTAGGATGTGTTTTTGTTATGTAGTTCACTTGTAATTAGGATTAGGATTAAGAGATAATCCTATATCCTGGTTAGGGGCCAACTGGGCCCAAAGTCAGATTTGGTTTGGGCTAAAATTAAGCCAAACCAGTGAAATCGGAAAGCCAGGCGGTGGCACCGCCCAGCACCCAAGAGCTGGGTGGTGACACCTCTTGGGGTGGGCGGTTGCACCGCCCAGCACCCGAGCGCTGGACGGTGGCACCGCTTGGCTGGGCGGTGGCACCGCCAGCATCGGGAACATAAAAGAATTCAAATTTTTGGAGCCCAAATTTGAATCCTCTTGAGGCCTATACATACCCCTCAAGTCTCAGCTGAGAAAATAACTTTTTGAGCAGCAAGTGATTGAGAGAAAAGTCTTAGAAGAGTCTTTGCCTTTCTTGTTTTCAATTTGCTTGAGAGTTCTCCTCCTTCTTTCTTACTGAAAATTTGTAAGAGGTTAAACTGCTTGTAAAAGGTTGTAAGAGGGGTATTTGCCCTTCCATTTCAAGAGATTTGCTAGTGGAAGGTGGGAGCCTCATCGAAGAGGGGCCTCGCAAGTGGATGTAGGTCATTTGACCGAACCACTCTAAAATCGGCGTGATCTCTGGTTTGCATTTCATTATTGCTATTTACATTACTGCAAACCTTCTTACATGCTTTAGTTCCTTATTACCTTTGCTGCGCAACTTTAAGAATACGCTTTCAAGTTAAGCTTTTCAAGTTCCGTTCTTATCGTATGAAAGATTTGTCGAAACCAACGTTTTAATCCGCTGCACTAATTCACCCCCCCCCTCTTAGTGCCGCTCCGATCCTAACAGTTGAGTCCTTCCCTGTTCCTCAAACAATTTGCGGACATGTAGGAGAATAGATCTGGCATCCATCTTTTCATGTTGTCTTTGTAACTCAGGAGTCATAGAGCCCAACATATAGCATTGAGCAAGAGTGGAGTCATCAATGTACTTCATGTAGCGAGCGATATCATCCTCGTTTGCCCCTTCTTCGGGCGTAGGCATCACTATATCAAGGACATACACGATTTTCTCTGCTGTGAGAACAATTCTCAAGTTACGGAGCCAATCCGTATAATTTGGACTAGTGAGGCGGTTGACATCAAGTATGCCACGTAAGGGATTTGAAAGCGACATTTTCTGAAAATAAAGATGCAGCAGAAATGAATAACATGTAGATTTTGCAAGAAATAAACTATCAAGATATGGACTTCTATCTTAATATGCTCCCACTATTTTACTAACGAGTCATGCGACACCCTCAGCATGTGAAACGGAAGTCTCCGGCAGACTTCTAGTGGGGATCAGAATCCAATCAGCGTCTTAGTGTAACCTCGAGGGACTCGACCAATCACACAAAGCCTAAAAGGTAGGCAACTCTTGCCGATCACAACTCCTTGTGATTCCCGTCCTGTTCGGCCTCTGAATCACCATGGCCTCGAGGGACTCGACCAACCATGATGCTCGGTTAAGTCAACACCTTCGTTACAAGATGAGTCTGACTTGATGATATACCCTCGAGGGACTCGACCAAGCATACCATGCCCTCAGGTCACCGGTGACATCTCTATGTCGTAAGCAAGATAGCGAATCGCGATATAGGTGAGTCTCGAGGGACTCGACCAACTCAACCTACACCGGGATTCGGTTCCTACTTATAACGATGGAAGGTCATGTGGGTCAATCTAGTTGCCTCACGTTTACCGACTTAATATTATCGAGAGATGTTTCTATGATTTGGTCTCCTAACATGACATGTCACACATATACATATTTAATATATATCTACATCGCATGCAAATATATATACATATCTAGTATGTGTATAAGCAATCACACCAGATGATCATGGACCACAACCTAATATGATTAGGCCCGAGCCAGTAGGCCTAATTACTCACATCAAGATCTATGTGTGCAACGGTGCATCTCCATGCCCTGTGATCGTCCATCTCATCCTCATCGGTTCCGTCGACATCTTGATGCATCTTCATGCATCACGATTGTCCGTCTCGTGGGTCCCGCGCATCCACGCTCCCGCTGTGCCTCCTCATGTGATTACAACTTAATCATAGGCACGCAGACCCGACAATAAACGAGAAATATAATGGAGGCACGCAGACCTCAATAATAATAATCACAAGTACACACATCATACGGTCCATGATCATCCGTCCACACATCATACATCACATGTATAAATAATCATCATCATGTAGGACTACTAGATAATAATAAAAATAATAATCAACTAAACCTTTTAATTAATTAATATTTTCTGAAATCAAGGACATGTAGGGAATTTCTCAATTCCTAAGGGTATTTTCATAATTTGGATAAAAGATAGAAACTGGAATTTCTCAAATTCACAAGGGCAAAACTATCTTTTTGCCTAAAACCCTAATTCCCTCTTACTGCTACCGCCACCGCCACCCTGCTGGCGGCGGCCTGTGCGGCGGGGCGAGGGCGCTGCCCTCGCCTGCAGGCGGCACGCCCGCTAGCGGCGCTGCCGCTGCAGGTGGGCGCCCCCGCGGGCGGTTCTGCCGGTGGGGCAACGCCCGCAGGCGGTGCTGCCCCTGTAGGTTGGCACCCCTACGGGCGCCGCCACCCCCGCGGGCGACTTTCCCTGCGGGGCAACACCCCAGGCGGTGCTGTCCCACCGGGCGGCCGCCCCCGTGGGAGGGTTTCGCCCACGGGGGCAACGGCGGTAGGCGTCGCTGCCCTGCGGCGCCTCACCCCGCGGGAGAAGCGGCCGCAGGCGCCTCTGCCCGTGGGCTGCCAGCCCCGCCGGACGCAAGCCTACTGCAGACGCAGCCCCTGTGCTGCTCGCCTTCGGCTGCGCTGCACGTATGCAGATCGAGGGCAACAACTGTTGCTGCCCTTCCTTGTTTTTGCGTCAACGATTTTGACGTCAAAATTCTTCCTAAACACAACACACGCAGTTCAAAACCAATCATTTGCACGAACAACCTGGCTCTGATACCACTGTTGGGAAATCATGGGGGCGACATCATATGTGCAGCGGAAGAACAAGAAAACAAAATCCCCGATTCCCAAAGAGATGTTCGTCGTCGTGCGAAGATTGGTGCGCAAAATCCGTGAAACTTAAAACTACGTATAGAGTAGATTGTGTTACCTAGGGAGATCGTATATCCCTGTTTCCTTGCAGATCCTTAGGAGAGGGTGAAGGAGGTCAAGCGTCCTCCTCTCTAGCGATGATCCACACAGTAGGGTTGCGACGACGCTCCTCAAAACTCCAGGCTTGCTCTGAGGTGGAGAGGGAGAGGAGAATAGGAAAGGCAAGCAAATACTCTAGCCTATAAGGCTTTGAATCCCTCCTATTTATAGAGGTCCCCTATCAAACCCTAATGGGTCCTCCCCTAGTGGGTATTGGATCTGCATCCAATAAGACAAGGGCTTCGTCGGATATCTTATATCCGAACCTCTACTCATCGCAATGCCTACCATATGTGTGTGACTCTCTAGGCCCAATATCGAACTGGCCGTGAGTCATACCCGTCAGTGAATTATTATCTCTGTAATAATTCACTTGACTCATCGACTACGGACGTACTAGGCCACTACGCCGTAGTCCCCAGACGATACAGGGGAATCCAATCCATTGGACCTGTCTGTCCTCAGTTACCGTGTACCTATAGTCCCTCATCCATCTAATATCCCAGAGACCATATATCGAGCATGGTGTTGTCAGACCCATACGGTTTCTACTCGAGTCTCGCTCTAATCGGATTCTCCCGGAGAACTCTTTCTCTCTCAACCCGAACGACCCTGGCCTGGGATTTGTCTAAGCAAGAACACATGGGATATTCCTCTCATGACGCCGAGAGTGGATGATCCTCTATCGACACTCAATCGCCCTTGTAAGGTCGACTA
Organism: Musa acuminata AAA Group; assembly: GCF_036884655.1. Taxonomy (NCBI): domain Eukaryota; kingdom Viridiplantae; phylum Streptophyta; class Magnoliopsida; order Zingiberales; family Musaceae; genus Musa; species Musa acuminata. The sequence continues at coordinate 13,129,035 of NC_088359.1, forward strand.
CCACTCTCAATGACCAGTTGTACTAGATCTGGGACAGCCAAACCTATAAGTCTGGTATCAAAGAGTGGAGCACTCATACAGGACATCCTTGGTGTCTCAAGTCTAAGGACCAGATACACCACTAGGACTACGGAACCGCTGTCTGACAATAAGGCATCATCAACCATCCAGCATTCCGTAAGCGGATCAATCAATGAACTCATTCTCCAATGAGCACCTGTACTGTATCCCTAGTGTCCCTACACGAGTAGCTATGAGACCAACTGCATCCATCATATGGACGGGTATACAGCACACCAGTCTATCCGGTTATCACGATGTCCCTCTCGAGTAACCTATGACCGGGATTATTTAGGATATGTGTTTAAAGGTGAATCGATCTCATTATCGTGATCTCATCACGATCCGATTCCCATTGCACAAATCCAAGGACATCACAATATATATATATATATATATATATATATATATATATATATATATATATATATATATATATATATATATATATATATATATATATATATATATATATACCCTTGTTGTTGTCTCCGAAGGTGACATAGCCTTCGTCTATACTAGTAAGCTTAGAGAATTGAGATGGATCTCCGGTCATATGCCTTGAGCATCCACTATCAAGGTACCATCTCTTGCTCCTAGCTTGCGATGGTATAGGTTTCTACAAGAAAGGATGATCTTTAGGTACCCATTTGCTTTTAGGTGCCTCAAAAATATATCTACATTGTTTATCATGTTGCATAGAATTTATCATGGTTCCTTTAGGAACCCAAATTAATTTGTTCGGACTAATTTTCTTGAATGGACAATAATGCGTTTTGTGTCCAAGTTTGCAACAAAAGTTGCATTTGGTTTGGTGTCGAACATGTAAGATGTGGCCTTTTATGAAGGTGGTTGGATTTTGGTGAGGACTTCTCACAAATCCGATTCCACTTCTTTTGGGAACGTGACCCTTGTTTGCAAGGATCATGTTCAAAGACTTACTACCAACTTCGAATTTCTTCAAGGTGTCTTTAAGTAGCAAGTTTTCCTTTTGGAGAGTTTCTAGATCATGGCATTTTATGCATGAACCTAAACTATCATGATATTCAGTTTTTAATTTATCAAAATTGCTAACAAGACTATCATGCTTATTTTCAGTAATTTATATTTTTTACTAATTATTTTGCATTCATCAAATAAGTCATGGAAGACATTTAATAATTCGTCAAATGATAAATTTGCATCTATTAAATTCGTTACCTCCTCCCCGATGGCCATTAAGGCGTAATGAGCAACTTGCTCGGTGTTGGACTCCTCTTCTTCGGACGCGCTCGAGTCATCTCACGTTGCTTTGAGCGCCTTCTTCTTTGATGTTCTATTTTTGACTTGGGGACAATCACTCTTGTAATGTCCCAGCTTTTTGCACTCATAGCAAATAACTTGGTCCTTCTTGGGTTCAAATTTAGTTTTTGTTTCATTCTTAAACTTGTTTCTTTTAATGAATTTTTAAAATTTTCTTGTTAGAAGTGCCAAGTCATCGTCACAGTCCTCATCACTTGAGTTTTCTCTCAAGTGGTCTTCTGAAGTTCTAAGTGCCATATCCTTCCTGTTCTTTGGAAGGATGTCTTCTTGCTCTTCATGAGCTTTGCAAGTCATCTCGTAGGTCATTAATGACCCGATTAGTTCTTCAAGAGGGAAGTTGTTTAGATCTTTTGCCTCTTGAATAGCAGTGACTTTAGGATCCTAACTCTTAGGAAGGGATCTTAGAATCTTATTTACGAGCTCAAAATCCGAAAAACTTTTTTCGAGTCCTTTTAGACCGTTGACGATATCCGTGAAACGGGTAAACATGTCGCCAATAGTCTCACTCGGTTTCATCCAGAAAAGTTTGAAAGAATGTATCAAAATATTGATTTTTGACTCTTTCACTCTACTTGTGCCTTCGTGAATCACTTCGAGTGTGTGCCAAATATCAAATGCGGTTTCACAAACCAAAACACGGTTGAACTCGTTTTTATCAAGTGCACAAAATATGGCATTCATAGCCTTTGCATTAAGAGCGAAAGCCTTCTTCTCCAATTCATTCCAATCGATCATTGGAAGAGAAGACTTCGAAAATCTATTTTCAACAAGATTCCAAAGTTCAAAATCCATACAAATAAGAAAGATCCACATTCGGGTCTTCCAATAGGTGTAGTCCGTCCTATTAAACATGGGTGGACGTGTAACAGAATGGCCCTCTTGGTTTCCGGCGTATGTCATCTCTCTTGGGTTTTAATCCGTTTGAGAGTTAACCCTGCTTTGATACCAATTGTTAGGATCAAGAGCATTAAGAGGAGGGGGGGGGGTGAATTAGTGCAGCAGAAAACTTTCGACAATTAAAAAGGTGTTCGTACGATAAAAGCGATTTCGATAGAAAAGCCGATTCGTAAATCTCTTTAACTTGTAATCAAGCGAGATGTAGTTAAAGGAAATCTATGAAGGCAGTTTGCAGTTATGATGAAAGTTAAAATGTAAGTGCAAACTGAAATATGATGTTCGTACGATAAAACTGATTTACGTCTAAACGCCGATTCGGAAAATACTGAACTTTAAAACATGATCGTAAATGTGCAGAAGGCAGTAAGCTATTGAGGAGGTTTGCAGTAAGGATAAGATGCTCAAAGTAAATGCAAACCGAGATTTAGAGTGGTTCGGTCAATCTTGGCCTACATCCACTTTTGGCTTCCTCCACCGACGTGGTCACCGACGTCTACTAGAGGCCTTCCTTCAATAGGCGAAGGCCAACCACCCTTTTACAGTTTCACTCCTTTTGACGGGCTTAGGAGACAACCCTTACAGAATTTTCTCTCCTCTCTTTAAAGATCAGAACTTGGAAGAAAAGAGGGAGAAGAACTTTTGGCCTTTACAACAATTTTGAGCTCTAAAAATCACAGAATAAGATCAGGATTTCGGTGTGTTTTTGGTGTTCTTTCAGTGCTAGAAGGGTGGGGTATTTATAGGCTCCAACCTAGTTTGAATTTCGAGCTTAAAACTTTCAATTCCTGAAATTCCGGGATCTCGCGGTTGCACCTCCTGACTGAGGTGGTTGCACCGCTTGGCAGAGCTCGAAAACTGAACCTCTAGGCGGGGCCACCTCTTGTCAGGGGCGGTTGCACCTCCTGCCAGAGCTCAAAGACCAAGCTCAGGCGGTGCCACTGCCTGACTGAGGTGGTTGCACCTCTTGCCAGAGCTCGAAGACCGAGCTTAGGCGGTGCCACCTCCTGGCTGGGGCGGTTCAACCGCCTGGCAGAAATCAGGGTCCGAATGGGTTGATCCATTCGGCCCAATTTGGGTTTTTTAGGGGCCCAATTGCCCCAAGATTAAGTTAATGGGATCACCTACCATTTCCAACTTAATCATTGTGCTAACTACGATATTTCCTAAGACATTTACTGCAACTTGCTCTGGTGCGTCAATCGCTTCTTCCGGCGAGCTTCCGACGAACTTCCGTCGATCATCCGATGAACCCTCGGTGATGCTCCTGCGGACTTCCGACAAAATCCTGGACTTGCGACGATCCACTTGGTGAGTTCTGACGAGCTTCTTTGGCAAGCTCATGGACTTCTCGGATTTGTTCCCACAGAACCTCCAACGACTATCCGAACTTCCGTCGAACTCTCGAACTCCCAACGTGATCATTGTCTTGATTCCGGCGCAACTCCTGCTGCATATCTTACTTTCATCGTAGTTAATCCTGCACACTTATCTCAACATATAGATTAGATAACAAATAACAATTGACTTCATCATCAAAATCCGAGATTCAACAGACATCACATGCGCAGCGAATGAATAGAAAATAAAAATCTCAAATTTCCCAAAAGTGTTCATCGTCGTGTGAATATTAGTATACAAAATCTCGTAAAACTTAATTCCACGTGTGAGATAATGTTTTACCTAGAGAGATCGTATATCAATGAAATCCTATAAATCTGTGGGAGAGGATGAAGGAGATCAAGTGTCCTCCTCTCTAGCAGTGATCCACACAATAGGGCTTCGATAATGCTCCTCAAATCTTCATACCTACTAACTGAGGAGAAGAATAGGATGTGACAACCAAGAAGCCCCAACCTATGGGCCTTTAGTTCTCTCCTATTTATAGAGGCCCCTAGTTAACTTAACCCTAATGGATCCTGCCCTATTGGGTACTAGATCTCAATCCAATTACCCAAGTCTTTTAGATTAGTGGGTCTTTATCCAATAATCTCTTATTAGCTTTTATTGGATCTCATCCATGGGATCTGATAATTTAGGGGCTTATTGGATATCCAATAAGATAGGGGCTTTGATGGATATCTCATATCCGAATCTCTACTCGTCGCAACGCTTACCATATGTGTGTGACCCTTTAAGCTTAATATCGAGCTGGCCATGAGTCATACCTGTTAGAACTCCTTCTGGCTCTGTAAATTATTATTTCCATAATAATTCACTTGACTCATCGACTACAGACGTACTATGCCACTATGCTGCAATCTCCAGATGATACAAGGGAATCTAATCCATTAGACCTATCTATTCTTAATTATCATGTACCTATAGTTTCTCATCCATCTAATATCCCAAAGACCATATGCTAGGCATAATGTTGCTTTAATCGGATTCTCCTAGAGAACTCTTTCTCTCTCAATCCGAATAACCTTAGCCAAGGATTTGTCTAAACAATAATACACAGGATATTCCTCTTATGATACCGAGAGTAGATAAATCTCTATCGATGCTCATTAGCCCTTGTAACTTATCATGAACTGCACTATGTCTAATAGTGTGTGATTTCTCTTTTCAGTTACATCATTAAGTTGGGGTGTATAAGGAGGTATCCACTGTGACAGAATCCTATGGTCCTTAAGGAACTGGGTGAACTATGTACTCAAGTACTAACCTCCTCGATCTGATCAAAGAGTTTTGATACTCTTTCCGGTCTGATTGTCCACTTCATTCTTATACTCCCTGAATTTCTCGAAGGCATTGGACTTATACTTTATCAAGTATGCATGTCCATACCTTAAGAAATTATCAATAAAAGTAATAAAGTATGAGTAACCACTTATGGTATGAGTTGACATGGGACCACATACATCACTATGTATGAGTTCCAACAACTAAGTGGCTCTCTCTCCAGTTCTACTAAATGGAGAGTTGGTCATCTTTCCACGAAGGTAAAGCTCGTAAGTGGCATATGACTCATAGTCGAATGGATCTAAGTATCCATCGTTTAGCAACTTCTGAATCCTTTGTTAGGATCAAGAGCAGTAAGAGGGGGGGGGGGTGGGGGTGAATTAGTGCAGCGGAAAACTTTTGACGATTAAAACTGCATTCGTACGAAAAAAGCAATTTTGGTAAGAAAGCCGATTCGTAAATCACTTTAACTTGTGATCAAGCGAGATGCAGTTAAAGCAAATATATAGAGGCAGTTTGCAGTTTAAGATAAACAACATAATGTAATAGTAGACTAGAATACGACGTTCGTACGATAAAAGTGATTTCGGTATAAAAGCCAATTCGTAAATCACTTTAACTTGTGATCAAGCGAGATACTGTTAAAGCAAAGATATAAAGGCAATTTGCAGTTATGATAGAAATCAGAATGTAAGCACAAACTGAAATACGATGTCTGTACTATAAAATTGATTTCCGTCTTAACGTCGATTCAGAAAATACTTAACTATGAAACACGTTCGTAAATGAGCAGAAGGCAGCAAGCTACTGAGGAGGTTTGCAGTAAAGATAAGATGCTCAAAGTAAATGCAAATCGAGATTTAGAGTGGTTCGGTCAATCTTGACCTACATCCACTTTTGGCTTCCTCCACCGACGAGGTCACCGACGTCCACTAGAGGCCTTCCTTCAATAGACGAAGGCCAACCACCCTTTTACATTTTCACTCCTTTTGACGGGCTTAGGAGACAACCCTAATAAACTTTTCTCTCCTCTCTTGAAAGATCAAAACTTGGAAGAAAAGAGGGAGGAGAACTTCTAGCCTTTACAACACTTTTGAGTTCTAAAAATCACATAGTAAGATTGGATTTTCGGTGCTTTTGGTTGCCCTTTCATGCAGGAAAGGGTGGGGTTTATATAGGCCCCAAACTGGTTTGAATTTGGAGCTTAAAAGTGTCTTTTCCTGGATTTCCGAGGTCCTGGCGGTACTACCTCCTGACTAGGGCGGTACAACTGCTTGGCAGCTCGGAGACTGAGCCTTTGGGCGGTGCCATCGCCTGACAGGGGCAGTGCCATCGCCTGACAGGGGCGGTTGCACCGCCCAGTCTCGCTCGGAGACTGAGCCCAAGCGGTGCCACCGCCTGACCTGAGCGGTTGCACCACCCAGCTTTCTTGGGAGACCATCTCTTGGGCGGGGCCACCGCCAACCCTAGCGGTGCCACCGCTTGGCAGGATTTCTGGTCCGAATGGGTTGATCCATTCGGCCCAATTTGGGTCTATCAAGGGCCCAATTGCCCTCAGATTAAGTTAATGGGATCACCTCCCATTCCTAACTTAATCTACATACTAACTACGATATTTCTTAAGACATTTACTGCAACTTGCTCCGGTGCGTCAATCGCTTCTTCCGGCGATCATCCGACGAACCAATTAGTTCTTCAAGTGGAAAAATATTTAAATCTTTTGTTTCTTGTATTGCGGTTATTTTAGGATCCCACCTTTTTGGAAGGGATCTTAAGATCTTGCTTACGAGATCAAAATTCGAAAAAGATTTACCAAGAACTCTTAGATTATTGACGACATCCGTGAAAACGGTGTACACGTCGCTTATAGTCTCGCTTGGTTGCATTTGAAAAAGCTCAAAATCATACAATAAAATGTTAACTTTCGAGTCTTTGACTCTACTAGTTCCTTCGTGCGTGATTTCAAGTATTCACCAAATATCAAAAGCCGTTTCGCACGTAGAAATCCGATTGAACTCATTTTTGTCCAAAGCGCAAAATAAGGCATTCATAGCCTTTGCGTTTAAATAAAAATATTTCTTCTCCAAATTCGACCATTCGTTCATCGGTTTAGAGGGAAGTTGAAAACCGTTTTCAATGATATTCCATAAATCCAAATTCATAGAAATCAAGAAAACTCTCATTCGAGTTTTCCAATAAGTGTAGTCCAATCCGTTAAACAACGGTGGACGAACAACCGATAAGCCCTCTTGAAAGCCATGAAGAGCCATTTCTCTCGGGTGTAAATCCGAAATGAGAAATACCGGGCTCTGATACCAATTGTTAGGATCGGAGCGGCACTAAGAGGGGGGGGGTGAATTATTGCAGTGGTAAAGTACGATAAACTTTTGATGATTTAAACACTTTCGGAAACTTCGTATGATAAAAGAAATGTTTCGTTTGAAACCGTTTCGATTGCGTTTTAACTTGAAGGGATACGTAAGAATGAGACAAAGAAGTAGAGCATCAAACTGAAGATGGTTTGCAGTAATATAAATGACAATAAGATAAACGCAAACCGATTTATAGTGGTTCGGTCATGCGACCTACATCCACTTGCGAAGCCTTCTTCGATGAGGCTCCCAACTTCCACTAGCAAATCACTTTGAAGGGGAAGGACAAATACCCCTCTTACAACCTTTTACAAGTGGTTCACTCTTTTACAAATTTTCAAAGAGAAAGGAGGTGAACACTCAAGCAATTGAAAACAAAAACTTGCTAAAGACTTTGCTAAGACTTTTATCTCAATTTCTTGCTTCTCAAAGGTTGTATTCTCTGCTGAGAATTGATGGGTATTTATAGGCCCCAAGAGGATTCAAATTTGGGCTCCAAATTTTGAATTCTCTTGGGTTCCCGAGGCTGGCGGTGCCACCGCCTGTTAGTGTCGGACACTGATAGTGTACTGGCGGTGCCACCGCCGGACCTCTTGGGTGTTGGGCGGTGCCACCGCCTACACTTTTTCAGCTCACTGGCTCGGCTCCAAACTTGGCCCAAACCAGTCTGAACTTGGGCCCAATTGGCCCCTACTTGGGTTATAGGATTAACACCTAATACTAACCCTAATTAACATGCTAAATACAAATTTAAAGACATTTCCTAAGCTATTACAAAGTCCACAAGTCAAGACTTCTTCCGGCGAACTTTCGATGGTCTTCTGATAAACTCTCGGAAACCATTCTGCGGACTCCCGGCAAGCTCCTAGACTTCACGATTTGATCTTGGCGAGTTCCAACGAGCTTCTTCGGCAAGCTTCGATCTTTCTTGGTGAGCTCTGCGAACTTCCAACGAACCTTCCGGCGAGCTTCCGAAAAACCCTTCGGCAAGCTCCCTACTCATTCTCGGCTAGTTCTGGCAGCATTCCCGACGAACCTTCGGACTTCCGTCGAACTCTTGAACTCGCAACAAATCCTTCATGCTTGACTCCGGCACTTTGTTTCACTTTATGTCTTCATCGTCATTGTAGTTAATCCTGCACACACAAGTGAAAACTCTACTCCGATCTAGATAATTATTACAACGCGAATTGACATTCTGTTGCCCGACACGTCATTGGTTAGCGCTTCATCCGATTCTTCAGCGCATCGTCCTCTCTTGCGGCTTGTTGCCCAATCGGCGGTTGACCTCCGCAACCCCGATATCCTTGGCGCAATTCCGCTCTTGGCTCGATGCTCGACGTCCAAAGCCTTCTGCCATCCAATATCCTAATGTGATCTCCTCCGGGGCAACGTCAATTCCTCCTGCGTTAACTGTCTAATCCTGATCGAGTCGACCTACATCACTCAAAATGCAGTTAAACATCTAAACACAATCAATTAGTTTCATCATCAAAATCCGAGATTCAACACTTCTAATCTCCTCTTCCCTTTGTCCCTAGAGGATCTTCTATAGCCTATAACTACTGCTATTTAAGAAGATAGTAATGAGCAAGAGTAAATGACTCAAAAATAGAATTTAAAGGCTTCTTAAAGAATACCTTAAGTGAGATCTTCAAGAGAAGGAGAGATTGCTGATCTTTTGCTTTGAAGTGAGGAGTATTTGGGATGCTAAGAGGGGAGAAATGGAGGTGGAGAAGCTTTGGAGGTGTAAAGAGGGGAAGGGAGTGAGTTGGGGTCGGTTCCACTGCTGGCCCTAGCTCGGTTTAAAAGGGGGCAAGATTGCGGGTGGTTGCATCGCTGGCTGGGTGGTGCAACTGCTTGCAACACGTGACAACCAACGATGCTACCACCAGCTGGGCGGTGCCACCGCCTGCAGGCAGTGAGCACTTGTTCTAACAGCTATGTGGTATGATTTGAATGTTTTTGACTTGAGAAGAGTTTTCATTTGTGGAGCAATCAACTTTACTTACGTAATTACGTAAGAATTTTCATTTTAAGATGAGAAAATTTTCACGATCAAGATAGATCTTGTGACGCGCATACTCTACTTCAAATGTCGTACACATGTTTATGACAGATTATCCAAGATGGTAAGCTTTGCAAGTTCATGACAAACTTTGCTTACAAGATGTAAGTTCATGATATAGTTGGATTCGAAAGTAATGAACAAATCAATTTGATGGGTTCGGAAATCCTAAGGATATGTGAAGGGAGAATCAAAGGTTTCTAATTCTGAGGGATCAAATAAGATTGTATCTATATTGCTCTTGTAATTTTAATTTTCTAATCCTCTTTTTGTTATTTAGGCTAGGGAGCATCGCGTGTTCTTTTTGGATCTCGGGTCATGAATATCGAGTATCCAAAGAGCAGGATATTATTTCTTACTCCCAGCTTGTGATGGTTTACGTCTCTACAAGACAGGATAATTTTTAAGTACCCATTTGCTTTTGGATGCCTAAAAAATTGATCTATATTGTTTATCATGTTGCATAGAGTTTATCATGGTTCCTTTAGGAACCCAAATTAATTTGTTCAGACTAATTTCCTTGAATGGACACTGATGCGTTTTGTGTCCATGTTTGTAACAAAAGTAGCATCTGCTTTGATGTCGAACATGTAAGATGGGGCCTTTTATGAAGGTGGTTGAATTTTGGTGAGGACTTCTCACAAATCCGATTCCACTTCTTTTGGGAACGTGACCCTTGTTTGCAAGGATCATGTTCAAAGACTTGCTACCAACCTCGAATTTCTTCAAGGTGTCCTTAAGTAGCAAGTTTTCCTTTTGGAGAGTTTCTAGATCATGACATTTTTCACATTGAGCTAATCTATCATGATATTCAGTTTTTAATTTATCAAAATTGCTAACAAGACTATCATGCTTATTTTCAGTAATTTATATTTTTTACTAATTATTTTGCATTCATCAAATAAGTCATGGAAGGCATTTAATAATTCATCAAATGATAAATCTGCATCAATTAAATTTGTTACCTCTTCTCCGATGGCCATTAAGGCGTAATGAGCAACTTGCTCGGTGTTGGACTCCTCTTCTTCGGATGCGCTCGAGTCATCCCACGTTACTTTGAGCGCCTTCTTCTTTGATGTTCTCTTCTTGGCTTGGGGACAATCACTTTTGTAGTGTCTCGGCTTTTTGCACTCGTAGCAAATAACTTGGTCCATTTTGGGTTCAAGTTTATTTTTTGTGTCACTTTTAAACTTGTTTCTCTTAATGAATTTTTTGAATTTCCTTGTTAAAAGTGGCAAGTCATCGTCATAGTTCTCATCACTTGAGTTTTCTCTCAAGTGGTCATCAAAGTTCTAAGTGTCATATCCTTCCTGTTTTTTGGAAGGATGTCTTCTTGCTCTTCATGAGCCTTACAAGTCATTTCATTGGTCATTAATGACCCGATTAGTTCTTCAAGAGGGAAGTTGTTTAAATTTTTAGCCTCTTGAATAGTAGTGACTTTAGGGTCCTAACTCTTAGGAAGAGATATTAGAATCTTATTTACGAGCTCAAAATCCAAAAAACTTTTGCCGAGTCCTTTTAGACCATTGACGACATCCGTGAAACGGGTGTACATGTCGCCAATAGTCTCGCTCGGTTTCATTTGGAAAAGTTCAAAAGAATGTATCAAAAGATTGATTTTTGACTCTTTCACTCTACTTGTGCCTTCGTGAGTCACTTTGAGTGTATGCCAAATATCAAACGCGGTTTCACAAATCGAAACACGATTGAACTCATTTTTATCAAGCGCACAAAATAAGGCATTCATAGCATTTGTTTTAAGAGTGAAAGTCTTCTTCTCCAATTCATTCCAATCGATCATTGGAAGAGAAGACTTTAAAAATCCATTTTCGACAGGATTCCAAAGTTCAAAATCCATTAAAATAAGGAAGATCCTCATTCAGGTCTTCCAATAGGTGTAGTCCGTCCCATTGATCATGGGTGGACATGTAATAGAGTGACCCTCTTGGTTTCCGGCGTATGCCATCTCTCTTGGGTTTTAATCCGTTTGAGAGTTAACCCCGCTCTGATACTAATTGTTAGGATCAAGAGCACTAAGAGGGGGGGGGGGGGTGAATTAGTGCAGCAGAAAACTTTTGACGATTAAAACTGCTTTCGTACGATAAAAGCGATTTTGGTAAGAAAGCTTATTTGTAAATTACTTTAACTTGTGATCAAGCGAGATGCAGTTAAAGCAAATATATAGAGGCAGTTTGTAGTTTAAGATAGACAACATAATGTAATAGCAAACTGGAATACGACGTTCGTACGATAAAAGCTATTTCGGTATAAAAGTCGATTCGTCAATCACTTTATCTTGTGATCAAGCGAGATGCAGTTAAAGCAAAGATATAAAGGCAGTTTACAGTTATGATGGAATTCAGATTGTAAGCACAAACTGAAATATGATGTTCGTACGATAAAACTGATTTCCGTCTTAAAGCCGATTCGGAAAATACATAACTATAAAACACGTTCATAAATGAGCAGAAGGCAACAAGCTACTGAGGAGGTTTGCAGTAAAGATAAGATGCTCAAAGTAAATGCAAACCGAGATTTAGAGTGGTTCGGTCAATCTTGACCTACATCCACTTTTGACTTCCTCCACCGACGAGGTTACCGACGTCCACTAGAGGCCTTCCTTCAATAGGCGAAGGCCAACCACCCTTTTACAGTTTCACTCCTTTTGATGGGCTTAGGAGACAACCCTTACAAACTTTTCTCTTGTCTCTTGAAATATCAAAACTTAGAAGAAAAGAGGGAGGAGAACTTCTAACCTTTATAACACTTTTGAGCTCTAAAAATCATAGAGTAAGATTGGATTTTCGGTACTTTTGGTTGCCCTTTAATGCAGGAAAGGGTGGGGTTTATATAGGCCCCAAACTGGTTTGAATTTAGAGCTCAAAAGTATCTTTTCCCAGATTTTCGGGGTCCTAGCGGTACTACTTCTTGATTGCGGTGGTACAACCGCCTGGCAGCTCGGAGACTGATCCTCTGGGCGGTGCCAACGCTTGACAGGGGCGGTTGCACCGCCTAGTCTCGCTCGGAGACTGAGCCCAAGCGGTGCCACCACCTGACCTGGATGGTTGCACCACCCAGCTTTCTTGGGAGACCATCTCCTGGGTGGTGCCACTGCCGACCCTAGTGGTGCCACCGCTTGGAAGGAATTCTAGTCCGAATGGGTTGATCCATTCGGCCCAATTTGGGTCTATCAAGGGCCCAATTGCCCCCAGATTAAGTTAATGAGATCACCTCCCATTCCTAACTTAATCTACATGCTAACCACGATATTTCTTAAGACTTTTACTGCAACTTGCTTCGGTGCGTTAATCGCTTCTTCCGGCGAGCTTCCGGTGAACTTCCGACGAACATCCGACGAACCTTCGGCGATGCTCCGGCAAACTTCCAGAAACTCCTGGACTTGCAATGATCCACTTGGCGAGTTCCGACGAGCTTCTTTGGCAAGCTCCTGGACTTCTCGGATTTGTTCCCGTAGAACCTCCGACGACCGTTCGGACTTCCGTCGAACTCTCGAACTCCCAACGTGATCATAGTCTTGACTCCGGCGTAACTCCTACTGCATGTCTTTCTTTCATCGTAGTTAATCTTGCACACTTATCTCAACATATGGATTAGATAATAAATGACAATTGACTTCATCATCAAAATCCGAGATTCAACATCCTTCTCTCATGGATATGATATAGCCTACAATGTCACAGGTATGCATTGTTTACCTCATCTCATTTCCTCTTAGACTTACTTATATTCATGATATGCGGAGTAGTGTCTAGTATAAACAAACTATTATTCAGTGTTTCTCTAGTGATGATCTTATCATTTAATATTATTAAATAATCATAATTCTTAAAAACTAATTTATATCCATAAACTATCAAATATGAAATGAAAATAATATTTTGGATAATAAAATAAACAAAATAGCAAGTATCTAATCCAATAATAGCTCCAACATGCAGATGCAGGGTGATCTCACTAATAGCCAGTATAGTAACTTTTGCTCCATTACCTATCTTGAGGTCCATCTCACCTCTCACCAATCTCCTAGGTCCTACTAGAACCTGCAACGAATTACAAATGTGATAAGCACTACCGGTATCCAATACTTATGCGTTATCATAAGATTCTAACAAATGGAGACTGATCATGAATGTACCTAAAGCTTCTCCAAGCTTCTGTTCTACCCTCTCTATAAGGTACTCTTTGCAGTTCCTCTTCCAGCGCACATATTTACTATAGTGGAAGCACTGGCCTTTGTCCTTTGCTGGGTCTTTCTTTCTTAGCAATATTTGCTTTACCCGATCTACCCTTGCCCTTCTTAAAGGACTGTTCTGTTTTCCTTTTCTTTCTAGTCTCACCAGCATAGAGAACTGGCTTTTCTTTCTTGATTTTGTTCTCTACCTCCCTCAACATATTGAGGAGCTTAGGGAGAGTCACCTCAAACTTGTTTATATTAAAATTTATTATGAACTAAGAAAAGGAATATGGTAGGGACTAAAGCATAAGGTCCACACACAGGTCATCCTCTAGGGCCATCCCTAGACCAGTGAGTTTCTTTATCCACTCAATCATCTTTAGGATATGGTTCTGAACTGGTGTCCCATAGAGCCTCCCCTTCCTTGGAAGTCATCTCTTCAGGCTTGGTACGATTGGGCAAAGCTCTCTCCTTGATATGATTTCTTCGGGCTTAGTGGTCGGCCCAATCTGAGTTCGGTAAAGAGCGTCTGAATTTTATCCTCCATTCGTGCCTCAAAGGCTTCGAATTTAGGACATGGTTCTGAACTGGTGTCCTATAAGTCATTCTGGCATGGAGGAGACTCTTGGATATCTTATATCACTAAGTCATTCCCTATTTCTCAAATAATTTACGGAGATGTAGAAGAATGGATCGAGCATCTATCTTTTTATGTTGTTTCTATAACTCATGAGTCATATAGCTCAACATGTAACACTGAGCAAAAGTAAAATCATCTATGTACTTCATGTAGCTAGTGATCTCATCTTTGCTTGCCCCTTCCTCGAGTGTAGGCATCATTGTATCAAGAACATATGCGATTTTCTCTGCCGTGAGAATGATTTTAGGTTGTGGAGTTAATCCGTATAATTTGGACTAATGAGGAGATTGACGTCAAGTATGCCACGTAAAGGATTTGAATATGATATATTTTTAAAAATAAATATATAGCAGAAATAAATAACGTGCAGATTTTACAGAAACATAAACAATTAAGATAAGGACTTATATCTTAATCTACTCCTATTATTTTCTCATAAATCACACAACTCCATCCGGTATGTGAATCGGAGACCCCCGACAGATCTCTATTGGGGATCAAGATTCAATCGATGTCTTAACATAATCTCGAGTGACTCGACAAATTACACTAAGCCCGTAAAGGTAGGCAACTCTTACCAATCACAACTCCTTATAATTTCCGTCCTGTTCGGCCTTTGAACCACCATGACCTCGAGTGACTTTGGTGTTCAGTTAAGTCAGTACCATCATTCCAGGATGAGTCTGATTCAACAATATGCCCTCGAGTCACTCGACCAAACATACCATGTCCTCAGGTCACCTATGACATCTCAATGTCTTAGGTAAGATTTTGAATCACAAAATAGGTGAGCCTCAAGTGACTCGACCAACTCAACCTATGTCAGGAATCGGTCCCTACCTATAATGATGGAAGGCCATGTAAGTTAATCTAATTGTCTCACTTTTACCAACTTAACATTATAAAGATAGGGGATTTTTAATTTGGTCTCATAATGTGATGTGTCACACACGTATATATTTAATATATATCTACATCGTATACAAATATATATACATATCTAGTAGGTGTATAAATAATAACACATCACATGAGTAATCACATTAGATGATTATGGACCATACCCTAATGTGATCAAGCCTGAGTCAATGGGCCTAATCACTCACATCAAGATTATATGTGCAATGACACATCTCCATGCCTTGTGATCGACAATCTCATCCACGTTAGTTTCATCGGCATCTCGGCGCATCTTCATGTCCTCTCGACCTCGTGGGTCCCACTATTACCTCCACGCCTGCTGTGCCTCCTCGTAGGCAGACAGGCCCGATAATAAACGAAAAATAAATTGGAGGCTCATAGGCCCCAATAATAATAATAATGATAATCACACGTACATACATCATACGATCCATGATCATTCATCCACATCATATATCACATGTACTCATCATCATCATCATATTGAACTACTAGATAATAATAATAATTAATTAAACCTTTTAATTAACTAATATTTTTTGAAATTTAGGACATGTAGGAATTTTTTTGAATTATGAAGGGTATTTTGGTAATTTGGACACAAAGGATAGTACTCGAAATTTCTGAAATTCTAAGGGGCAAACCTATCATTTATCTAAAAATCCTAATCCTTTCTCCTTCTCCCCTACTGCATTGCGGCCGCCTCCATCCCATTGGCGATGGTAACTATAGGGGGGGCGGGGGCACCGCCTCTACTCGTGGGCAGTGTGCTTGCGGGCGACGCCGCCCCTGCGGTCAAACGCCCCTGTGGGCGGGCACAGCTCCGGCAGGTGTCGCCATTATAGGCCACTCGCCCACGGGCGAGCGCCCGCGATGCCATTGGTTGCGCGTAGTTGGCTCTACCTATTGGCGGCCGTTGTTACAATAGTTGCTGGCCTTTCTCACTTTTGCATCAACGATTTTAACATCAAAATCTTTTATAAAACACAACACATGTAGTTCAAAACCAATCTTTCGCATGAACAACCTGGCTTTGATACCACTGTAGGAAAATCTAGTGGAGACATTACATGCATAGTAGAAGAATAGAAAATAAAAACCTCAAATTTTTCAAAAGGTGTTCATCATTATGTGAAAATTAGTGCACAAAAACCTGTGAAACATAAATCCACATGTGATATATTGTTTTACCTAGGGAGATCGTATATCCCTGAAATCCAACAGATCTATAGGAGAGGATGAAGGAGGTCAAGCGTCCTCCTCTCTAGCGGTGATCCACACAGCAGGGCTACGATGATGCTTCTCAAATCTTCATGCTTGTTATCTGAGGAGGAGAAGGGGAGAGGAGAATAGGAGATGGTAACTAGGAAGCCCCAACCTATGGACCTTTAGTTTTTTCCTATTTATAGAGACCCCCAGTTAACTTAACCCTAATGGATCCTTCCTTATTGGGTATTGGATCTCCATCCAATTACCCAAGTCTCTTATATTAGTGGGTCTCTACCCAATAATCTCTTATTAGCTATTATTGGATCTCATCCATGGGATCTGATAATTCAGGGGCTTATTGGATATCCAATAAGATAGGGGCTCCAACAGATATCTCATATTCGAACCTCTACTCGTCGCAATGCCTACCATATGTATGTGACCCTCTAGGCCCAATATCGAGCTGGCCGTGAGTCATACCTATCAGAACTTCTTCTGGCTTTGTAAATTATTATCTCCATAATAATTCACTCAACTCATCGACTACAGACGTACTAGACCACTACACCATAGTCCCTAGATGATATAGTGGAATCCAATTCATTGAATATATTTGTCCTTAGTTACCGTGTACCTATAGTCTCTCATCCATCTATTATCCTAAAGGCCATATACCAAGCATGGTTTTGTCAGGCCCATATGGTTTCTCATCGAGTCTTGCTCTAATCGGATTCTTCCGGGGAACTCTTTCTCAATCCGAATGACCTTGGCCAAGGATTTGTTTGAGCAAGAACATAGAATATTCCTCTCATGATAACGAGAGCAGATGATCCTATATCAACACTCAATGCTCTCGTAAGGTTAGCTACCACTCCCAATAATTGGCTATACTAAATCTAAAACTTCCAACCCTATAAGTCTGGTATCAAATAGTGGAGTACCTATATAGGACATCCTTGGTGTCTCAAGTCAAAGGAACATATACACTATCGAGACTACGAAATCGTTGTCTGACAATATGGTATCATCAACCATCTAGCATTCCGTGAGCAAATCAATCAGTGAACTCATTCTTCAATAAGCACCTACACTGTATCCCTAGTGTCCCCACATGAGCAGCTATGAGACTAGTCACCTCCATCACATAGATGGGTATACAATACACTAGTCTGTCTGGTTATCTCGATGTCCCTCTTAAGTAACCTATGATCAGGATTATTTAGGGTCTGTGTTTAAAGGTGAATCGGTCTCATTATCGTGATCTTATCACGATCCGATTCCCATTGCACAGATCCATGGACATCATAATATATTTATGCAATAAGCATTATAAAGTGAGAAATAATAATAATAGTAATAATAATAATAATAATAATAATAATAATAATAATAATAATAAATACTTCATGTCATGTCACATGTGTCATCACTCACGTGATTAGCTTGCAGGGCACCAATGACTAGTAAACCTAGCCTACATGAGGAGAAATTTATCATGATGGAGGCATAAGGTAAAATATGACCAAGGTGTGTGAATCGGGAAAACTCGACCTGTGTGAGGAGAAATCCACCACGACGGATGCATAAGGCAAAATATGCTTGAAACATATGAGTTAGGAAAACATGACCAACGTGAGGAGAAATCCGTCATGATGGAGGCACAAGGCAAAATGTACCCAAGGTGCATGTGCTAGTCATAGGTACCCTGCAAGCCAATCACATAAGTGATGGCACGAGTGACATGATGTGGGAAAATCTAGGGGCAACATCATATGCATAGAGGAAGAACAGAAAACAAAATTCCTAGATTTTCCATAAAGGTGTTCGTCGTTATGCGAAGATTAGTGCGCAAAATCTGTAAAATTGAAAACTGTGTATATGAAAGATTATGTTTTACCTAGGGATATCGTATATCCTTGAATCCTTGCAGATCTATAAGAGAGGATGAAAGAGGTCAAGCGTCCTCCTCTCTAGTAGTGATCCACATAGTTGGGCTACGACGATGCTCCATAAATCACTGCCTAAATCTTCACACCTACTATTTGAGGAGAAGGGGAGAGGAGAATAGGAGGTGACAACCAAGAAACCTCTAGCCTATGGGTGTTTGGTTCCCTCCTATTTATAAAGGCCCCTTGACAACTTAACCATAATGGATCCTACCCTATTGGGTATTGGATCTCCATCCAACTACCCAAGCCTATTAGATTAGTGGATCTCTATCCAATAATCTCTCATTGGCTTGTTTTGAATCTCATCCATAGGATCCAATAATTCATGGGCTTATTGGATATCCAATAAGATAGGGGCTCCGACGGATATCTCACATCCGAACCACTACTCATCGCAAAATCTACCATATGTATGTGACCCTCTAGGCCCAATATCGAGCTAGACATGAGTCATATTTGTCAAAACTTCTTCTAGCTCTATGATAAACTTCATCCAGACTCCCTCCTTTACTGCATCTATTGTAGTAATGTACTCCGCATCTGTGAACGAGTTAGCAATAGTATCTTACTTGGAACTCTTCCAGCATACTGCTCCTCTATTCATCGACATCGAACTGAAAATTCGAGTCCGTATAGCCTTCAACCCTAAGGTTACTAAATTCATATACTAGTAAAATATCCTTAGTCATTCTTAAGTACTTAAGGATACACTTTACTACTTTCTAGTGCTTCAAACCTGGATCCACCTAAAACTTGCTCGTAACACTCAAAGCACGCTATCACGGACTTAGCTGGTTTTGCCTAAGTCGTGCGGCACCCTTGCGTGTCCGTCCACAAAGGTCAGCCTCCCCGAAACCTCCCATGGTCCCTTATGACCTATAAAAAGAGAAAAAAGGTTAGAGAAAGAGCCTCACTCGAGATCCACAAGCAATCATATCAGAAAACACTTCATAGTCAATATAAATTATAAATAGATTTTACAAGCTTTGAACGGTTGCACAACAAAAGGTCAAAATGATCCACTACAGATCGAATATCTCTCATAAGTGTCCACGTGACACAACCTTTATTTACAAGCCTAAAAAGGCTATCAAACCCAACTAAAATGGGGCTGTTAAGCCTTCGACCGTCCCTCTACATGCTGTACAAAGCATGAACAAACCAAAAGGCACGGACATACATAAGCATTACATCGAACATCTTGTTCAGAATTTTGTCTGTGACATTCTCCCCTATTTATTCCTTTGACGTCCTCGTCGAAGCCTTTGCCGACATTGTAACTCCTTGCCTTTACTGATCTTCAATCTTCTGCTCCAACTACAATGTGCCTCTTGGCTCCTAGCTACTCTCTACTATTGTTATTGAGTAGTCGAATTTATGATCTATCATGCTGCTTCAACTCGCCAATGACTCTGACTCTAGTGTAGGGTTAACTGAGTTGTGTTGATCCCAGTTGGTTCCTGCAGATCTTTCAGATGAAGGAAAAGACCATCCTTACTATGTGCTAGTCTCCCGAATGTCTCATTCTGCTTGAATTGGGTGGATGCTTGTTGGAGCTTTAACGAGCATCGTCTCGTAATCTTTTGAATTTTTGGGTCCTTTCTCTACCAAATTTGGCCATCGACTCTTCTTTCACTTAGTTGTCACTTCCAAGTAGATTTGGATCACTTCCGCTTTCAATTGTCATTCTATTGGAAAATGAAGTGGATAATCTACTCTCAGTAGCACTGATCACCATTGGTGAGGATTTGACAACTATTATCTTTTATTATCTTCGAAGGATCTTTGAACCTATGCAGAGCTCCTCTACTGGATAAATAAGAGAATTGGGGTACTCGGTTTCACCCATTTTCTTAAGAGTTAAGAAGGCAAAAATTACTTAACTTCGCCCGCCTCCTCGAGGGTTGTACTCCATGCATCGAGCTGGTTACTAGTCTTCGCCTGCTCTTTGCTCACACTTCTGAAGCACTTAAAGTGTTTGCACTTCTTGCATTGAGTTAGCTACTATGACTTACCTTCTCAATGCTATTGAACTTCTAGAATGTAGAAAGTTTTCACCCCAACTTGGAGTAAGTCTCTAATAGTTTTGGTCGCCTTTGGGATTGTACTGTCTTCTCCATCAACCCTGTCGCCTACTCACTGAGTAGCAAAGGTATAGCATCACGTATTGCTTGCTTCGTTCCTTGGTCGTGCACTCTTGCATGACCCGAAGTCCTTTACTTTCGGCTATTTTGATGAGAAGCTCATTGACACTAGTCTTACGAAGTTCCTTGACCTCTGCCCTTCAGCCTTGTCTTACTACTTAGAATTTGCCTCTGCATGCTCCACCTTCTTGGCCCCTTTCACGACCAAGAGCTCTCCCTCCATGAGAGCTGTTGAATCTCGGATTTTGATGATAAAATCAATTGATGGGTTATTTGATCTAATCCATATTATTGAGTTAAGTGTGCAGGATTAACTACGATAACCAGAAAACACAAAGCGAGAATACCGGAGTCAAGTTCGATGGACGTTTAAGAGTCCGAAGAATCGTCAGAGATGCTGCTAGAACCAACCGAGAAGAAATCGGGAACCTGTCGGAATTTTCGGAAGTTCGCCGAAGAGATCGTCGGAGGTTCACGGAGATCACCGAGAAGGCTCGGCTACTCATTAAAGTCATCACAAGTTCGGGAGCTTGCTAGAAGCCCGTCGGCAGAAAGTTCGTCGGAAAGCTCGCCAGAACAAGACTCGACGTTCGCGGTTGAAAATTTGCTTAGGATGTGTTTTGGTTATGTAGTCCACTTGTAATTAGGATTAGGATTAAGAGATAATCCTATATTCTGGTTAGGGGCCAACTGGGCCCAAAGTCAGAGTTGGTTTAGGCTAAAAATTAAGCTAAACCAGCGAACTAGAGAGCCAAGATTGAAGCCCAACTAGTGGCTGAAAACACTGTAGTCGGGCTGAAAACACTGTAGGCGGTGGCACCGCCCAGCACCCGAGAGCTGGGCGGTGACACCTCCTTGGCTGGGCGATTGCACCGTCCAGCACCCGAGCGCTGGGCGGTGGCACCGCCTGGTTGGGCGGTGGCACCTCCAGCACCGGGAACCCTAAGAGAATTCAAATTTTGAAGCCCAAAATTTGAATCCTCTTGAGGCCTATAAATACCCCTCAAATCTCAGCTGAGGTTACAACTTTTGAGAAGCATTTTTGATTGAGAGAAAAGTCTTAGAAAGTCTTAGCAAGTCTTGTTTTCAATTTGCTAGAGAGTTCTCCTCCTCCTTTCTTATTGAAAATTTGTAAGAGGTTGAGCTGCTTGTAAAAGGTTGTAAGAGGGGTGTTTACCCTTCCATTTCAAGAGACTTGCTAGTGGAAGGTGGGAGCCTCATCGAAGAGGGGCCTCGCAAGTGGAGTAGGTCATTTGACCGAACCACTCTAAAAATCGGCGTAATCTCTGGTTTGCTTTTTATTATTGTCATTTACATTACTGCAAATCTTCTTACTGCTTTAGTTCCTCATTACTCTTGCTGCGCAACTTTAAGAATACACCTTCAAGTTAAATTTCTCAAGTTTCGTTCTTAACGTACGAAAGATTTTGATTAAAATCGAAGTTTTAATCCGCTGCACTAATTCACCCCCCCCTCTTAGTGCCGCTCCGATCCTAACAAGTGGTATCAGAGCAAGGTTATCTCTCATATTTGGTTTAATACCCAAGAGAGATGGCTTACTCCGGCATGCAAGAGGGTCATTCTATTGCACGACCACCTTTGTTTAATGGGTCGGATTACACATATTGGAAGACTCGCATGAGAATCTTCCTCATTTCTATGGACTTTGAGCTTTGGTCTATTGTCGAGAACGGATTTCAAAAATCTTCTCTTCCGATGAGCGAATGGGATAAATCGGAGAAGAAGGTTTTTGCTTTAAATGCAAAGGCTATGAATGCCTTGTTTTGTGCACTAGACAAAAACGAATTTAATCGTGTTTCAATGTGTGATTCGGCTTTTGATATTTGGAGAACTCTTGAGGTCACTCATGAAGGCACTAGCCGAGTGAAAGAGTCCAAAATCAACATCCTTGTGCACTCTTATGAACTTTTCCGAATGAAACCAAGTGAGTCCATCGGAGACATGTACACCCGGTTTACGGATGTCATCAATGGACTCAAAGCTCTTGGTAAAGATTTTACTAACTTTGAACTAGTAACTAAAATCTTAAGATCCCTCTCTAAAAGTTGGGATCCAAAAGTTACGGCCATTCAAGAGGCTAAAGACCTTAAAGCATTCCCTCTTGAAGAACTCATTGGGTCTCTAATGACCTACGAAATGACATGTCAAGCTCATGACGAGCTCGAGAACCCCCTTCCAAAGAACAGGAAGGATATGGCACTCAAATCACAAGAAGACCACTTGAAAGGAACATCAAGTGATGAGGATAGTGACAATGATATTGCACTTTTGACTCAAAAATTTAAAAAATATTTAAGAAAGAACAGATTTAAAAATAATACAAAAAATAAATTTGAACAAAAGAAGGACCAAGTGATTTGCTATGAATGCAAAAAACCGGGACACTATAAGAACGATTGTCCTCAAGCCAAAAAGAGAACATCAAAGAAGAAGGCATTCAAGGCAACGTGGGATGATTCAAGCGCATCCGAAGAAGAGGAGTCCAACACCGAGCAAGTTGCTCATTACGCGCTAATGGCGTTAGGAGAAGAGACAAACCCACAAGCTAGGAGCAAGAGATAGTATCTCGATAGTGGATGCTCAAGACATATGACTGGAGATCCATCTCATTTCTCTATGCTCACTAGCAAAGAAGAAGGGTACGTTACCTTCGGAGACAACAACAAGGGCAAAATCATTGGCAAGGGAACTATTGGTAACAAATTTAATTTTTCCATTGATGATGTCTTACTAGTTGATGGATTGAAACATAATCTCTTGAGTATTAGTCAACTATGCGATAAAGGTTACATCGTTAGATTTGAATCAAATATGTGCATTATTGAAAAACCAAATCATAACATGACTATGATTGCTTTAAAACAAAATAATGTCTATACCATCAATCTTGATGAACTAAGTAATGAAATGTGCTTCTCCGTCGTAAATGATGATGCTTGGCTTTGGCATAGGAGATTAGGCCATGCAAGCATGAAAACAATATCTAAGATCTCATCTCAAGAATTAGTACGAGGAATTCCAAATATAAAGTTTATTAAGGACAAAGTATGCGATGCATGTCAACTAGGCAAACAAATAAAAACAAGCTTCAAACCAAAAAATCAAATTAGCACTACTAGACCATTACAATTGATCCATTTGGACATATTTGGACCAATTGATACAACAAGTCTAGGTGGAAGCAAATATGCTTTTGTGATTGTGGATGACTACTCTAGATACACTTGGACCTATTTCTTAGCTCACAAAAGTGATTGCTTCAAGTGTTTCTCTAAATTTTGTAAACTCACTCAAAACGAAAAAGGCTTCATTATTTCATCAATTCGGAGTGATCACGGTGGTGAATTCCAAAACCGTGACTTTCAAAATTTTTGCGAAAGTAATGGGTACAATCACAACTTCTCAACTCCAAGAAATCCTCAACAAAATGGAGTAGTTGAAAGGAAAAATAGAAACCTACAAGAAATGGCAAGAACTATGTTGAATGAACATAGTTTACCTAAGTACTTTTGGGCCGAAGCCGTAAATACGGCTTGCTACATCATGAATAGAGTCCTAATAAGACCATCCTTATCCAAAACTCCCTATGAATTATGGAATAACAAAAAACCAAACATCTCCTATTTTAAAGTTTTTGGTTGTAAATGCTTTATTTTAAATGAAAGGGATGCTTTAGGAAAATTTGATGCTAAATCCGATGAAGGCATCTTTCTTGGTTACTCTTCCGTTTCTAAAGCTTTTCGGGTTTTTAATAAAAGAACTCTAGTAATTGAAGAGTCTATTCATGTAGTTTTTAATGAAATTTCTGATTTAAAGAAAAATGATTTTGATGATGATCTTGGTTTTGATAATTTGAATTTAAATGAAGCCTCTCCTCAAAATAGCCATTTGAATGCATCTTCTTCCGAAATTTCTTTACCAAAAGAATGGAAGTATGTGGATGCTCATCCAAAAGAGCAAATTATAGGAGATACATCAAAAGGGGTTCAAACTCGTTCTTCTTTCAAAAATTTCTGTGCTAACGCCGCTTTCCTTTCTCAAATTGAACCTAAATGCATTGACGAAGCCTTAAAAGATGATTTTTGGATCATTGCAATGCAAGAAGAATTGAACCAATTTGAGAGGAATGAGGTATGGAAGCTTGTTCCTAGACCAAGTGACCACTTAGTCATAGGTACTAAGTGGGTCTTTAGAAACAAGCAAGACGAAAATGGTATCGTGGTTAGAAACAAGGCTAGATTAGTGGCCAAAGGTTTCAACCAAGAAGAAGGTATCGATTACGAAGAAACCTTCGCTCCCGTGGCTCGATTAGAAGCCATAAGGATGCTCCTTGCCTATGCTAGTAGTAATAATTTTAAACTATTTCAAATGAATGTTAAAAGTGCTTTCTTGAATGGTTTTATTTCCGAAGAAGTATTTGTCGAACAACCTCCCGGATTTGAAAATTCTCTTCTTCCTAATCATGTATTCAAATTGACTAAAGCTCTCTATGGCTTAAAACAAGCTCCTAGAGCTTGGTATGAAAGGCTTAGTTCCTTTCTTATTTTAAATAATTTTACCAAAGGCAAGGTTGATACTATATTGTTTATTAAACATTTTGAAAATAATTTTCTTATTGTGCAAATTTATGTTGACGATATTGTGTTTGGCTCTTCGGATGAATCACTATGTGAATCATTTGCCAAATGTATGAGTCTTGAATTTGAAATGAGTTTAATGGGTGAATTAACTTTCTTTTTGGGATTACAAATCAAACAACTTAGTGATGGTATATTTCTTAACCAATCCAAATATACATTAGAATTGTTAAAACGATTTAACATGGATAATTCAAAAGCAATAAACACCCCTATGAGTACTGCGACTAAGTTAGATATGGATGAAAATGGTGAAAGTTTCGATCAAAAAACATATAGGGGAATGATTGGTAGTCTACTCTACCTCACTGCGACTAGACCGGATATTATGTTTAGTGTAGGACTTTGCGCTAGGTTTCAATCTAATCCTAAATTATCTCATCTTAAGAGTGTTAAAAGAATATTTAGGTATCTTAAAGGAACTCCAAATTTAGGATTGTAGTATCCAAAATCTGAAAAATTTGATCTAATAGCTTATGCAGATGCCGATTTTGGCGGATGCAGGATAGATAGAAAAAGTACATCCGGAACATGCCAATTTTTAGGACATGCACTTGTTTCTTGGACTTCCAAGAAACAAAATTCAGTTGCACTATCTATGGCGGAAGCCGAATACATTGCTGCAAGTGCATGTTGTGCACAAGTAATTTGGATGAAAAATACATTAGAAGACTATGGAATTCACCTTGAAAATATTCCCATAAAATGCGATAATACTAGTGCCATATGCCTTACTAAAAATCCAATTCAGCATTCTAGAACTAAGCACATCGACGTTAGGCATCATTTCATACGCGATCATGTCCTTAACAATAATGTTGTTCTAGAATTCATTGACACAAAGCATCAATTAGCAGATATATTCACAAAAGCCTTGAATGAAGACCAATTTGAATTCATTAGAAGGGAATTAGGTATGTTAAATTGTCCCTAAACAATAAACTTGTTTGATTGGATTTTCCGTAAAGTTTTTCATCTTCTTTCCATCTCTCATTCTCCTTCAAATTCCATATGACATGTTGTGAAATCTCGAAATCGACTTTGATGACTTGATTATGAATTTCAAGTTAGCGATTTGATTTAAATAAGTTTTATCTAAATCATAGTCTTGATCTTGCAAAATTGGAATCACAAATAATATCTTTTGGCATTCATGAATTGATACTTACAAATATGAAAGTATTGGCATTCATGACTTGAATTTGATTGAAACATTGTATGCTTAAATTCATCATTCTCCTATGTTTCAAAAATTCTTTAAATGCCTTATGTGATGATTAAAAAGTAATGTTGAGATTTTCATGAATTTGACGATTTGAATGAGTTTGTATTCGAATTATGATCTTGACTTCGTGAAATTACTACTTGAATTTTTTATCCCAATCTCTCTCTTATACATCTACAATTTCTATTATTCATAGAAAGAAGAGATTAGATAATATGAATGCATACTGAATTTTCCTCTAAAATGAACTCTGCGTAAATATTTTTGCATACTTAATTTTCAATGATAAAATCGTTGTATGACAAAATATGTGCTTCAAGTCTCATTTTCCTTTTTGTTGATGACAAAGGGGGAGAAAAGTGATGACTTATATCATTCTTAATAGCATGACAAAATATGAATTGCAAAATCCTTGAGAAAAGTGATCGATCGATGATTATCTTATATGCCTTGCAAAATCCTTGAAAATATCGTAAGATTGATTGATCATATTGAATGCATGTCGAAAATGTATAATCATGCAATTCAAGTTGAAAATCTTTATCTCTTGTCATAGTAAAATTTGTCTCTTATCTTTCGACTTGAAAAAGATTTTCATCAAAGTTTCGCATTTACATTATGCTTAATGAGAATAACGATAAGTTCTACGGTTAGAGCTTATCGGTTTATACTTGAATTCAATGATGAAATTCAAGTGTTTTATCTTCTCATAATATGGCATATAGATAGGGGGAGTTACGTTTAACTCCGTCATCAATTGATTGTCATCATCAAAAAGGGGGAGATTGTTGAATCTCGGATTTTGATGATAAAATCAATTGATGGGTTATTTGATCTAATCCATATTATTGAGTTAAGTGTGTAGGATTAACTACGATAACCAGAAAACACAAAGCGAGAATACCGGAGTCAAGTTCGATGGACGTTTAAGAGTCCGAAGAATCGTCGGAGATGCTGCTAGAACCAACCGAGAAGAAATCGGGAACCTGTCGGAATTTTCGGAAGTTCACCGAAGAGATCGTCGGAGGTTCACGGAGATCACCGAGAAGGCTCGGCTACTCATTAAAGTCATCACAAGTTCGGGAGCTTGCTAGAAGCCCGTCGGCAGAAAGTTCGTTAGAAAGCTCGCCAGAACAAGACTCGACGTTCGCGGTTGAAAATTTGCTTAGGATGTGTTTTGGTTATGTAGTCCACTTGTAATTAGGATTAGGATTAAGAGATAATCCTATATCCTGGTTAGGGGCCAACTGGGCCCAAAGTCAGAGTTGGTTTAGACTAAAAATTAAGCTAAACCAGCGAACTAGAGAGCCAAGATTGAAGCCCAACTAGTGGCTGAAAACACTGTAGTCGGGCTGAAAACACTGTAGGCGGTGGCACCGCCTAGCTGGGCGGTGGCACCGCCCAGCACCCGAGAGCTGGGCGGTGACACCTCCTTGGCTGGGCGGTTGCACCGTCCAGCACCCGAGCGCTGGGCGGTGGCACCTCCAGCACCGGGAACCCTAAGAGAATTCAAATTTTGAAGCCCAAAATTTGAATCCTCTTGAGGCCTATAAATACCCCTCAAATCTCAGCTGAGATTACAACTTTTGAGAAGCACTTTTGATTGAGAGAAAAGTCTTAGAAAGTCTTAGCAAGTCTTGTTTTCAATTTGCTAGAGAGTTCTCCTCCTCCTTTCTTATTGAAAATTTGTAAGAGGTTGAGCTGCTTGTAAAAGGTTGTAAGAGGGGTGTTTACCCTTCCATTTCAAGAGACTTGCTAGTGGAAGGTGGGAGCCTCATCGAAGAGGGGCCTCGCAAGTGGAGTAGGTCATTTGACCGAACCACTCTAAAAATCGGCGTAATCTCTGGTTTGCTTTTTATTATTGTCATTTACATTACTGCAAATCTTCTTACTGCTTTAGTTCCTCATTACTCTTGCTGCACAACTTTAAGAATACGCCTTCAAGTTAAATTTCTTAAGTTTCGTTCTTAACGTACGAAAGATTTTGATTAAAATCGAAATTTTAATCCGCTGCACTAATTCACCCCCCCCTCTTAGTGCCGCTCCGATCCTAACAAGAGCAAGGGATCAATGTCCTCACGGAAGTCCCACCTCTACGGTACCATGGCGCTGTCATGCCCATGGCCCTACTATCCATTGCCTCACATCTGCATCCCTTTCTTCACGATAGGTAAATCTGCCTCTATGGCACTATGGCACTCCTCCGAGTCCATCTCCATTCTAATCGATGCTTGGTTTTTGGGTAGCTAAGTTCCTCTAGACTCATCGTCGCTTCCTCGCCACTTTCGACCCTCTACTTCAACACCTCTATGCACTCCAAGTAGTTCCTCTTGGTCAATGGAAAGATAGACTGCAACTCCCATGCATGGTCTTTACCATCATATTGCAGGGTTCACACCGATTCTATTCTCCTTAGCTTTCTTGGTAGCAATATTCGCTTACTCGACCTTGTCCTCTAACTTATCGGGCTCCCTTAAGTGAATATGGGCTCTGGAGTAGTCCAAATCTCCAACTACTTCGATCATACCTCTGCATGATCAAGTCTCTCCTATGGGATTCACTAGTACTTGTATTCAAACTTTTCCCTCGGTAGTACAAAACCCCCATATGCTGATGACCAAGACTTTCATCCGATACAAAATTTGATGCACGCACGGAAGACCTGCCTCTGCGATACCATGGCATTCACTCCTTGAATCTATAGCCCTTCTTGCCATTGTGTTATTTACCGAAGTGGAGCTCCTAGTAGCTCCCGATCATACCTCCGTATGATATAGTCCTCACGGGACTACAATATGTGTGTATCGCATTGCCATGAACTATTCTACCATGATCCACTGCACCATGTCACCTCCTTGTGACATTTTCATTGCATTCTGATCATTGTGGGATGAACTCAGATTGCGATCCCTCCATATGTGGCCTCTACCAACATATCGTAGGGCCTCTTCTACCTTTGATTGTATTCGCTCCTTTGGCAATCGACCTTCATCCACCCGTTCTTAGGTCACACCTAGATGAAGTATGGCTCTAGGACAGTCCGTCGCCCGGTAGCTCCCAAAGTCCACCAACTACGCTGAAAATGGTGTACCATTGTTTGGATCTTAGGCCTCTGCCCCTCCACCAACACAATCTCCACTCTGCATCTCTTCCTTCATGACAACTTGAATGACAACACTGTGGCATATTCTTCAAGAGTACCCACCTCCGCGTCTTCTTGTCTCGTGCCAAGGCCTTATAATCCTAACTTCACCTTTGTAAGTTGAGTCACCTCAGTTCCTTTGTCAAATACTTCTCTGAGGTAAAGTACATGTGCCTTAAAGCTCCCTTCATCTTTGGCACCATGCAGGATAAGTCTACTCCATTAAAATGAAGGACCCGTGGAACGACATAATCCCTCTCTTGCCTCTGCAAGAGTTCATATCCTTGACCTCTGTCCAAGGAAAGCTCTGTGCCTCTGCTCCATGTTTCCTCTTCTATGTTAGCTCCCTTCATGCGACTTGGGTGCTCCGCCAAGTTACACCCCAATTGCTCCGCTCCTCATTTTGCATTAAGTTGATGGTGGCTCTCGCGCCCACCATTCCACGGGTCAGTCCTCCATTGAGTCCAATCTCCATATCGACTCCAAGTGTGCCTTCATTTGTGTTGCCTTAGGTCGCTCCCCCACTTGATCTCGTAATGCATCCACCAATGCATTCTCTCAAGTGAGATTATGCGATGACTCCTCGCTGCTCACTCAGTTCATTGAGCTTCGTAGAGTTGTTTTTGAGGTACTCCTCCCCAATATGTATGGTTCGTTGCACGTGATTCTCCCTCTAGAGAGCCAGGACTTATCTCTCTTGGGTATCTATCCTGTTGGAGTAACATCTCTCTTCATTTCCTTCCCTCTGAAAGCTTCAGAGACCACCATCCCCTTGGACTACTCCGACTTGCTGAACAAACTATGCATTGTTCTACCTACTGCAAATGCACTTGCTAGATTGCGACTCCACGTCAATACAATCCCTGCTACACCACTCAAGGCCTAGCAACATGCTGAACTCGCTGCATACTTCAGCCTCCTGCGGACGTATCCTTCTCATGCCGAAGAGAAAGTTTCAATGCTCCATGGCGCCGAGTTTCGGTCGCCTTGGGATGGCCGCAAACATTCCATTGTCCGCATATAAGCCGTTGCATGAGTACCGAATTTTTTGAGTTAGCAATTCCCCTCACCTCTGTGAGCTTTGCACAACTCTTTCGGTCGCTGAGCAACCCATTCCACCTTGCATGGTCTCATCCTTTACCAAGCACCTCGCTTGCCTTGAGCATCATCAAGTATAGTTGTCAACGTTGAGCTGTAACTCGAACTCAGCCATCCCAACCTTTATGCCCTATGCATTTTTCCAAGCTTCCTTGTTCTCGTGGTGCCTCTTGCATAAAGGATTGGCCATTCCTCTTAATGCCAATCTCATATGCCCGCTCCTCCGAGCAACTCCTTTTCCCTACATCTCCATGCCCGTTTTCCCCCAAAAAGGTCATGCGTACTGATTGCCCTCAACGTAACCTAGCTAGGTCCCCCACATTTGCATGCTAAGTGTTTCTATGAGTGCTTGTCCCGCTCTGATACCATATGTTATGCACTTAGCTGGTTTTGCCTAAGTCGTGCTGCACCTTTGCGTGTCCGTCCGTAAAGATCAGCCTCCCCAAAACCTCCCATGGTCCCTTAGGACATACAAAAAGAGAAAATGGGTTAGAGAAAGCACTTTACTCGGGATCCACAAGAAATCATTTCAGAAAA
This sequence comes from Musa acuminata AAA Group, assembly GCF_036884655.1. Classification (NCBI taxonomy): domain Eukaryota; kingdom Viridiplantae; phylum Streptophyta; class Magnoliopsida; order Zingiberales; family Musaceae; genus Musa; species Musa acuminata. The sequence goes on from NC_088359.1 coordinate 13,160,134, forward strand.
CACTTCATAGCCAATGTAAATTACAAACAGACTTTACAAGTTCTGAATGGTTGCACAACAAAGGGTCAAAATGGTCCACTACAGATCGAATATCTCTCATAAGTGTCCACATGACACAACCGTTATTTATAAGCCTAAAAAGGCCACCAAATCCAACTAAAAATAGTGCTGTTAAGTCTTTGACTATCCCTCTACATGCTGTGCAAAGCATAAACAAACCAAAAGACATGGACATACATAAGCATTACATCAAACATCCTATTTAGAATTTTATCCATGACAACGCGTTATATCAAGCCTAGTATATAGCATAACATACATGATAGACCCTATCATTGAGGCATAGGGTATCCTATCCATGTTCATCCTTTCTTCAGGAGTTTTTAGGGATATACTCCTAAAAAGCGATATCTCATGTCTTATCGGTATGAGATCTCTTTTGAAATTTTTCATGCCAAACCTTTTGACAATGGTGTCTATGTACTTGGACTGGGATAAGTCAAGCATCCTCTAGCATTTATCTCTATAGATCCGTATCTCCAAGATATAAGATGCTTCTCCTAAGTTCTTCATAGAGAAGTGTCTAGATTGTTGAATCTTGTATTTTGATGATGAAACCACTTGATATGTGTTAATGTTTTAATCTGCATTTTGAGTGACGCAGGATGCTTCGATCAGGATAAGACAATTAATGTAGGAAAAATCATGTTGTGCCGGAGGAACAAGTCAGAAGATTGGACGTCGGGCCGGTGGATCGGTCGACGTATCGACAGAAGGCTTCGGGTCGTGGACTCGGGCATCGGGCCAAGAAGAGCGGGTATTGTGCCAAGGATATCGGAGTTGCGGAGTCAACTGGTCGATTGGGCAATAGGCCGCAGGAGAGGACGATGCGACGAAGAATCGGACGAAGCGTCGAGGGACCAATGACATGCCGGACAACTTGGTTAATTGCTTAGGATTAATTGTCTCGATCGAAGTTTTGTTTTACATGTGCAGGATTAACTAATTGTTAGGATCAAGAGCACTAAGAGGGGGGGTGAATTAGTGCAGCGGAAAACTTTCGACGATTAAAACTGCGTTCGTACGATAAGAGCGATTTCGGTAGAAAAGTCGATTCGTAAATCACTTTAACTTGTGATCAAGCAAAATGCAGTTAAAGCGAATCTATAAGGCCAGTTTGCAGTTATGATGGAAATCAGAATGTAAGAACAAACTAAAATATGATGTTCATACGATAAAACTGATTTATGTCTAAACACAGATTCGGAAAATACTGAACTTTGAAACACGATCGTAAATTCACAAAAGGCAGTAAGCTATTGAGGAGGTTTACAGTAAAGATAATATGCTCAAAGTAAATGCAAACCAGAGAGCACCGCGATTTTAGAGTGGTTCGGTCAATCTTGACCTACATCCACTTCTGGCTTCCTCCACCGACGTCCACTAGAGGCCTTCCTTCAATAGGCGAAGGCCAACCACCCTTTTACAGTTTCACTCCTTTTGACAGGCTTAGGAGACAACCCTTATAGAATTCTCTCCTCTCTTGAAAGATCATAACTTGGAAGAAAAGAGGGAGAAGAACTTTTAACACATACAACACTTTTGAGCTCTAAAAATCATAGAGTAAGATCAGGATTTCAGTGGTTTTTGGATACTCTGTCATTGCTGAAAGGGTGGGGTATTTATAGGCCCCAACCCAATTTGAATTCTGAGCTCAAAACTGTCAATTCCCGGAATTCCGGGGTCTGGCGGTTGCACTGCCTGGCAGAGCTCGAAGACTGAGCCTCTGGGCGGTGCCACCTCCTATCAGGGGCGGTTGCACCTCCTGCCAGAGCTCGGAGACCGAGCTCAGGCGGTGCCACCGCCTGACTGGGGCGGTTGCACCGCCCAGCCAGAGCTCGGAGACTGAGCCCTGGGCGGTGCCACCGCCGACCCAAGAGGTGCCACCTCTAGCCTAGAAATCTGGGTCCGAATGGGCTGATCCATTCGACCCAATTTGGGTCTGTCAAGGGCCCAATTTCCCCAAGATTAAGTTAATGGGATCACCTCCCATTTCTAAATTAATCATCATGCTAACTACGAATTTCTTAAGACATTTACTATAACTTGCTTCTGGTGCGTCAATCGCTTCTTCCGACAAGCTTCCGATGAACATCCGATGAACCTCCGGCGATGCTCCGATGGACTTCCGGCAAACTCCTGTACTTGCGACAATCCACTTGGCGAGTTCCAACGAGCTTCTTTTGGCAAGCTCTTGGACTTCTCGAATTTGTTCTCGCAGAACCTCCGACGACCGTCCGAACTTCCGTCGAGCTCTCGAACTCCCAACGTGATCATAGTCTTGACTTCGGCGTAACTCCTGCTGCATGTCTTACTTTCATCGTAGTTAATCCTGCACACTTATCTCAACATATGGATTAGATAACAAATGACAATTGACGTCATCATCAAAATCCGAGATTCAACAATCTCCCCCTTTTTTATGATTACAATTAATTGATAACGGAGTGAACCTTAACTCCCCCTATCTATGTGCCATCGTTGAGATAAGTCATTCTTGAATTCAAAGCCTTTGAAGTCAAGAGACATATTGATAAGTTAAAATCATTTAACCTTATCAATACTCCCATCATGATTCTCATCATGATATATCTCTCTGAAAATGATGTCAAAGCTTGACGTCCATTTTCAAATTTCAAAAGTGAATGATGGTAATGGTAGCAATTCATCATATGGTAAAATATCAACATATAAAATTTTGAAGTAAGATTTTGATATCTTAACATGATGCACACATTTCAAGTGTTTTAGCAATCATAGCATTTCATCACATGGTAAGATATCAACACGTAAAATTACGATGCAAGTTCTTGATATCTTAACATGATGCAAATATGGCAATCATAGCAAACATGGCATAATGCAAATATGGCAATCATAGTTATAATCAATTCATATATTTTTGATGATGCAATCATAGCATAATCATAGCATCAATACTCATATATCTGCTTCTTTCAACATAATATGACATTTATAGCATCAATTCATATACTTCTCCCCCTTTGTCATCAACAAAAAGGAGAACGATATAAACAACTTTTAAATATACGTGCGATGCCATAAGTAGGTTCATGTCATTTATAGGATACAAACATCTCAAGAAAAACATGACATGGAGATTATTTACATAGAGTGAAAACTTCTTCCTTTTTATTTGTTATTATCTTTTTTGCATGAAGGATGAAAGCCATTTGTGTAGTTCAAATCGATAGGATATTAAGGCATGCTTTACAAGGATCAAGATATTTATGTGAATCAAATCCTTGCACAAAAAAAAATATCTTCCTTTTATAAGAAGGAATCATAAAATCTATTTCTCAAAGGGAATATTTTTCACATGATAAGGCTAAAAGATATGCATTTGCTAGATGATTCTATTTGTCAAAAATCAATGATGTGAATCAAAGTCCGAAAGAGAATAATGTATTTATGAAATCCGATTGGAACTGAAAATTTAATTTAACACTTTCATGCAATCAGACAAGACTATACAATAATGAAGACATGCTCATTATTATGAAAATTTTTGTATTAATTTTCAACATGTTATTTTAGGCATATAATGACAATTAAGTGATTTGATCATTCAATCAATAAAGTCCGAATAATTTTAACAAGTTTATGCATTCGGACACATCAACATCATGGCAATACATCAACATCAATCTGAACAATGAGAAAAATATTTTCAAAATTCTTGATAAACAATGTAGTATCAACATTGCCTTTTGTGAAATTATTTTCAATAAAAAAAGTACTTAGTCTATCATACCAAGCCCTTGGGGCTTGTTTTAATCCATAGAGAGCTTTGGTTAATTTAAATACATGATTAGAGAGGCTATTATTTTCAAATTCGGGAGGCTGTTCAACATAAACTTCTTCAGAAATAAAGCCATTAAGAAAAGCGCTTTTAACATCCATTTGAAACAACTTAAAATTATTATTACTAACATAGGCAAGGAGCATCCTTATGGCTTCTAATCTAGCCACAAGAGCGAAGGTTTCTTCGTAATCAACACCTTCTTCTTGGTTGAAACCTTTGACCACTAATCTAGCCTTGTTTCTCACCACGATACCATATTCATCTTGCTTGTTTCTAAAGACCCATTTAGTACCAATAATTAAATGGTCATTTGGCCTAGGAACAAGCTTCCACACCTCATTTATCTCAAATTGATTTAACTCATCTTGCATTGCGATAATCCATGAATCATCTTTCATGGCTTCGTCAATACATTTAGGTTCAATTTGTGAGAGAAAAGCGGCGTTGGCACAAAAAATTTTAAGAGATGAACGTGTTTGAACCCCCTTAGATGTGTCTCCTAGGATTAGCTCCTTAGGATGAGCATCTACATACTTCCAATCCTTAGGTAAGGATGTTTCGGAAGTGGATGCATCCAAGTTGCTAGTTGGAGAGGGGGTTTCATTTAAATTCAAAGAATCGAAATTAACATCATCATCATAAGTATTGTATACATCATTTTAACTTCATGAATATTTCATCATTGCATGCATCATACCAAAACATTTCAAGCCATGCAAGCCATAAATACCAAGAAATCATGTCATGAAGGATAAAATCATTTGAATACCAAAAGACATGATTCATATAGTAAATATTTTCTTTAAATAAAATATCAAGAAAATTCATAGGAGTACAAAGAAGAGATCTTGTTTTAAAAGAAAATCAAGTAATAACTCCAAGAACTCACAAGGAAAAATCATGATTCATTTAGAAAATCTCCTCTCAAGAGAATATCAAGTAAAATAGTAGAAGATCGATTAATGAGAAATTTTGATTTATAATAAAATCTCATTTATCGAATGTCGAGAAATCAAAATGATGATTTATATAAAAAATATCACAAGTTATATTCAAGAGAAAAATCATCATTCATTTTCAACTCATTCAATTTGTTACATCAATATTTCTTAGATATGAATGATACCAAAATATGGTTTTAAATCTTCAACATATAACATGCATAAATTCAAAAATTAAAAGGAGAAGGGAAGAATTCAAAGGTACGAAGATTTCAACCATCTCATAAACAAATGTAAGACCAAGAATCCAAAATTCCATGAATCAAAATGATCATCAAAGATAATCTCATGTTATTCCAAGAAATCAATATCATGATTTTGATAAAACTCATTTCAAATTTAAATCATCAAAATCACTTTTATGGTTCACAAAATTCATAACATAGGTAGATTCATGATTTAATTGATAATATATTTTCCCTTTTTTTTTAAGTATTTGATTTCATGTTAGCATGTTTTTTCATTTATGTTAAATGAAAACATGCATCAACATTTAGGATTCAAAAATGAATTTCATCATAAAACCATCAAGATCAATAGATTCTCAAAAATGAATTGTTATGGTCAAGAAAATCCGAAAATGAAATTTAACACTTTCATGCATTCGGACATGGTTTTGCCATATGTTTTTCAAATATACTCATGAAAATAACACATGCTTATCATCATGTATAACTTAAAATCTCATGCATAAAATTGTCAATCATTGTATCAAAAACATTTAATATTTTCATTACATCATTATGCATTACTTCCAATCAAACATGATTTCATTCAACAATGTTAATCAAACATGATACACATTATTACTTCTTAACCATGATTTCATATTTTCAATCAAAATCATTTTGTTTGTTTATCATAAAATATGCAACATTATCATTTTCGAAATTACTAGCATGATCATAATTTTTGTATTTTTATTTTTAAATATGTAATTTTTAAGAAAATTATTTCTAGACTAAAAAAGAAAATACATCATGAAAGCATCAAGTAATTTCAAAATAAATCAGGGGGATTTCGATTACCTTATCATTGAAAGCGGTTAAGGCGTAGTTTGCCACCTCGCCTTTCTTGATTTTCTCCTCGTCTTCGGAGGAGCTCGATTCATCCTACTTTGTGGTCTTCTTCTTTGGCCTCTTCCTCCGTTCAAGTTCATTGTTTATTTTAGATTTTTGTTTAATAAACTTATTAAGATTTAGTGTTCGAAGTTCAAGTTCATCATTGTCCTCATCACTTGAGTCATCCGTCAAGTGGTATTCATTTATCCAGGGTTCCAAATCCTTCCTGTTCTTTGGAAGGTTGTTTTGTTCATCATGTGCATTGTGCACCATTTCATATGTCATCAACGAACCAATTAGTTCTTCAAGTGGTAAGTTGTTTAGGTTTTTAGCTTCTTGTATTGCAGTTACTTTTGAATCCCACTTCTTAGAAAGAGAACGCAAAATCTTGTTTACGAGTTCAAAATCCGAAAAACATTTGCCAAGAGCTCTTAGATTATTAAAGACATCCGTGAAATGGGTGTACATGTCGCCTATAGTCTCGCTTGGTTGCATTCGAAAAAGCTCAAAATCATGCAATAAAGTGTTAACTTTCGAGTCTTTGACTCTACTAGTTCCCTCATGCATGATTTCAAGTGTTCACCAAATATCAAAAGCCGTTTTGCACGTAGAAATCCGATTGAACTCGTTTTTGTCCAAAGCGCAAAATAAAGCATTCATAGCCTTTGCGTTTAAAGAAAAATACTTTTCTCTAAATCCGACCATTCATTTATCGGTTTAGAGGGAAGTTGAAAACCGTTTTTAATAATATTCCATAAATCCAAATTCATAGAAATCAAGAAAACTCTCATTCGAGTTTTCCAATAAGTGTAGTCCAATCCGTTAAACAACGGTGGACGAACAACCGATAAGCCCTCTTGAAAGCCATAAAGAGCCATTTCTCTCGGGTGTAAATTCGAAATGAGAAATACTAAGCTCTGATACCAATTGTTAGGATCAAGAGCACTAAGAGGGGGGGGGGGGGGTGAATTAGTGCAGCAGAAAACTTTCGACGATTAAAACTGCATTCGTACGATAAAAGTGATTTCGGTAGAAAAGCTGATTCGTAAATCACTTTAACTTATGATCAAGCAAGATGCAGTTAAAGCGAATCTATAAGGGCAGTTTGTAGTTATGATGGAAATCAGAATGTAAGCGCAAACTGAAATATAATGTTCGTACGATAAAATTGATTTACGTCTAAACACCGATTTGGAAAATACTGAATTTTAAAACACGATCGTAAATTCGCAGAAGGGAGTAAGCTATTTGGGAGGTTTGCAGTAAAGATAATATGCTCAAAGTAAATGCAAACCAGAGAGCACCGCGATTTTAGAGTGGTTCGGTCAATCTTGACCTACATCCACTTCTGGCTTCCTCCACCGACGAGGTCACCGACGTCCACTAGAGGCCTTCCTTCAATAGGCAAAGGCCAACCACCCTTTTATAGTTTCACTCTTTTTGACGGGTTTAGGAGACAACCCTTACAAAATTTTCTCTCATCTCTTGAAAGATCAGAACTTGGAAGAAAAGAGGGAGAAGAACTTTTAACTCATACAACACTTTTGAGCTCTAAAAATCACAAAGTAAGATCAAGATTTCAGTGGTTTTTGGTTACTTCGTCATTGCTGAAAGGGTGGGGTATTTATAGGCCCCAACCTAGTTTGAATTCCGAGCTCAAAATTGTCAATTCTCGAAATTCCGGGGTCTGGCGGTTGCACCGCCTGACTAGAGCGGTTGCACTGCCTGGTAGAGCTCAAAGACTGAGCCTTTGGGCGGTGCCACCTCCTATCAAGGGTGGTTCCACCTCCTGCCAGAGCTCGGAGACCGAGCTCAGGCGGTGCCACCGCTTGACTGGGGCGGTTGCACCGCCTAGCCAGAGCTCGGAGACTGAGCCCTGGGCGGTGCCACCTCTAGCCAAGAAATCTGGGTCCGAATGGGCTGATCCATTCGGCCCAATTTGGGTCTGTCAAGGGCCCAATTGCTTGAAGATTAAGTGTCACGCCCCTCAAAAATATCGATATTATTAAAATTTTCATCACAAACTAATCCAGGACCCAAACTAACATTTGAGGACATTGAAAAACATTCTATCAAATTCTTATCTATAAAACCTGTGCAGTTTATAATCATATATCATATCACTCGATAATTCACATTTATGGCAACCCAAGCCAACTTAACAAACATGACCAACATTTATAAATCCACAAGCTAAGTAATTTATACTATCATAACTCCAACCATTTACCACAAGTTCATATCATCGTAAATTAGACTTAACATTCCAAAATTCCAAATAAGAGAGATCGTTTAACACTTTTACAAGGTATATCCATTTCGGTTCATCGACAACATTTCATTACATACAAAATATACTTACACAACAATAACATAATAACCAACAAGTGTTAGGATCGAGAGCACTAAGAGGGGGGGGGGTGAATTAGTGCAGCGAAAAACTTTCTACGATTAAAACCGAAAGCTGCGTTTGAACGATAAAGACAACTCTATATGAAAGTTGATACTAAGGAAGGTTGCAGTCAATCTATGCAGGCAGTTTGCAGCTATGAAGAAAACCAGAATATCGGCGCAAACTGAAATCCGACGTTCGTACGAAGAAACAGATTTACGTCTAAGTGCCGATTCGTAAATCACTTGTTTAGATAAAACGCAGTTTAAGCAGAAGTATAAAGACAGTGTGCTGCTATTGTACAGCTCAAAAAGTAATCTGTAAAAAGTAGATTTTCGTCTAAACGTAGATTTACGTCTAAACGTAGATTTACGTCTAAACGCAGATTTACGTCTGAACTTTGAAACTCGTTTGTAAAATCGCAGAAGGCAGTATGCAGTTGAAATCAAGACATAAACGTAAACTGAAATCTGATGATTGTACGAGGAAAGCCGATTTACGTCTAAATGCAGTTTTACGTCTAAATGTAGATTTTCGTCTAAACCTTGAAACTCGTTCGTAAAATTGCAGGGGGCAGTAAGCTATTGAGAAGTTTGCAGTGAAGGTAAAATACTCAAAGGAAATGCAAACCGAGATTTAGAGTGGTTCAGTCAATCTTGACCTACTCCACTTTTGGCTTCCTCCACCGACGAGGTCACCGACGTCAACTAGAGACCTTCCTTCAATAGGCGAAGGCCAACCACCCTCTTACAGATTCACTCCTTTTGGCGGGCTTAGGAGACAACCCTTACAGAAGTTTTCTCTCCTCTCTTTACAACTCAAACTTGAAGAATAGAAAGAGGAGAACTAGCAGTTTTGAGCTCTAAGAAACACAGAAAGATAGCAAGATTTCGAGTGTGTGTTCTGTGCTTTCAGTGCTGAATGGGTGGGGTATTTATAGGCCCCAACCCAGTTCAAATTGGAGCTCAAATCTGTCAATTCCCGGAATTCCGGGATCAAGCGGTTGCACCTCCTGATTGGGGCGGTTGCACCGCCTGGTAGAGCTCGAAGACTGAGCCTCTGGGCGGTGCCATCTTCGTCAGGGGCGGTTGCACCTCTCTGCCAGAGCTCGAAGACTGAACTCGGGCGGTTGCACCTCCTGACTGAGGCGGTTGCACCGCCTGGCAGAGCTCGAAGACTGAGCTCAGGCGGTGCCACCTCCTGTCAGGAGAGGTTGCACCGCCCAGTCTCGCTCGGAGACTGAGCCCTGGGCGGTTGCACTCTTGGCTGGGGCAGTTGCACCGCCCAGTCTCGCTAGGAGACATAGCCTGGGCGGTGCTACCTCCTGACACTATTTCAGGTCCGAATGAGTTGATCCATTCGGCCTAATTTGGGTCTTTCAAGGGCCCGATTGCCCCAAGATTAAGTTAATGGGATCACCTCCCATTTCTAACTTAATCATTGTGCTAACTACGATTATTTCCTAAGACATTTACGGCAACTTGCTCCGGTACATCAATCTCTTCTTCCGGCGAGCTTCCGTCGAACTTCCGTCGATCATCCGACAAACCCTCGGTGATCCTCCTGCGGACTTCCGGCAAACTCCTAGACTTGCGACGATCCACTTGGCGAGTTCCGACGAGCTTCTTTGGCAAGCTCCTGGACTTCTCGGATTTGTTCCCACAGAACCTCCGACGACCGTCCGAACTTCCGTAGAACTCTCGAACTCCCAACGTGATCATTGTCTTGACTCCGGTGCAACTCCTGCTGCATGTCTTTCTTCCATCGTAGTTAATCTTGCACACTCAAAACAAAAACTTCGATCGAGACAATTAATCCTAAGCAATTAACCAAGTTGTCCGGCATGTCATTGGTCCCTCGACGCTTCGTCCGATTCTTCGGCGCATCGTCCTTTCCTGTAGCCTATTGCCCAATCGGCTAGTTGACTCCGCAACTCCGATATCCTTGGCACAATACCCGCTCTTCTTGGCCCGATGCCCGAGTCCACGGTCCGAAGCCTTCTGTCGATACGTCGATCGATCCACCGGCCCGACATCCAATCTTCTGACACGTTCCTCCGGCACAACATGATGTTCCTGCTTTAATTATCTCATCCTGATCGAAGCACCCTGCGTCACTCAAAACACAGATTAAATCATAAACATATATCAAGTAGTTTCATCATCAAAATACGAGATTCAACAATCTCCCCCTTTTTGATGATGACAACTACTTGATGACGGAGTTAAACTTAACTCCCGGAGTTTTAACAAACTCCCCCTATCAATATGCCTTATTGATAGAAACTCTTAGATTCAAAAATCTAAGCAACATGTCATCATAAACGGAGTTAACCTTAACTCCCAGAGTTTAAACAAACTCCCCCTATCAATATGCCATATTGATAGAAACTCTTGGATTCAAAAATCCAAGCAACATGTCATCATAAACTTATGCATAACATGTGATGTCATCAACATACTTCTCCCCCTTTGTCATCAACAAAAAGGAGAGGTACCACAATCAAGTGTTTGTGATGTAAGTTTTAACTCATTGCATGAAAAACATAATATCTATTGTTACCATCATGCAAGTTTGTAGCCAGAAAATTTAGCAAATGTTACATCATGCTTAGAACATTCAAGCTATCAAGTTTTAGATATGCAAGTTTTACGGCATACAAGATAGCACATGCAAGCTAGCAATGTTACAACATTTTAGAACTTGCAAGCTAGCAGTTTAGAGATATTCAAGAAGGCAACTCTTGCTTCTTGAAATATGCAAGTTGCAAGCTAGCAAATATTTGCTTCCTTTGCAGTGTTAGCTTTTAATATCGTAACGCAACTATTTCAAGTGTTTATCAATTGTAGCATTTCATCATATTGCATGATATCGACATGTAAAGCTGTGAAGCAAGATTTTGATATCATTTCATGATGTACACATTTCGAATATTTTAGCAAGTGTAGCATTGCATCACATGGTAAGATATCAGTTCGTACGATGCAAATTTTTTTTTGATATCTTAATACAGGGCATATGGCAATCATATATTTCTTGGTGATGCAAGTATGGCCTAATCATAGCATCAGTGATAGCAACCATATCAACATCAGTAATAGCAACCATATCATTATCAGTGATAGCAGGTATGACCTAATCATAACATCAGTAATAGAAACCATATCAATTCATATTTTTCTCCCCCTTTGTCATCAACAACAAGGAGAACGATATAAGCAAATTTTAAATATAAGTGCGATGCCATAAGTTGGTTCATATCATTTTCCAACAGTGAGTGATAGGATACCAGTAATGCAAACATCTCGAGGAAAACATGACATGGAGATAGCTTTTATTGCTTCTTCCTTTTTATTTGTTATCTTTTTACATGAAGGAGGAAAGCCATATGTGAAGTTCAAATTGATAAGATATTAAAGCACACTTCATTTTTGCAAGGATTAAGATATGTAAGTGAGTCAAATCCTTGTAAAAATATCTTCCTTTTATAAGAGGGAATCATCAAATATGTTTCTCGAAAAATATTTTTGACATGATAAGTGCATTTGCTAGATGATTCCATATGTCAAAAATCAATGATGTGAATTAAACTTGATATGACATATGCTTGTTAAGTTCAGAAGAGGATAATGTATCAAGAAAATCCAATTGTTAGGATCAAGAAAATCCGAAAATGAAATTTGACACTTTCATACATTCGGACAGGGTTTTACTAGAGATATTCAATTACAATCATGAAGGTAAAACATGCTTATTATCATAGAAATTTTTGTATTCAAGCACATAATTTCCAACATGTAATCATGGCATGTAATTGTGTAAAATCATTATGGCAATCAAGTGATTTGATCATTCAATCAAAAAAGTCCGAAAAATAATTTTAACACGTTTAATCATTCGGACAGATTTTTGCCATAGTTTTTCAAATATAATCATGAAGATAAGGCATGCTCATCATCATGGTAGTATGATAGCAAGTTTACCATATTCAAGCTAGCAAAAAATTTCTACATTTTAAGGCCCGCAAGCTAGCAATTTTGAGATGTTCAAGAAAGCAACTCTTGCTTCTTGAAATGTAAGTTTTGCTAGATGTGCAAGTTAACTTTTTGCTTCTTGAGATTGGCAAGATAGCATTCCTTGGTGATGTTCAATATAGCTAAGTTCTACATCATGCAAGCTAGTGAATTTTATAACATTTTAGAACATGCATAATCACCAAAGCATCATAAATTTTAATGATGTGCAAAATTACAAATTTTGCATGATTGCATTTGTGTGTCTTGAGATTTGCAAGATAGAACTTCTTGGTGATGTTCAAGATAGCAATTTCTTCTCTTTTGAGAAGTGCAATTTTTGCTTTCTTCTTGAATTGTGCAAGTTAGCTATCTCCCCTTTTGTCATTGTCAAAAAGAAGGGAAAAACCGTTTACATCAATTTTTAAATCATGACAAAGGTTAGTATTAATCTCATTTGTGCATCATTATATTTTCAAATTAAAACATGCACATTTTCAAAACATACAAACTCATTATTATATGCATGATTCCAAATTATAAATATTTCAAATCATCATGGTATTAATTTGTCACATTGCATCCTACCATGCATGATCGAAACTTCTCATTTGCATATATCAAAATAAATTCATGAATATCTCATGCATTCATATCATCACTTGAGGAATATTGAAAAGAAATAATTGGGTGATGAGAAAAATATTTCATGAATACAAAGAATTGCATAAAAATCATATCATGAATACAAGGAATACAAGTCACAATCATTCAAGAGAAAAATCATCATTCATTTTCAATTCATTCAATTTGATAAATCAAGATCATGATTTTGATAAAACTCATTTCAAATTTAAATCATCAAAATCATTTTTATGGCTCACAAAATTTATAACATAAATAAATTCATGATTTCATTGATAATATATTTTCCCCCTTTTTAAGTGTTTCATTTTAAGTGATCGATTTCATGTTAGCATGCCTTTTCATTTATGAAAACATGCTTCAATTTTTTTAAAACCACTGTTATTATCATGAAAATCAATAATCCATAAATATCAAGAATCATCATAATTTTAAAAATATATACTCATTAATCATAACTTCAAATTAAACATGATTTCATATACTCAAAATCGAGAAATAACAATGGAAATCAACATGATACACATTATTCCTTCTCAACCACATATAGCATGATTTCATAATGTATTTTTAATCAAAATCATTTTGTTTATCATAAACAAGCAATTTTCATGATTATTTTCAAAATTACTAGAATGATAAGCATGATTCCTAATTTTTTGTATTTTCATTATAAAATTATTAAACATGCAATTTTCAAGAAAATAAAAAAGAAAAATACATTATGAAAAGCATTATGTAATTTCAAAGTAAATTAAAGGCATTTTGATTACCTCAGCGTCGAAAGGCGTAAAGGCGTAGTTTGCCACCTCGCCTTTGTTGATTTTCTCCTCGTCTTCAGAGGAGCTTGATTCATCCCAATTTTTGTTCTTTTTCTTGCGTTCAAAGCAAGTAGTTCCGTTCTTTTTACTTTTTAATTTTTGTTTCATTTGTAGTTTAAGTTCAGCATCACTTGAGCTTATGCTCGAGTGGTCTTCAAATGTTCTATGTCCCAAATCCTTCCTGTTCTTTGGAAGGTGGTTCTCAAGTTCTTCACGTGCATTGCACGTCATTTCATATGTGATCAATGAACCAATTAGTTCTTCAAGTGGAAATTGGTTCAAGTTTTTCGATTCTTGAATAGCAGTTACTTTTGAATCCCAAGTTTTAGAAAGTGAGCGCAAAACTTTGTTAACGAGTTCAAAGTCCGAAAAGCTTTTACCAAGTGATTTTAAACCATTGACGACATCCGTAAAACGGGTGTACATGTCAACAACGGTTTCGCTTGGTTTCATATGAAAAAGCTCGAAATCATGCAGTAAAATATTAACTTTCGAGTCTTTGACTCTACTAGTTCCTTCGTGCGTGATTTCAAGAGTGCGCCAAATATCGAAAGCCGTTTCGCACAACGAAACCCGATTGAACTCATTTTTGTCTAAAGCGCAAAATAAGGCATTCATAGCTTTTGCGTTTAAAGAAAAATACTTCTTCTCTAAATCCGACCATTCGTTCATCGGTTTAGAGGGAAGTTGAAAACCGTTTTCAACGATATTCCATAAATCCAGATTTAGAGAAATCAAGAAAACTCTCATTCGAGTTTTCCAATAAGTGTAGTCCAATCCGTTAAAGAATGGTGGACGAAAGACCGAAAAGCCCTCTTGAAGAGCCATATCTCTCGGGTGTAAATCCAAAATGAGAAATACCCTGCTCTGATACCAATTGTTAGGATCGAGAGCACTAAGAGGGGGGGGTGAATTAGTGCAGCGGAAAACTTTCTGCGATTAAAACCGAAAGGTGCGTTTGAACGATAAAGACAACTCTATATGAAAGTTGATACTAAGGAAGGTTGTAGTCAATCTATGCAGGCAGTTTGCAGCTATGAAGAAAACCAAAATATCGGCGCAAACTGAAATCCGACGTTTGTACGAAGAAACAGATTTACGTCTAAGTGCCAATTCATAAATCACTTGTTTAGATAAAACGCAGTTTAAGCAGAAGTATAAAGATAGTGTGCTGCTATTGTACAACTCAAAAAGTAATCTGTAAAAAGTAGATTTACGTCTGAAAGCAGATTTACGTCTGAACTTTGAAACTCGTTTGTAAAATCGCAGAAGGCAGTATGCAGTTGACATCAAGACATAAACGTAAACTGAAATCTGATGATTGTACGAGGAAAGCTGATTTACGTCTAAATGCAGTTTTACGTCTAAATGTAGATTTTCGTCTAAACCTTGAAACTCGTTCGTAAAATTGCAGAGGGCAGTAAGCTATTGAGAAGTTTGCAGTGAAGGTAAAATACTCAAAGGAAATGCAAACCGAGATTTAGAGTGGTTCGGTCAATCTTGACCTACTCCACTTTTGGCTTCCTCCACCGACGAGGTCACCGACGTCAACTAGAGACCTTCCTTCAATAGGCAAAGGCCAACCACCCTCTTACAGATTCACTCCTTTTGGCGGGCTTAGGAGACAACCCTTACAGAAGTTTTCTCTCCTCTCTTTACAACTCAAACTTGAAGAATAGAAAGAGGAGAACTAGCAGTTTTGAGCTCTAAGAAACACAGAAAGATAGCAAGATTTCGAGTGTGTGTTATGTGCTTTCAGTGCTGAATGGGTGGGGTATTTATAGGCCCCAACCCAGTTCAAATTTGGAGCTCAAATCTGTCAATTCCCGGAATTCCGGGATCAGGCGGTTGCACCTCCTGACTGGGGCGGTTGCATCGCCTGGCAGAGCTCGAAGACTGAGCCTCTGGGCGGTGCCACCTCTGTCAGGGGCGGTTGCACCTCTCTGCCAGAGCTCGAAGACTGAGCTCGGGCGGTTGCACCTCTTGACTGAGGCGGTTGCACCGCCTGGCAGAGCTCGAAGACTGAGCTCAGGCGGTGCCACCTCCTGTCAGGAGAGGTTGCACCGCCCAGTCTCGCTCGGAGACTGAGCCCTGGGCGGTTGCACCTCTTGGCTGGGGCAGTTGCACCGCCCAGTCTCGCTAGGAGACATAGCCTGGGCGGTGCTACCTCCCTTCCTGGGCGGTGCTACCTCCTGGCACTATTTCAGGTCCGAATGAGTTGATCCATTCGGCCTAATTTGGGTCTTTCAGGGGCCCGATTGCCCCAAGATTAAGTTAATGGGATCACCTCCCATTTCTAACTTAATCATTGTGCTAACTACGATTATTTCCTAAGACATTTACGGCAACCTGCTCTGGTACGTCAATCTCTTCTTCCGGCGAGCTTCCGGCGAACTTCCGTCGATCATCCGACGAACCCTCGGTGATCCTCCTGCGGACTTCCAGCAAACTCCTGGACTTGCGACAATCCACTTGGCGAGTTCCGACGAGCTTCTTTGGCAAGCACCTGGACTTCTCGGATTTGTTCCCGCAGAACCTCCGACGACCGTCCGAACTTCCGTAGAACTCTCGAACTCCTAACGTGATCATTGTCTTGACTCCGGTGCAACTCCTGCTGCATGTCTTTCTTCCATCGTAGTTAATCTTATACACTAAAAATAAAAACTTCGATCGAGACAATTAATCCTAAGCAATTAACCAAGTTGTCCGGCATGTCATTGGTCCCTCGACGCTTCGTCCGATTCTTCGGCGCATCGTCCTTTCCTGCAGCCTATTGCCCAATCGGCCAGTTGACTCCGCAACTCCGATATCCTTGGCACAATACCCGCTCTTCTTGGCCCGATGCCTGAGTCCACGGTCTGAAGCCTTCTGTCGATACGTCGACCGATCCACCGGCCCGACATCCAATCTTCTGACACGTTCCTCCGGCACAACATGATGTTCCTGCTTTAATTATCTCATCCTGATCGAAGCACCCTGCGTCACTCAAAACATAGATTAAATCATAAACATATATCAAGTAGTTTCATCATCAAAATACAAGATTCAACAACAAGACTTGCCCATAATTCTGAATAGCTCTCCATTGCCTCAGCCCAATTCAAACATCTCAAAGAGTGACAAGCGGACCTGAAAGATTTTATATAACAACGGAGTGAGCCAAAAACAGCTCAGCAAATGACAAAGCATATTCAGAACAAAAGGAATGATTTCAAACAAGGTAAGATATCATAATGCAAGGCAGAATACAAGAATTTTCAAGATACCATATCATTAGATACAAAATCATATGTGTCATGTTATTCAAAACATATTTGGTTCATAATAGATGAAGCATAGAGTAATTGGAGCATATCAATAGCGTATGAAATGTTCCGGAGCATATCAACTACATATGGAACATTTTGAAGCATAACAATAGAAAATGAAACATTTCGGAGCATATCAAAGGCGTATGAAATGTTTCGGAGCATATCAATGATAAATGAAACATTTCAGAACATATCAATGGCGTATGAAATGTTCCGGAGCATATCAATGACATATGGAACATTTCGAAGCGTAACAATAACATATGAAACATTTCGGATTATATCAATGTGGTATGAAATGTTTTGGAGCATATCAATAACAAATGAAACATTTCTGAACATATCAATGGTATGTGAAACATTTCAAAGTATATCAATGACATATGAATCATTTCGGAGTATATCAAAGAACAAATATGAAACAGAAGCTCAAATGTCGAATTTGACGTTGCATTCATATCATTCTTATCCAAAGCATATATAGAAACACATAACCAAAGCTCTGGATATCATATCAAACATACAGAAGGTGAAGTGGGACCATAACATAATATGGTACATCCATTTCTGAATGACCACCAAACATAAGTCTCCCACGTCTGGGAGCTCCATCCACCCATGTCTGAGTGAAGTCATAAGGGCCGGCAGAGCATCACAGGCTCTATGCATAACTCCCTTCACCATTTCTGGCAAAGGTTCACAATATCCCACAAACACCAGAGTACAAAAGGATAGTATGAACAATGAATAGCACATATCGGAAGCACATGCGGAACAACAAAACGTATATGTGCCTTTACGAGTCAATACGAAGTAAGCAATAATCTTTCACAATTGTATTCAGATTTGAAAGGAAACGAAAGCAAGAGCATTCAAAGATTCCAAGCAATCACATATAACTCAATTCAAATAAGAAGGCTAGATGAATTCAATGTCCAAAGGAATGAAACTGGAATAGGCACATATCGAAAGCAAATGCGGAATAATGGGATATACATGTGCCTATATGAGTCAATACGATATAACATAAACGTTACATAATAGTTTTCAAGAATGCAAATAATTTTAAGGACAAGAGCATACAAGAATTCAAAGCAGTAATATAAAGCTCAATTGAATAAAAAAGTTAAAGGATATCAATTTCCAATGGAATGAAACCAGAATATGTGAAATCGACCAAACTATCAATCGTGCTCCAATTTACTCAGAAATATATCATTGGAAAGATATTTCAATCTACTTTCAGATAAAATAAGCTTGATATGAATTGAACTGTCCAATAGAGAGTTACAAATAATTTGGTAAACAAGGGTCGGAGAACAAAATCTCTGTTTGGTAGAATTTATAAGGTCAGATTCAATAGATAACTGGGCTGGTGTTTGGACTCCAAATCTTTAAATCCATATATCAAAAGAAAGATCTATAAGTCTAGTTTCTAATAAAATCAGTTTTGAACAAATCGGAGTTTCCAACATCGACTTATAAGCAGCTCGGTATCAAAAGGTCAGAAATTACGATCCTTGTTTTGCAGAATTTGTAGGGTCATTTGAAACAGAAGTTTGGGCAGGCAAACTTACTCCAAATTCTTAAAATAAGCTATCAAAAGAAAGGTTTATGAGTCTATATTCTGATCAAATAAGTTTTATCCAAATCAGAGGTCAATACATGAAGTTATAACCATATAAAAGGTAGAAAGGTCAGAATCTCAAACGTTGCACAAATTCGAATTGTTACGTCTAAACAAGAGATATATCAAATGCAAGGCTAGAATAATTCAAAGTTCCTCATATTCAAAGCAAATATAGAGATATAATTGCAGTAAGGAAAGATCATGACACTTGCAATAGGAAAGATTAGAAAGCTTGCAATAGGAAGGATCAAAACACTTGCCTTTCAAAGATTTTGATCCGAAGATCCAAAGAAGGTGTCAGCCCAAATCCTTCTACTTTTCCTCCGTGTCCTCTCTCTGTTTCGTTTTCTACATATGTCTTCTCTTTTTCCTCCACAACTGCAGCTCATGCAGAACATAGAGGCATAGTCACCTGCTCTCTCTTACTCTCATTCCTTCGTTTTCTTTTTCAAACACAACTGTCGCAGCCATCGCCGCTGCCACTACCACAGTCGTAGCCATGACCGCAACTGCTGTCACAACCGTAGTGCCTTCCACTGCACTACTTCCTTCCTCCCTTCTCTCGTTCCTACTTTTTCTTTCCCAAACACGGCTGCCGCAGATGCGACCGCCACCACCGCAGCCGCAATAACTATCACAGCCCCTTTTTTTTTTTGCCCCTTTCCTTTATTTCTCTTTCCCAAAAGCAGCTACTGCAGCCACCACCATTGCCGCAGCTACCGCAGCTAACGTCGCAGTCGCAGCCGCAGTCGCAGCCATGGCCGCAGCCACCACAGCCGCAGCCTCTTCTTCCTCCCCTGCTCTGTTTCCTCTCCTTCTCTTCCAGCTGCAGCTGCCTCCCCTTCTCCTCTTCCTCTCTTCTTCCCTTTTCCTTTCTCTTCTTCTTCCTTTCATTCTCTTCTTTCCCAGCTGCACTGCTGCAGTCGCAGCCTCAGCCACGGCCGCAGCCTCTTCTTCCTCCCCTGCTCATCTTCCTCTCCTTCTCTTCCAACTGCAGCTGCCATCGTCGCAGCCGCAGCCTCTACTTCCCCTTCTCTTCTTCCTCTCCTTCCCTTCTTCCTTCCTCTCCCTCTTTTCCTGCCACAACTGCAGCTGCCACAGCCACAGCCGCTGCTACTTCTTTCCCTTCTCCTCTTCCTTCTCCTTCCTCCCCTTCTTCTCCCCGACGCACAGCACCTCCTCTCCTCTATTTCCTCCTGCAGCAAACAGAGGTGCCGCCTCTTCACCCGCTTCTACTTCTTCTCTTCCTCTTCTTCTTCTTCTCCTTCTTCTCCTTCTTCTTCTCCTCTTCTTCCCTTCTCCTACCCGACACCCAACACCTTCTCACTGCAGCCCATGCCGCAGACATCCTTTTTTTTTTTTCTTTTTCTCTTCTTCTTTTTCCTCCCCAACGCCCCACACCTCGTCTCCTTTGTTTCCGCCTGTAGGAAACAGAGGTGCTGCAGCCCTAGCTGCTGCCACCTCTCACTCCTCTCCCACTTCCCTCTCTTTTTCTTCTTCTTCTATTCTTCTCTTCTCCCTCTTCTTCCTCCTCTCTTCTTTTCCCTCTTCTTCTTTTCTTCTCCTCTTCTTCCTTTCTCCTCCCCAACGTCCCACAGCTCCTCGCTACAGCCCTTGCCGCAGCCACCTCCTCTTTTCTTCTTCTTCTTCTTCTTCTTCTTCTACTTCTCTTCTTCTCCTCTTCTTCCCTTCTCCTCCCCGACGCCCCACACCTGAACTCCTCTATTTCCTCCTACACGAAACAGAGGTGCTGCAGCCCTAGCTGCTGTAGCTATCTTTCTTTCCTCTCTTCTTCTTCTTTTCTTCTCTTCTCCCTCTTCTTCCTCTCTTCTTCTCCCCGTGCCCCACCGCTCCTCTCTCTGTTTCTCGAGAAATAGAGAGCGTGGGGGGCGGTGGGATAAAACCGAAATTTTTGGTTTTTTTTTTTAACTTAACTGTTTAGTCCTTGAAATTTTTATATTTACATATAGGTCCTTTGATTTATAAATAAATCTTTATTAATAATTTTTAAAAGTGAGAGATATTACATTAAGTTAATGGGATCACCTCCCATTTCTAACTTAATCATCGTGCTAACTACAAATTTCTTAAGACATTTACTATAGCTTGCTTCCGGTGCGTCAATCCCTTCTTCCGGCGAACTTCCGGTGAACATCCGACGAACCTCCGGCGATGCTCCGATGGACTTCTGGCAAACTCTTGGACTTGCGACGATCCACTTGGCAAGTTCCGACGAGCTTCTTTTGGCAAGCTCCTGGACTTCTCGGATTTGTTCTCGTAGAACCTCCGACGACCGTCCGGACTTCCATCGAGCTCTCGAACTTCCAACGTGATCATAGTCTTGACTCCGACGCAACTCTTGCATGTCTTACTTTCATCGTAGTTAATCCTGCACACTTATCTCAACATATGGATTAGATAACAAATGACAATTGACGTCATCATTAAAATTCGAGATTCAACATAGATAACCAAGCTTTTACAATGGAGAACATTCCTACATCATTTCCAATGATCAGGATGCCATCCACATATAACACCAAGAAGGTGATAGCGCTCCCACTTACCCTCCTGTACACACAAGGCTAATCTTCATTCTTAACGAAGTCATAAGATCTGGTCGCCTCATCAAATCTTATGTTCTAACTTCGGAAAGTTTGCTTTAGTCTATAAATAGACCTAAGAAACCTACACACCCTATCTGGTCAGTCCTTGGACACGAATCTCTCGGGTTATATTGTACACACCTCCTCGAGATTGCCATTGAGGAACACGATTTTCACATTTGTCTGTCAGATCTCATAATCATAGTGTGCTGCAATAACCAATAAAATTCAGATGGATTTTAGCATGGCTATAGGTGAGAAGGTTTCGTCGTAGTCAACACCTTGCCTTTGACGATACTCCTTAGCTACTAGCATTGCTTTATAAGTCTCTACCTTTCTATCTACTCCGATTTTCTTCTTGAAGATCCACTTATGACCGATGGGTACAATACCCTCGAGTGCATCAACTAGGTTCCAAACCTTATTGGAGTACATGGAATCCATCTCAGAATTCATGGCTTCTTGTCACTTCCCAGAGTCTATACTCGTAATAGCCTCCTCGTAGGTCTGAGGATTAATATCCTCAACATCCTCTCCATTGAATCTCAGATTTTGATGATAAAATCAATTGGTAAAGTGGTTGATCTAATCTATATGTTGAGATAAGTGTGCAGGATTAACTACGATAACAGTAAGGTATAAAGCAGATGTTGGGTCAGAGTCAAAGATCGGATGATACGTCGAAGATTCGGACGATGTGTCAGAAGTTTGCCGGAAGCTCGCCGAGAGTTCGTCGGGAGTTCATTAAGAGTTCATGGGGAGTTCACCGGAAGTTCACCGTAAGTTTGCCGAAAGAACAATTAACATACCGGACAAAGATTGCTTGTTTAAATGTCTTAATTATCGTAGTTAAACCTTAAGTTGAGTTAGGATTAGGAGGTAATCCCACTAACTCAGATAGGGGCCAACTAGGCCCTTAACAGGGCTGAATTGGGCTGGTTAAATAACCCATTCAGCACCTGAAGTCACGGTCGACAATGGCACCACCTGCAGACTTGTTAGGATCGAGAGCACTAAGAGGGGGGGGGTGAATTAGTGCAGCGGATATTTTTCAGCGATTAAAAAAACGAAAGCTGCGTTCGTTCGATAAAGACTATTTTGATGCAAAAGCCGATTCTAAGATTACTTATGATTAAGTGTAGTTTACGTTTAAACACAGTTAGCGTCTAAACGCAGTTTGCGTCTAAATGCAGATTGCGTCTAAACTCAGATTGCGTCTAAGCGCAGTTTGCGTCTTAGCGCAGATTACGTCTAAGCGCAGATTGCGTCTAAACGCAGATTGCGTCTAAGCGCAGATTGCGTCTAAACACAGTTTGCGTCTAGGAGCAGTTTAAGCAGAAGTATAAAGACAATGTGCTGCTGTTGTACAGCTCAAAAAGTAATCTGCAAAAAACAGATTTATGTCTAAACGCAGATTTACGTCTAGACGCAGATTTACGTCTAAACGCAGATTTACGTCTTAAACGCAGATTTACGTCTGAACTTTGAAACTCGTTTGTATACTCGCAGAAGGCAGTATGCAGTTGAAATCAAGACGTAAACGTGAACTGAGATCTGATGATTGTGCGAGAAAAACCGATTTACGTCTAAATGTAGTTTTACGTCTAAATGTTGAAACTCGTTCGTAAAATTGTAGAGGACAGTTTGCAGTTAATAGGATCAAAATGTAAGTGTAAACTGCAAAGAAACTCGTTCGTAAAAGCACGGAAGATAGTTCTGCAGAATCAAACGTAAACGTAAACTGTAATGTACGAAAATACGAATTTACGTCTGAATGCAGATTCGGAAGAACAGTACTTAGAACTTGTTCGTGAAAGCGCAGAGAGCAGTAGTAATGAAGGAGGTTTGCAGTAATGATAAAGTGCTTAAAAATAAACGCAAACCAGAGATTTAGAGTGGTTCGGTCAGCCTTGACCTACTCCACTTTTGGCTTCCTCCACCGACGAGGTCGCCGACGTCAACTAGGGGCCTTCCTTCAATAGGCGAAGGCCAAACTGCCCTTTTACAGTTTCTCTCCTTTTGACAGGCTCAGGAGACAACCTTTACAGACCTTTCTCTCCTCACTTTACAACTGAAAACTTGAAGAACAGAAGGAGGAGACTTAAAGGCTTTACAACACTTTTGAGCTCTTAGAATCACAGAAAAGATCAAGATTTCGGTGTAGGTCTGTATCTTTTCAGTGCTGAATGGGTTGGGAATTTATAGGCCCCAACCCAATTCAAATTTGGAGCTCAAAACAATCAAATCCCAGAATTCTGGGATCAGGCGGTTGCACCTCTTGACTGGAGAGGTTGCACCGCCTGGCAGAGCTCGAAGACCGAGCTCAGGCGGTGCTACCTCTCTGCCAGGGAGGTTGCACCGCCCAGTCTTACTCGAAGACTGAGCTCAAGCGGTGCCACCTCTCTGTCAGGGAGGTTGCACCGCCCAGTCTAGCTCGAAGACTGAGCTCAGGCGGTGCCACCTCCCGGCTGGGGAGGTTGCACCGCCCAGTCTCGCTGGAAGGCCTAGCCCAGGCGGTGCCACCTCCTGGCCTGGGCGGTTGCACCTCCTGGTGCAATCAGGGTCCGAATGGTTCATTCCATTCGGCCCAATTTCAGTCTTTCAGGGGCCCAATTGCCCCAAGATTAAGCCAATGGGATCACCTCCCATTTTCCAACTTAATCAATGTGCTAACTACGATTAAATCTAAGACAACTTCTGCAGCTTTGCTTCGGTGCGTCAATCGCTCCTTCCGGCGAGTTTCCGGCGAACTTTCGTCGATCATCCGATGAACCCTCGGTGATGCTCCTGCGGACTTCCGGCAAACTCCTGGACTTTGCGACGATCCACTTGGCAAGTTCCGACGAGCTTCGCTTGGCAAGCTTCTGGACTTCTCGGATCTGTTCTCGCAGAACCTCCGACGACCGTCCGAACTTCCGTCGAACTCTCGAACTCCCAACGTGATCATGAACTTGACTCCGGCGCAACTCCTGCTGCTTGTCTATCTTTCATCGTAGTTAATCCTGCACACTTATCTCAACACATAGATTAGACAACAAATGACAATTGACTTCATCATCAAAATCCGAGATTCAACAAGACTCAGTCTCCCAAGTGGTCTGGGTAGTGGTACCGTCGATATTTAATGCTGCTAGGTGGTGGTACCACTAGAGCTTGATTTCTGAGCTCTGTTAGGCGGTCGTATCGCCCAGACTAGGCGGTGGTACCGCCTAGTGTCATAGTATTAATGTGGATGGTATCGCTAGTACCCCGAAATCCGAGGATATGACACTTTTTTTCTCCAATTATGAAGCCATTAGGACTTATAAATATCCCACCCTTTTCTGCATGAAAGGGTACGAAAGTGTGAACAAAATATTGAAGCCTTAGGGTGTGAAAGTGTTGTAAAAGCATAAAGAGTCCTCCTCCTTCCTTTCTAGTGTTATGATTATTCAAGATAGGTGTGAGGCTTATAAGGGTTATCTCCTAAACTCATGAAAAGGAGAAAGCACTGTAAAGAGATGGTTGGTCTTTGCCTATTAAAGGAAGACCATTAGTGGACGTTGGTGACCTCGACGGAGGAGGAATCAGAAGTGGATGTAGGTCACAACGATCGAACTGCTATAAATTCTGGTGTGCTCATTTCCATTATGCTTTTCATTACTGTCATTACTTTCTAAGTTAATTGCTAGTTCATTTAACTCTAAAGTCAAGCACTTTCTAAGATTGGTTTTCAACGAACGAATATTTTACAAAACCAACGACTTTTTCCATTGCACTAATTCACCTCCCCCCCCCCCCCTCTTAGCATGTGTACTAGGTACTTGAACAGACTCGGGCTATGGAATGGTGCTTGAGCTAGGTTCTACAACCTCGTTCAACTCTATCATGCTCTCATTGTCTTCGCCAAGAATGTGTTCCTTCTCAAGGAACACTGCTCTCTTAGCTACAAAGACCTTTTGGTCTTGGGGATGATAGAAATAATACCTACAAGTTTCCTTAGGGTATCCCACGAACTTGCACCACTCCATCCTCGATTCCAACTTATTGGGGTTGTGTCTTTTAACATAGGTAGGGCAGCCCCAAATTATAACAATCTTAAGATCGGTTTTATTCCCTTTGCATATCTCATACGGTGTGGACACTACCGATTTAGTTGGAACTTTGTTTAGAAGGTAAGCTGCGGTCTCTAGAGCGTATCCCCAGAATGAGATGGGTAGGTTGGCGAAGCTCATCATGGACCACACCATATCTAATAATGTGTGATTCCTCCTTTCAGATACACCATTGAGTCGAGGTGTATAAGGAGGTATCCATTATGATAGAATCTCATGGTCCTTGAGGAATTGGGTAAACTATGTACTCAAGTACTCACCTCCTCGATCTGATTGAAGAGTCTTGATACTCTTTCCAGTCTAGTTCTCCACTTCATTCTTATACTCTCTAAATTTTTCAAAGGCCTCAGACTTGTACTTCATCCCATGTCCATACCTTTAGAAATCATTAAAAAAAAGTAATAAAGTAAGAGTAACCACTTATGGCACGAGTTGACATGGGTCCACATATATCACTATATATGAGTTCCATCAGCTCAGTGGCTCTCTCTCCAGTTCCACTAAAATGAGAGTTTGTCAGTTTTCCACGAAGGCAAGGCTCACAAGTTATATATGACCGATAGTCGAATGGATCTAGATATTTATCATTTAGCAACTTACGAATCCTTCCCTCATGGATATGACCTAGCCTACAATGTCATAGGTATGCACTTTTCACCTCATCTCGTTTCATCTTGAACATACTTACATTCATGATATGTGGAGCAGTGTCTAGAATAAACAAACCATTATGCAAAGTTCCTCTCATGATGATCTCATCATCTAATAATATTGAACAACCATTATTCTCAAAAACTAATTTATATCTACTGCCTATCAAATATAAAATAGAAATAATATTTTTGATAATAGAATGAACAAAATAGCCTGCATCCAATGCAATAATAGCTCCACCAGGCATATGTAGGGTGACATCATTAATAGCTACTATATAGTAACTTTTGCTCGAGGTCCATCTCGCCTCTCACCAATCTCTTAGGTCTTACCAGAACCAACAACGAATTACAAATATAATAAGTACTACTGGTATCCAATACCCATGTGTTATCATAAGAGTCTAACAAATGGAGACTGATCATGAATATACTTGAAGCTTCTCCAAGCTTCTATTTCGTCCTCTCTATAAGGTACTCTTTACAGTTCCTCTTTCAATGTCGATCATTGTCATAGTGGAAGCACTAGTCTTTATTCTTAGCAGGGTCCTTTTTAGCAACATTTGCTTTACCTGGTCTACCCTTGCCCTTCTTAGGGGACTTTTCTATCTTTCTTTTCTTTCTGGTCTCACTAGTATAGAGAACTAGCTTCTCTTTCTTAATAGTGCTCTCTGCCTCCCTCAACATATTGAGGAGCTCTAGGAGAGTCACCTCAAACTTGTTCATACTAAAATTCATTATGAATTGTGAAAAGGAATCTGGTAGGGACTGAAGTACAAGATCCACACACAAGTTATCATCTAGGACCATTCCTAGACCTACAAGTTTCTCTATCCACTTAATCATCTTTAGAACATGATTCTGAACCGGTGTCCCCTTAGTTATGCTAGTGTAGAAGAGGCTCTTGGATATCTCATATCGCTAAGTCCTTCCCTGTTCCTCAAATAGTTTGTGAATATATAGGAGAATGGATCTGGCATCCATCTTTTCATGTTGTCTCTGTAACTCAGGAGTCATGGAGCCCAACATATAACACTGAGCAAGAGTGTAGTCATCTATGTACTTCTCGTAGCATGCGATCTCATCTTTGCTTGCCCCTTCCTTAGGCATAAGTATCACAGTATCAAGGACGTATGTAATTTTCTCCATCGTGAGAATAATTCTCATGTTGCGGAGCCAATCCATATAATTCGGACCAGTGAGATGGTTGACATCAAGTATGGCATGTAAGGGATTTAAAAATGATATTTTCTAAAAATAAAGAGGTAGCAAAAATAAATAACATGCAGATTTTATAGGAAAATAAATAAATAAGATATGAATTTTTATCTTAATCTACTCTCACTATTTTTCTAGCAAGTCACGCGACACCCTCAGCACGTGAAACGAAAGTCTCCGGTGGAGTTCCAATGGGGATCGGGTTCCAATCAGTGTCTTAATATAACCTCGAGGGACTTGACTAATCATGACAACTCTTGCCGATTATAACTCCTTGTGATTCTCGTCCTGTTCGGCCTTCGAACTACCATGGTCTCAAGGGACTCGACTAACCATACCATATCCTCAGGTCACTGGTGATATCTCAATATCATATGCAAGATAGCAAATCATGATATAGGTGAGCCTCGAGGGACTCGACCAACTCAACCTACTTCGAGAATCAGTCCCTACCTATAATGATGAAATGCCACATGGGTCACTTTAATCGCCTCATGTTTACCGACTTAATATTATCAAGAGAGGAGATTTTGATTTGGTCTCTTAATATGATATGTCACACATATACATATTTAATGTATATCTACATTGTATGTAAATATATATACATATCTAGTAGGTGTACAAGCAATCACACATCACATGAACAATCATACCAAATAATTATGGACAATAGCCTAATGTGATCAAGCCCGAGCCAGTGGACCTAATCACTCACATCAAGATCCATGTATATAATAGTGCATCTCCATGCCCTCTGATAGTTCATCTCGTCATTGTCGGTTCTGTCGGCATCTCGACGCATCTCTATGCATCGCGATCGTCCGTCTCATGGGTCCCACTATTGTTTCCATACTCCCACTACGCATCATCATGTGATTACAACTTAATCATAGGCACACAGGATCAATAATAAATGAGAAAAACAAAGACTCGTGGGACTCAATAATAATAATAATCACATCACATGTGCACACATCACACGATCCATGATCATCCGTTCATATCATACATCACATATACACATCATCATCATGTAGAGCTAATAGATAATAATAATAATAATTAATTAAACTTTTTAATTAATAAATATTTTCTAAAATTCGGGACATACAAGGAATTTATGAATTATGAGGGGTATTTTGATAATTTGGACAAAAGGATAAAACTTGAAACTTTGAAATTATAAGGGGAAAAACCATCTTTTGTCCAGAAAACCCTAACCCGCTTTCCCTGCTACTTCGTTGTGGCCACCGTCACCCACCAGCGGCGGCCACTACACGGGGAGGGGGCATCGCCCGTGCCTGCAAACGGCTCGCCCACGGGCGTTGTGCCCGCGAGGGGCACCACTATAAGCAGGTGCCCCTGCGGACTGGTTGTCTATGGGCGAGTGCTGTTGCGGGAGCTGCTATTGCAAGCGTTGTGCCCGTAGGCAGTGCCCATCGGCTATTGACCGCAAGCCTATTGCAAGCTGACCGTAAGCACCTCCACGTAGATGGCGTCGTTGCCATCTGTGAGGGTAGCGAGGGCAGCAACAGTTGCTGTCCTTTCTAACTTTTACGTCAACAATTTTGATGTCCAAAGCTTTTCTAAAACACAACACACGTAGTTCAAAACCAATCTTTCGCATGAACAACCTAGCTTTGATTCCACTGTGGGAAAATATAGGGGTGACATCACATGCGTAGAGGAAGAATAGAAAATAAAATTCTCAGATTTTCCAAAAAGGTGTTCATCATTGTGCGAAGATTAGTGCACAAAATCTACAAAACTGAAAACTACGTATATGAAAGATTATGTTTTACTTAGGGAGATCGATATTCCTGAATCCCTGCAGATCTGTAGGAGAGGATGAAGGAGGTCAATCGTCCTTCTCTCTAGTAGTGATCCACACAACAGGGCTATGATGACGCTTCTCAAATCATTGCCTAAATCTCTATACCTACTATCTGAGGAGGAGAAGGGGAGAGGATAATAGGAGATGGCAACCAAGAAACCTCTAGCCTATTGGTGTTTAGTTCCCTTCTATTTATAGAGGGCCCTTGTTAACTTAACCCTAATGGATCCTGCCTTGTTGGGTATTGGATCCCCTTGTCAACTTACCCAAGCCTCTTAGATTAGTGGATCTCTATCCAAAAATCTCTCATTAGCTCTTATTAGATCTCATCCATAGGATCCAATAATTCAAGGGCTTATTGGATATCCAATAAGATAGGGTCTCCGACGGATATCTCATATTCGAACATCTACTCATCGGAACGCCTACCATATGTGTGTGACCTTCTAGGCCCAATATCGAGTTGGCTATGAGCCATACCTATCACATGACATGTAGTCTTTTTTGCTTATTATCGTTATGGCATTCTCTCACTTTATATTGCTTGTTGCATATATATATATATATATATATATATATATATATATATATATATATATATATATATATATATATATATATATCTATATATTGTGATATCGATGGATCTGTGCAATGGAAATCGGATCGTGATGAGATCACGATAATGATTTTCTTTTAAACATAGACCGTAAATAATCCTGGTCATAGGTTAGTCGAGAGGGACATCAAGATAAGCGAACAGATTGGTGTACTATACACCCATCCATATGATGGAGGCGGTTGGTCTTATAGCTGCTCATATGGGGACACTAAGGATATAGTACAGATACTCAATGGAGAATGAGTTCATTTATTGATCTGCTCACGGAATGCTGGATGGTTGATAATACCATACTATCAGACAATAATTTCGTAGTTCCAGTAGTGTATCTAGTCCTTAGACTTTAGACATCAATGATGTCTTGTATGAGTACTCCACTCTTTGATACTAGACTTATATTGAATCTCAGATTTTGATGGTGAAACCAATTGATAAGTGTTTATGAATTGATCTGCAATTTGAGTGACGTAGGATGCTTCAATCAGGATGAGACAATTAAAGCAGGAAGAATCATGTTGGGCCAGAGGAAAACATGTCAGAAGATTAGACGTCGGGCTAGAGGATCGGTCGACGTATCGACAGAAAGGTTCGGGCCATGGATTCGGGTATCGGGCCAAGAAGAGCGGATATTGCACTAAGGATATCAGAGTTACGGAGTCAACTGGCCAATTGGGCAATAGGCCCGCAAGAGAGGATAATGCGCCGAAGAATCAGATGAAGCATCGATGGGCCAATGACATGCCGGGCAACATGATTTAAGTTTAGTAATAATTGTCTAGATCAAAGTGTGTTTTTACATGTGTAGGATTCACTACGATAGCAAGGCATAAAGCAAAATGAAGTCCCGGAGTCAAGAACGCGATTTCGTTGGGAGTTCGAGAGTTCGTCGGAAGACCGGATGTTCGTTGGAAGTTCTGTAGGAACCAGCCGAGAAGTCTTGGAGCTTGCCAGAGAAGCTCGTCGGAACTCGCCAAGAAGATCGTCGTGAAGTCCATGAGCTTGCCGGGAGTCCGCTGGAACATTGCCGAGAGATCATCGGAAGTTCGTCAAAAGTTCGCCGGAAAAATAAAACTAGACTTACGGACTTGTTTAGCTTAGGAAATGTCTTAGAATTCGTAGTTAGTACATAATTGGGATTAGAATTGGGCCAACCCAATTAGGGGTCAATTGGGCCCATGTAAGGACTGTGTTGGGGCCAATGAAAGGCCCAAATAGTGCCCCAAGAGGTGATACCATCGTGGCACAGTTTCCGAGACTTTGTCAGGCAGTGGTACCGCTGGGCAGTGGAACCGCCCTTGGCAGGGTGCCAGGCGGTGGTACTGTGTTAGGACTCTAGCTAGGAGAGTCCTAATTGAAAAGGATATTCATATAAAACCTACCTAAGCTGACCCCTATTAAAGAGGTGAAGAGGCCGGCTAGGGTTAGAAGGTTGTTTCTTAGAGAAGAATTAGGAGTTGTAAAGGAATAGGAGTCTTAAGTAGGAGTCCTATTAGGAGTTGGATAGAAGTAGGAGTCTTGAGCAGGAGTCCTATTAGGAGTTAGGGTTTAGAAGCCCTATAAATAGCAATGTATTCCTCCTTTTTTCATAAGCAATAGATGAATCTTTTTTGTAGCCTTTGAGTAGCAACTTGGAGGGAGGAACCCCTATAGAGTTCCAAGGAGGCCGATCCCCTAAAGAGATCAACTCTAAATTTAGAATCTGCAAGGGTTCTATCACTTGGTATCAGAGCAGCGTTCTTGGTATCTTGCTGCCCTTCCATAGCCATCAATCAGCCCTCGACAACCGCCCAAAGCAATTCCCACAATTGCTTAAAAGATCGTCGCCAAATTCTGCCATCATCTCCACCACCGCGGATCATCCTTTGATCTCCCCGTGAATTGCAACAGGTTCTGGTTTCATACCTTACTGCTGCTGCAATTTAATTATCCTTATTTAAAAATCTAAAAAAAAATTGTTCCTACATTGTTGCATAAACTTTTCGTCACAAAGTTTTCATATCTACGACGAAAGATACATTGCAGAATTCCAACCGCATAGCACTATCTGTTTGATCTTGCTACTATGTTTTTTCTATCCAAATTTTACGAAATTTTTATGACATCTTTGACACTTCCTAAAAGCAGATTTCCCTTTATTTTGTCAAAAAATTCTTATTATAAACCATTGATCTTTTATGTCTAATCTGCTATACTTGAAAATCTGTATTGTAAAATTTCAGCCGCGTAGCACTATTTGTTTGATCTTGATATAACATTTTTTCTATCCAAACCTCTCTGAAATTTTTATGATAGCTTTGAAACTTCCTAAAGTAGATTTTTCTTTGATTTCTTCAAAAAATTCTTAATATAAATCACTGATCTTTTATGTTCAATCTGCTACACTTGAAAATCTGTGCTGCAGAAAATTTCAGCCACATATTGTTGCCTTAACACATCTATTTGCAATCTTTTTTGAATGAAATTTCTTATACACTTCATAAATCATCTTGGCTTCCATCTAAGATTAATCTATTGAGGAATTCATCTCTAAAAATGATTTTGTGTTGCTATAAATTTTCATCGTAAACTGTTGAAATTTTTCGATGAGAATTCTGCTATCGCAACTTGTACCAATTTTTTTTCTATTACTGCCGAAATTTTCTTGATTAAATTGGACATTCTTGCTGTCATATAAACTGAGATATTGCTGTCAATTTCCTCCTCAAATCTCTCAAGTTTTTGGTGGAAATTTCGTTGAGAAACTACTGTTTCTTCGACGACAATTCTGCTCTTACAGGACAGCACATATTTGCTGCAACTTCCATTGATTTCTATCAAACCTTTGCTGCCATCTACCACAGATCTAAACCATTCATCCATAGCCCTAAAACTCCAATAAACCACACCCTCAAACTGCACCCAAAACAGCCACAAAACAAGCCTAAACCGCAGCCTACATCCACCGATCCACCAACCCTTTTGACCATCACTTCTCTCAACCTATACATGCATTTAACCTGACAACAAAAGAGAGATCATAACATTCTATATTCAGGATGACTTTGAGGAGGCAATCAATGCTAAATTTGAAGCCTTTGAGGCACTAATGGAGGATAAAATTCGGACGCTCTTTACCGAACTCAGATTGGGCCGACCACTAAGCCCGAAGAAATCCCATCAAGGAGAGAGCTTTGTGTTAGGATCAAGAGCACTAAGAGGGGGGGGTGAATTAGTGCAGCGAAAAACATTCGACGATTTAAAATGATGTTCATATGATAAAGACGATTTCGGTAAGAAAACCGATTTGGAAATCACTTTAACTTGTGATCAAGCGAGATGCAGTTAAAGTAAAGATATAGAGACAATTTGTAGTTAAGATAGAGACCATAATGTAATTGCAAACCGAAATATGATGTTCATACGATAAAAGCAATTTCGGTATGAAAGCCGATTCGGAAGTTGCTTTAACTTAGATTAGGCGAAGTGCAGTTAAAGTAAAGCTATGGAGGTAGTTTGCAGTTAAGATAGAGAACATAAAGTAAATACAAACCAAGATTTAGAGTGGTTCGGTCAATCTTGACCTACATCCACTTTTGGCTTCCTCCTCCGATGAGGTCACCGACGTCCACTAGAGGCCTTCCTTCAATAGGCAAAAGCCAACCACCCTTTTACAGTTTCACTCCTTTCGACGGGCTTAGGAGACAACCCTTACTGAATTTTCTCTCCTCTCTTGAAAGATCAAAACTTGGAAGAAAAGAGGGAGGAGAACTTTTAGCCTTTACAACACTTTTGAGCTCTAAAATCACAGAGTAAGATTAAGCTTTCGGTGCCCTTTCATACAAGAAAGGGTGGGGTATATATAGGCCCCAAACTGGTTTGAATTTGGAGCTAAAAAATGTCACCTCCCGGATTTTCGGGGTCCTGGCAGTACTACCGCCAGACTAGGCGGTACGGTCGCCTGGCAGCTCGGAGACTAAGCCTCTGGGCGGTGCCACCTCCTGACAGGGGCGGTTGCACCGCCCAGTCTCACTCAGAGACTGAGCCCAGGTGGTGCCACTACTTGACTGTGGCGGTTGCATTGCCTAGTCTCGCTCGGAGACTGAGCCGAGGCGGTGCCACCGCCTGACCTGGGCGGTTGCACCGCCCAGCTTTCTTGGGAGACCATCTCCTGGGCGGTGCCATCGCCGACCCTACCGGTGCCATCGCCTGGCAGGAATTCTGGTCCGAATGGGTTGATCCATTCGGCCCAATTTGGGTCTATCAAAGGCCCAATTGCCCCCAGATTAAGTTAATGGGATAGCCTCCCATTCCTAACTTAATCTACATGCTAACTATGATATTTCTTAAGACTTTTGCTACAACTTGCTTCGGTACGTCAATCGCTTCTTCCGGCGAGCTTCCGGCGAACTTCCGGTGAACATCCGACGAACCTTCGGTAATGCTCCGACAGACTTCCGACAAACTCCTGGACTTGCAACGATCCACTTGGCGAGTTCCGAGGAGTTTCTCTGGCAAGCTCCTGGACTTCTCGGATTTGTTCCCGTAGAACCTCCGACGACCGTCCGAACTTCCATCGAACTCTCGAACTCCCAACGTGATCATAGTCTTGACTCTGGTGTAACTCCTGCTGCATGTCTTACTTCCATCGTAGTTAATCCTACACATGTAAAACAAAACTTCGATCGAGACAATTAATCCTAAGCAATTAACGAAGTTGTCCGGCATGTCATTGGTCCCTCGACGCTTCGTCTGATTATTCGGCGCATCATCCTCTCCTGTAGCCTATTGCCCAATCGGCTAGTTGACTCTGCAACTCCGATATCCTTGGCACAATACCCGTTCTTCTTGGCCCAATGCCCGAGTCCATGGCCCGAAGCCTTCTATCGATACGTCGATCGATCCACCGGCCCGACGTCCAATCTTCTGACATGTTCCTCCGGCACAACATGATTTTTCCTGCTTTAATTGTCTCATCCTGATCGAAGCATTCTGCGTCACTCAAAACGAAGATTAAAACATAAACACAATTATCAATTGGTTTCATAATCAAAATACGAGATTCAACAATCTCCCCCTTTTTTATGATGAAAACCAATTGATGACGAAGTTAAACTTAACTCCCGGAGTTTAAACAAACTCCCCCTATCAATATGCCATATTGATAGAAACTCTTGGATTCAAAAATCCACGCAACATATCATCATAAACTTATGCATAACATGTCATGTCATCAACATACTTCTTCCCCTTTATCATCAACAAAAAGGAGAAGTCCAACTTTAATGTGTTTGTAGTATAAATTCAACTTATTGCATGAAAAACATAATATCAAGTTTTATCATCATGTAGTTTTGAAGCTAGAAAATTTAGCAAGTGTTACATCATGCTTAGAACATTCAAGCTATCAAGTTTTAGATATGCAAGTTTTATAACATATAAGATAGCACTTTTGCTTCTTTTGAGATAGTAACTTCTACATCATGCAAGCTAGCAAATTTAGAGATGTTCAAGAAGGCAACTCTTGCTTCTTGAAATATGTAAATTTTGTCAACTTTGCTAGATGCGCGCAAGTTAGCATGTTTTGCTTCTTGAGATAGGCA
This sequence comes from Musa acuminata AAA Group, assembly GCF_036884655.1. NCBI lineage: Eukaryota > Viridiplantae > Streptophyta > Magnoliopsida > Zingiberales > Musaceae > Musa > Musa acuminata. The sequence continues at coordinate 13,195,503 of NC_088359.1, forward strand.
AGATAGCACTTTTGTAATTTTTGTTTCTTAAGATGTTCAAGATAGCAAGCTCTACATCTTGCAAGCTAGCAATGTTACAACATTTTAGAACATGCAAGCTAGCAATTTAGAGATGTTCAAGAAAGCAACTCTTGCCTCTTGAAATATGCAAGTTTGCTAGATGTGCACGTTAGCATATTTTGCCTCTTGAGATAAGCAAGATAGCACATTTGCTTCTTCTGAGATAGCAACTTTTTGCTTCTCTTTAGATCACAAGCTAGCAATTCTAGCAAATTTTTCATCATGCAAGGTAGCAAATTTTTGTGATGTTCAAGATGTCAAGTTCTTCTCC